>NC_089838.1:92027642-92349517 GCF_035609145.1 Eleutherodactylus coqui | reverse complement strand
TATGGCAGTTTGAAAAAATCAATGGGACGGTGCGTGACCCTGCAGTCAATCCTTGTTGATGTGCAAATACGCTCCTTGCCGCAACGGCGTGTATTTGCACAAGTTATTTCACCTTCCCTCCCCCTCGCTGGCTTCCCTCCTCTCTCTTCCCTTTTGGCCGTTTGCAATTGGAGGTGGCAGAATGGGGCAGAAATAAACCCCACCCCTTGTCCGCAGCCAGCACTGGGAGGGGGCGGAGCTTAGCTTTGCCCCCATCTTTCTTCTCCAATTGCAAACAGTGGCAAGGGGTGGAGAGGAGAAGAGATGGGGGAGGAAGTTTAGCAGTCATGCTGCTAAACTCCTTCCCACCTCCCTTCTCCAGCAGCTAGCATAAGCTCCGATAGGAATCTATGCGCTGCTGCTGCCGATGTGAAAGCGTCCGGTCGGGCACTTTTACGCCGCGGAATTACCCCCCTCTATACTGATACATTGTATGTCAATGCATCAGAGGGGCAGCGTATATCAGCCGAGAGTGAAAACCCGGCCGATATAAGCCCATGTGAATAAGCCCTAAGGCTGGGAAGTTCCCAGAGTATACATTAAATATATCTAATAGCCCCATTCACTTGACAGATGCCAGGAGTGACCTACTGGCCTCCATCAAGCCAGGATGCATTATTACACTGCTCAATACAATCTTGTGAACTGCACCAGTCACTCGATAGTTAAATGTATATCAGCAGTGCTACATAAATCTCAATGTAGCTTTAGCCTAAACTGGATGCTCTGGAAATCATAGCCTTAAAGTGGTTGTCCCGCGCCGAAACGGGTTTTTTTTTTTTTTCAACCTCCCCCCTGTTCGGTGCGAGACAACCCCGATGCAGGTACCTAAAGAAAAATCCGCACAGCGCTTACCTGAATCCCCACGCTCCGGTGACTTCTTACTTACCGGCTGAAGATGGCCGCCGGCATCTTCTCCCTCGGTGGACCGCAGGGCTTCTGTGCGGTCCATAGCTGATTCCAGCCTCCTGATTGGCTGGAATCGGCACGTGATGGGGCGGAGCTACACGGAGCCCCATTGAGATAAGAAGAAGACCCGGACTGCGCAAGCGCGGCTAATTTGGCCATTAGACGGCGAAAATTAGTCGGCTCCATGGAAACGAGGATGCTAGCAACGGAGCAGGTAAGTGAAAAACTTCTTATAACTTCTGTATGGCTCATAATTAATGCACAATGTACATTACAAAGTGCATTAATATGGCCATACAGAAGTGTATAGACCCACTTGCTGCCACGGGACAACCCCTTTAATAATATGATACCTTGGTGACAAGTGACAGAGGTGTTATTGGGTTGCTGACCTCATTAGTGTGCGGTTTTAACTTTTTCCCTTCCCTGAGTGCACAGATTAGAGGGAACACTGCGCCACCAAGACATTCTCGGAACTCTCAGCGGCCACGACATAAGCATATTATGTCTTCTCATAAACCATATGTCTTAAGAGCACTCTTATAATTCTAGATATGCACTGAAAGCATTAATATATGCTGTCTGGCAATTATCCTTTACATTATCACACACATTATATTTAAAGGAACAGTAAACCTAGAAATAAATGATAGAAGTAAATAGTTGGTGATCTTGTTCACTCTGTTTCTCAGTTTGTAGCATTTTCTGAAGCAAACAGTCTTGTATAAACCCTGCAGGGAACACACTGTTCCATTTTTGGCTAAAAAAAATATTAGGGGTGGAGCTTATTCAAACGGGTGGAGCTTGCCCAGCTGCAAATAAAGCAGAGGAAACAGGAGGAGGAGGAAGGACATGACTAAGTTCTTGGGACACACAAACAAGATACTTTTCCTTATTTATGTCTCAATTTTAATTGTAATATAAGATAAAATAGCAACAAAGAAAAGGAGGAGATGAAGGGAGGGATTGCTGGGATATTTTTGAGCATTTTCTCTGTTTAGCATTCCTTTAGCCAAGACATTTAAAAGGGGTATTCCCATTTTAGACATTTATAGTATATTGTCTGATAGAATATGCCATGAATATCTCATAGGTGCAAGACCCCGCTTCTTGTCATAGGTCCGGGTCCTGAGGTGAAACTCGTAGCTATCAGATATGTATGACATTAGCTGTGGATAGCAGATTTGAGGTCCAGGAAGTTGGCCTCGTCCATAGCATCAGCCCAGCTCTGAGTGCTTGGCTCCTCAGGGAGCATATTCTCCATCATATGAAAGCGCAACAAATCAGGAATCGAATAGCAATGAGCAAACTCCTGGTCACAGGGCTTACCGGGTGTTGCACTGGGAATTCTACGGTGGTTGGGAGGAAGACAGGGTGACTTGCTGCTTGAAACTTTTATTGACTCAAAACTCATGCTGGCTTGTGGTCTGCTGGTTCTGATTCGGGAATGCCTCACTTGCTACTCTGCTCTGCTAATGACCAGATCTGTCCCGGTGCTGGCTGGTACGACCATGTCTCATTCATTGTCTAAGTCATAGCTTATGAGTAAAACCCCTTCTGCATGCAGAAAAATAGTCATATACCAAACTCTCCACCCTCCTGCTGTGTCCTGCTCTGATTTTGGGTCCTCCAGGCTTGTGTTTTTTGTACAGGCTGCAGTCCCGCCTGGTTTACGGGACATCGCAGGCACTGTAGCCAATAACAGAGCTCAGCGGTCAATCATTGATGTAATGTCAGAGGGGAAATGTGGAGGATCAGTGTGGGACACAGCAGGAGTGGGGAAAGCTGAGTATAAGCCTATTTGTTATTTTACTGCATGCAAAAGTTGTTTAACTGATAAGCTATCGTGTTTCCCCGAAAATAAGACAGTATCTTATATTAATTTTTGTTCAAAAAGGTTTCACTTTTTTACATGTATAGCTGCCTGGACACTATTTAAATTGACTTTTTTAATTAACTGTTAGCAGTGCTTAATTTCGGAGTAGGACTTATATTTCAAGCATCCTCAAAAAGCCTGAAAAATCATTTTGCATCCTCAAAAATTCTGGAAAATCATGCTATGTCTTATTTTCGGGGAAACGGTATAACTCGGACAACCCCTTTAAGCCCTCTGGGACAATAGAGGGGGGACAACTTCTACAAAACTATCAGTCGCTACGGCTCCTACATCTCATGGACGATACCCTCCATGCATTTCTTTTATCCATACCGGAATACAGGGCAGGTGACATAAGCCGTGGTGTCTCTCCGCAGAACCCAGCGGTACCATTTGTGATCATTATAAAAGAGTACATGAAACATAGGAAATATACTTCAACTGAACCCCCCTTGCAGATATGCCAGAGCTATCTGAGAAGACAATACCATTTTAACTTCATGCGTTGCCTACTTACCAGGATATCACTAAGGCTAGACAGAGTTTTTCCCTAAATACAAAATAAATTGAACACGGGGTTAAACACTTGCATGGCCAGTTCTGTAATAGTTCTGTCATTAGAGTTTACAAACCAGCGTACTGAAATGTTAAAGTATTCATTTTTGAATGCAGTAAAGTTATTCAGTTTGGATATTTGATGTTAAATCGCCCATAGGCTTTTTTTACAGCGACCACCAATGGGCTTTTTTCTGATGCAAACACCTTTGCATGGCACTGCATTGGAAGCCAGACATGAGAAGACGAAGCTCAACTATCTGATGAGCCGTGCCTTAGCTTAACAGCTGGGATTAGAGTTAGTTCCTTAGATGCTGCAGTCAATGCAACAGCAGCATGTAGGAGGTTGACAGAGGGACAGCCACAGGCCCCAATAATACTATGGTGGGGTGACAATTGGTTGTTGTATACATTTGGTATTGCACTAATTGTACTGACCTGCAAAATTAAAGTATCATGTACTGCATGGGGTACGCCATTAAAAAAACCTAAAATTAATGCCAGAATGCCAATTTTTTGTTGATCTTGCCTCCAAAATAATGGAATAAAAGGTGATCAAACCACAACCAAAAATGGTAACAATGAAAACTACTCATTAAAAAACAAGCCCTTTTAGTGTGGCAAAGTACTAAAACATAAAGAAGTACAGTATATATATATATATTTGTTGTCGCAATAATCACTCTGACTTAGAGAGTAGTCATGTTATTTATACGACACAGTGAATGCCATAAAACAAAACTCAAAGCAAGGGCAGAATTTCAGTTTTTGCCTCCTTCCTCCCCCCAAAATGTATAAAAGTTATACAATACATTATGGGGCACATTTATAAAGCTTTTTGTACCCGTCTCTGGTGTAGAAAAGTCACACATTTTTGTGCAAGCTGGTATTTACGCAAAAAGTTTTTACTTTTCTTCTTTTTGCATTGACCCTGTCACTTTCCCTGTTTATAGGAGGTGTAGCCCCGCTGAACTGGCAGATTTATGCATCACCTACACCAGAAGCTGGAGTAAATTATGCCAGAGATGTACAGCAGGTTGGACCTGGCATACATTTCTGAGAAGGTGCAGAGAGGCACGGGGATATGCCTAATATATGAAGAGGCAGCTGCCCATTCATGCATTAAGCACACCGTGTGCCGGGGCAAAATATACTAGGGCGACTTCAGACGAGCGGATGCACAAATATGCTTGCCTCAGCTAAACAAATTTGTGCAATCAGAAGCAGCTGTCTGTGATTGGCTGAGCACCTCAGCCAATCACAGGCAGCTCTTGTTGAATGACTGACAGGCGAGAGCTGGCTGTGATTGGCTGAGTGCATCAGCCAATCAGAAGCAACTCTTTCAGCAGGTGGAAATTTTAAATCCCTGCTTACCAAAAGAACTGCATTGGAGAGCCGGGGACAGCGCAGAGAGGACGCAGCTGAGCCCCAGCAGCTAAAGGAAGGTGAGTATGTGGTGCTTATTATTTTTTACACTGCCTTGCCTTGTTTTTTAGGGAAGGGCTTATATTTAAAGCAGAGATGAAGAATTCTTTTGCTGCATCTGTCACAGATGTGACAGGTGCAGCAGGGAATTCTTTTTCCTCACGGGGATGAAGGAAACATTTGCTGCATGCGGCAAATGTGTTCTTCATCCTCGCGGGGACACGGCAGCAGCGGACAGGTAAGTATTTATTTATTTTTTTACACTAAAATTCTTGTTTTTCGAGGAAGAGCTTATTTTTAAAGCTCTTCCCTAAAAAAAAAAAATTACGGGGTGCCGGCAGACCATTGTCTTCCAATGAAGACAATGTGTGCATTTCCTATGGTGCACACAAGTCCTATCTTTGCAGGCACATGCCTGTAAAGCACGGACATGTGCACACACCATAGGGAATGCATTGGTTCTAATAGAAGCATGTTTTTGTGCATGCGTATGCACGCACAAAAACACGCTGTGTGAAGCCACCCTCAGGAAGGGGTAATGCCGCTGACTGCTTCAGTCCCTGTGATCCCTGGGTAGCAGAGAGCTGAATAGATATTAGAATAAACAAAATAATAAAACTGCTACATTTTTCAAGCCCATACAGTGCATGTTATGTATTGAAAAACAAGATAAAAGCCAAATATAAAATGATGCACATAGTGATATTACACACATACTAGTACAATTCTTACCAGTAACTTGCATACAAAATTTAGCAGCGTTCCTGTAAGTTCCAAGTTGCCCTTAAAAATGGAAAAGACAAATGATATGAATATATTTGCACAAGTATGCTGATACAACGCGGGATGCTGCGTACAAACTACGTATAATGTTACTTTGTTTTAAGTTTTACTTGGCCCTAGGTAATTGCTCAGATGGTTACTAATGTGCGCTGCTGGTGGCTGAACGCTAATGCTAGCCTCTTAATACATGTGTGCTCAGAATCTGAAACCTACAGCAGCTAGCAGAAGGCGTGGATGCCAGTTATAATTTATGCCAGTTTCTCATGTGTATGTGTATGTTCTGTATGTGTGCAGACATTTGCGCGCGCAATACGAAGAAAATAGAATCCATTAATTTTGTTGGGTTTGTTCTCAACTCTATTTTGAATGTGTATTTCAGTTGGCAAAAAAAACGCAGCATACTCTACTTTTCTGCGTATTTGCACAACAAAAGTCCCCATAGAAGTCAATATGGGGTGTGCAATCCGCAAGGAGATGCGTAATACGTTGCATAATTCCGCTGGAGAGAGCTCATCTGAAACTAATTAGTCATTTCAAATAGTGCGTCTTGTTTGTCGCACACAAATTATATTGCCCCAGTAAAATACGCCAATATGTGCGAAAAAAAAATCATTCATTCCACAAAAATGCAGCACTAAGACACGGTCAAATGTGCATCCGCTCGTGTGAAGGAGTGCGCACCTGTTTGGGGTTAGGCCGCTTTCACGTGGCTGAGAGAATCTAATGAGAATCGTGCATTGTGAGATGCACAAATCTTACATGAATATGAACCCCATTCTTTTGAATGCAGTCATATATATGAGTGACATGCTTTATCTTTTTGCGCATTTCTCAGAATGCCTTGCCCATTATTTTCGATGGGGCTGGAAACCGCGATGTGCACATGAGTGTGTTGTGAGATTTCCCATGGAAAACAATGGGAAACACTTTCTGATTCTTTGACGTGGCTGAAAGCCTCGTCAAAAAATTGTAACTTTACTGAAGTGATGGGAGTCGTTTTTGAGATCGTTATATTGTGATATTACGCTCGCCCATGGGTAGTTAGCCTTAGGGCATCGTCAGATGAACCTATCTGTGCATGTTTTTGCACATGCAAAAAAATAAGACGTGTTTTGTTTTCTTGTGTATTTGTGCACAAAAGAGCCGGATGGAGGGAGGTGTGAAAATGTGCGCACAATATGCAAGAACATGCTCAAAACACTGCGCAAAACTGCGGGAAAAAACACATCTGGACCTCATTAGGTTAAATAGCTTTGTAAATCCAGGTTGGACGGGGGGACTGCGCGCATATGAACAGATCCTGCATGCATGACACAATCCTGCCAATACACTAGCCTCAGCACAACGCTCACTGTATGACTATGCTGCACTGAGGCGAGCGTATTTGCACATCAGCTCATCTGAAGCTGCCCTTAATGCTGCCTGTGCTGGCATTGACCTGGTTAGCGGTTCCCTTTGAGCCGATGATCTGAGCTGTTTTGTTCAATAAGAATGGATAAGTTTGAATGCAATTGAGGGCAAAAATACATGGGCGCATGCACTATAACGCTCCGTATTTTTTTCATCGGACTATTCAAATTCCACACTATGTTTTAAATATATGTTTTTTAAAAAAAATGAGATCGGTCCTCCCTAGCTTTATTATACTAGCATAGCGAGACTAAAACACGCCTATCTGTTTAAGCCTTGAGATGAAGTCTAAGCTGGTCAGGAAAGGTTTTCAGTACCTGCATATAAACAAGAACATTCAGTGCCAGCAAGCAGAGGTATTGAACATGGTGAGTTCATCACAAGTATGCAGATCTTTTAATTCCATAAGCCATTCAGTTTATTTGCATACAACCAATGTAAAGACGTGTAACTCTAGCAACAAGCAGTAAGTATCTGATTGCAAATTGATATTAAAAATATTACCGCAATTTTGAGAATTTCAAAGACCAGTTGATCAGCAACCTTCCCAACGTTGTCAGTAACCTGTTCCTAAACCAAGAGAATTTAGAGATTCAGAATATTATGACGACTTCAGAGTAATTGTCCAACTAATCGTAATGCAAAAAACTGCTTTTATTGTTTGCATGACCGGCTCCATTATCGTACAGAAACACGGGCGGATCGGCGCCCATGTGACTGAGCCCTAAGAGGAGAAAACTGGGGATACATTTAGGATATAAGTCATATAATGGCCAGAAATAATGTTGTTTCTCATGTAAACACATGACAGCTTATTCTGAAAAGTCTTCTGAAGTCCCATACCACCGATAGGCACTGGTTTGGCTGGCTAACGATGGCATAGACTAACGCTTATCAGCCTGTTGCCACGTTCTGATGTGACCCCAGGTTTTATGTTCTCCGTGGTGGAGAACAAAATCCATCTATTGTTGTTTTGGTCCCAATGAAATCTGGTATTAGGTTATGCTATATTCTATACTATATCACTGCCTGTCAGTCATTATCTGTCCTTTGAAGATCATAATCTACAAGTCCCTTAGGGTGCTTTCATAGGGGCGGAATTAGCCTGCATTATGCGGTAAGTTCCACACCAAAATCTGCAACTTCTATGTGGATTTTGATGCATAATTGAAATGTTCTTAATTCTGCCAGCAATTCCGCATCAAAATCCAGAGATAGGCTTGTGAGTTTTGGATCGTAATTCTGCAATGGCAGATTAAGCCACATCCACTTGTGTGTAAAAGCCCTTAAAGCGATGTCATAATCTAGGTATAGCCCCTGGTGAGGTCTGGTCTAAGGCTCGTTAGCCCTACTTTGGTAGCTGCCAATCTCCTGTGGATCATTCACACTTTAGCAACTAATGCATCATAAGTAGGGATGAGCGAGTGCACTCGTCCGAGCTTGATGCTCGTTCGAGTATTAGGGTGTTCGAGATGCTCGTTACTCGAGACGAGCACCACACGGTATTCGAGTCAATTCCATTTCCTTCCCTGCATGTTTAGCGCCATTTTCTAGCCAATAGACATGCAGGGAAGGCATTACAACTCCCTCCTGTGACGTTCCAGCCCTATCCCACCCCCCTGCAGTGAGTGGCTGGTGAGATCAGGTGACGGCTGAATACTTGAAGCGGTCCCGACCGTGGCTCGCCTCAGACACACACTGGCAGAGATTAGGGAAGGTGCTGTTGCTGCTATTGTTAGTGTTAGTTTCTTCAAGAACCCCAACGGTCCTTCTTAGGGCCACATCTGACCGTGTGCATTACTGTTGTGGCTGCTGGGAGCAGTTTTGCACATTTTTTTTTTTATCTCAGGCTGTGCAGGCTATAGCGTTCTCAGACTGCAGTCTATTATACAGAGTATAGGCATAGTGCACCTGAGACAGGGACAGTGGTAGTGTAGGATCCTGTCTAAAAGAACCCCAACGATCCTTCTTAGGGCTACCTGTGACCGTGTGCATTTTTCTGCCTGGCTGCTGGGAGTTGTAGTGCATCATTATTGCAGAGCTAGACCTCTTTCCAGCCTTCCGTATAATTTTTTTTCTGGCTGCAGTTTGTGTTACATAACCGCTGTCAGCCTCCAACTGTACGCCAATAATTCCATCATTATTTACACCGCTCTGTGTCTGCCGTCAACTTCACGCACAGCGTTCGGTGACAGCCACTGATGAGGGAAAGTCATATACATGCTATATAGCCTGTATTCTTTTTCAAAAGAAAATTTAAATAAAAGCTCCTATGTTGGGCTACCTCTGACCGTCTGAAATTTACTGGGTGTCTTGTGGGAGTTGTACTGCATCAGTATAGCACGGCTAGGCCTGTTTGCAGCCTTCTGTATTCTTTGTTTCTGCCTGGAGTTAGCGTTACATAACCGCTGTCAGCCTCCAACTGTACACCAATAATTCCATAATTTTTTTACACTGCTCTGTGTCTGCCGTCAACTTCACGCACAGCGTACGGCGATAGAGGGAAAGTCATATATACGCTATATAGCCTGTATTCTTTAAAAAAAAAAATTTTTTAAACTCCTTCTTACGGCTACCTCTGACCGTCCTAAATTTACTGAGTGTCTGGTGGGAGTTGTACTGCATCACTGTTGCACGGCTAGGCCTGTTTGCAGCCTTCTGTATTCTTTGTTTCTGCCTGGAGTTAGCATTACATAACTGCTGTCAGCCTACAACTGTACGTCCATAATTCCATAATTATTCATACCACTCTGTGTCTGCTCTATTCGTAATACACCATCCTGAGGGGTAGTGGTAGGGCTAGAGGACGAGGACAGGACGCGGAGGTCCAAGTGACGGTGTGGGCACAGGCCAAGTTCCTCGTCCACAGCTGACTGCTGCGGGATTAGGAGAAAGGCAAGTTTCTGGTGTCCCCAGCTTCATATCACAATTTATGGGTCCACGTGGTAGACCTTTATTACAAACAGAGCAGTGTGAGCAGGTCCTGTTGTGGATGGCAGAAAATGCATCCAGCAATGTATCGACCACCCAGTCTTCTACGCCGTCCACTGCTGCAACTCTGAATCCTCCAGCTGCTGCTCCCCCGTCCTCCCAGCCTCCTCACTCCATGAAAATGACACATTCTAATGAGCAGGCAGACTCCCAGGAACTGTTCTCGGGTCCCTGCATTGAATGGGAAACAATGGTTCCTCTCTCACCTGAGGAGTTTGTTGTGACCGATGCCCAACCTTTGGAAAGTTCCCGGGGTCCGGGTGAGTAGGCTGGGAACTTCCGGCAAGAGCTTTCAGTGGGTGAGGAGGACGATGATGATGAGACACAGTTGTCTATCAGTTAGGTAGTAGTAATGGCAGTAAGTCCTAGGGAGGAGCGCACAGAGGATTTGGAGGAAGAGCAGCTGGACGATGAGGTGACCGACCCCACCTGGTTTGCTAAGCCAAGTGAGGACAGAGGGGGAGGCAAGTGCAGCAGCAGGATAGGTTGGAAGAGGCAGTGGGGTGGCCAGGGTGTGAGGGTATATATATATATTGCCATATGTTCTTTATACTTTTATACCTGTATGCAAGTTCTATTCAATTCCAAATGAGAAAAAACTTATATGTCGCCTTACATCAGATATGCCAAGAGGCCTTGCCAGGCGAAGACAAAATGTGTCTTGAAGAAAATGTATCTTTAAACACAGCAAAGAAGAATCGGACGAAGGACACGTACTTGGCTGTTTTCCCAGAAGCAAGATATCAAGATGTTCAAATGTACATAATTTTCAGTGTCTCAGGCCGGAAATTCGGACTTCCCATATATGGAGAATGCATGCTTGGCCGTTTTCTTAGAATTGAGTGGGTGATTCTTTGCACTGGAGTTAATTGAATATGTGATTTTCTGTACATAAGCCAGAGGCGCCGTAGCAAGATAACGGCTGTTTTCACTGTCTCAGGCCGGAAATCCGGACTGCCCATATATGGTTATGAGCCCATCACCCCTTGATGGTGATGGGACAAAGGGTATAAGATCTCATGTAATCTGTAATAAAGCACGGCAGAGAGCTATGTCCCGTGTGAGGAATTATACCAGACCTCCGTGTGTGGTGTCTCTTCTTACCGCCGGCAGCGGGGCAAGTGGGGTGGGCCCGATTGGTGCTGTACTTAGAATTTTATTACCCTGACAAATGGCACTCGAACGTGGGGCGGTAAAACCAGGAGCTTACAGCGCAATTCACCCAGATCCACGCCACGGGGAAGCCGTCCTGCTGCAAACCGAGCCTGATCAACTCACAGAACTCCAGGTAAGGCCAGCATATATTTATGTTGTGTTTTACACTGCGAGTCTTGCAGCGGGACTGACTATCTGTGGTTTGTGACCGGACGGGTTGGGTTAAGAGTTCTACACGGTAACTCGTGTGGGCTCCGGGTTTGCCGTCATGGACCACTGACCGTGATATGCGCACCAATCGGTCACCCAGAAACTAGTCTGTAGTCTATTTGTACTTTGAAGTTTTAACGTTTTGATAATAGTGGAGATTGTTGTATCTGCAGAAGTTTTTTTTCTCTTACTTTTCATTTGGTCTCACAGACGAAGGAACCCTCCGTTTGAGTTTATTTAGTCGTTAATGGTTTAGCTGAGAGGGATGCACTCTGTGAGATAGGTCCCATAGACGAAGGAACCCTCCGTTTTAGTTTAGTTTAGTTGTTGATGGTTTAGCTGAGAGGGATGCACTCTTTGGGACTGGTTCCATGGAAGGAGATGCCTTCGGTTGTTTTGCCATATATAAGGGGCTGACAATTCGGGTCAGAAGGATGCACTCTATGGAGCGTGTTATTTTTATTGCTGTTGTTGTTCTAATATGCGTAAGATCTTATTAAAGAAGACAGAGCCCCTCAAGGGCTGCCGCCGTGTGGATGAATTTGTAGAATATAAGAAAACTTATGAAAATGTGTGACACCGACCCGCACGGTAGATTACAAAATGGTGTCTGGGAGGGAGGTCTTTAGGACCAAGAGGCGCCTTGAAAGACCAAGGTTTGCTAGAAGCAGAGAGACAGTCAGAGAAAGTTGTATGTACACATTATTTGTTTAAGAAAGTATCCGTAAGTGAAATGTTGAAAAGTACAGTACGTGATCAAGAGGGCGTCAGGAGAGTGTCTATTGAAGGTTATATTGGCAGTTAGGTAGGGAGAAAGTGCTGAAGGAACAAGCAAGTCGATAAGAAAGTTGCAATGCATGTGATTTGTTGGCAAAGAGAGATGAAAATGTGTATAATACAAGATAGATAATAGATATGGATATATATGTGTGTATATATGTATATACTGTATGTGCAAATAGTTAACTGAGCTTGCTTTTAGGGGAGAAGGGTTTGTTGACATGTAGCTGCGAGTCTGTGTAAGCTTTCCAAGGTCGGAAGATAACAGCGAGAGAGAATGAAGTGCTGACCCTGGAGAATATCTCTGCTTGCTTAAAATGAATTGAAATGAATTTAATTAATTATACCGTCTTAGTGCAGGAAATATAGCAATTTCTAAAACATATATTCTTACTTATACAGGGGTTGAAAATGAATGTTGCAAGGTCCCAGCATATGTGTTAATTATGAGTTCAAATGCAGGCAATAGTTTAAGCTAAAACAATTCAGTCTGTGTTTCATATTCGTAGAGAGATAACAGTTTGTTTTGAAAAGGTGGGGGCTTTCAGACTTCACTTTTTTTTCAGGGTCAAATACAGAGAAGTACAGAGAAAGAGAGACAAGGGGGGTTGAAAAATACCCACAGATTCTAAAATACTTCAGTGTTTAATACGGCATATAATAGCTTCAGTAAATAAGAAAGATAGAATGTCTCAGTCACTCAGCAAATTTTTTTCACATAATTTGTCAAAGATAGCGCTCATTCACAATCTCATCTCAATAGAATCATGTACTTTATAAGATCATAGCACTCACCTCGGTGTTTTTCAGCTGATGTATGTATGTTTGTCAAACTTTTTTTGTCTGTGCATCTGCATGGACTGGCACACCTTCAATAGGGGGTGATGGAGCAGACTTGAGAGCATGGATAGATGAGAGTTAGTGACCCGTGTTCGGGCTGTGGGGAATGTGTGATGCAGGTAATGACTGGGGATAAAAGTCCTCCCCATGCATGGGACTTTGCTTGGTTGAGATGTGGACGTGTAGACTGTACAGCTGAAATTAAGCTGAGAAGACAGACGCAAGGAGCCAATATCGAAGGGGTGGAGCTAGATGATGTAATAGTACATAATGTTTCATCCCTCTTGCACAAGGGAGGGGTGAGGAGCTTGAGCAGCTAGTAAAAGTTTTTGTTTTGTTTTTTTTTTCTCCTGTCTCAAATTTTGATAAGACATTGCAGGTAGGAACAGACTAATAATGAATTCACTTAAAGGAATATTACATTTCAAATATTAATAGGTGTTTGTAGATTATTCTGTCCCGATGTAACTCATGTCTGCTATTGGTGCTAACATCTTACAGGCCTTATCTGCATCCATCAAATCTTGTTACAATGTTGTACTACCTTAAACCGGGTACTATTGTTCCAATTGAGTACCCTGGTTTAAAGGGGGGGAGGAGAAGGCATAGGTGATCTAGGTATTGCAAGTCAGCCATTTTTTAAATCAGCAGCCATTTTTAAATTTTTTGCAAGCCATTTTTAAATTTTTTACATTTTTTGCAACAAGATTCTGATCTTTTTCAAATAGAATATCAGCCTGATTGTCTAGCAGTGATGCAACAAGAAAATTTACGTTTTAAAAAGTTACTGAAAGCCCTTGTTAATAATGTATATTTTGAGTTGTTTTTTATAGATGGTCCCAGGGTGATTGACGACTCCACACTGGATATGCAGTGGTTACACAACAAGATGTCCTAAAAGCAGAATGCCTCCGCATGTCGCAGCACAAGAAGCGGAACAAAAGGCCCTCACTGAGGTGAGTAGAGTGACAGAAGGTAAGACGGCAACCATTTACACTGACTCCCGGTATGCATTTGGCATAGCTCATGATTACGGCCCAACATGGAAGGCCAGACAGTTTTTTACCTCAGCAGGACAGCCAATTAAGAATGTTGCAGCGGTGCAGAGTCTCATGGAGGCCCTACTTCTACCTGACAAGGTGGAAAGCTCACACCAATTCCTACACCAGAGAAGCGAGAGGCAACGCCATCACAGACCACACAGCAAAGGCAGCGGCCCTCAAGCCGTGGAAGAAAAGAAGAATTTAACAATAACGTTGGACTTTGATAAAAACTTGGACTTTGATAAAAACTTGGACTTTGATAAAAACTTGGACTTTGATAAAAACTTGGACTTTGATATGCTAAAGACTTTACAGTTACAAGCCAGCAGTTAAGAAAAAGACAAATGGACTAAAAAGGGACGGCGTATGGTGAACAGTCAACAGAACTTGCTTACCATAGTCCCTGTGCCCCATGATGGCCCAGCTGACGCACGAAAAGACGCACCTCTCAAAGCAGTAATGATGTCTATGCTTGAACAAGGACGGGTGGCTCCTTGGTTTTCTGTAGCTGCTACATCATTTGTCCAATTTTGCATGATCTTTGCCATAAGCAACAGGGCAGAAGTAAAATTTGCCACATCACACTTGCCTAGACCACTCTACCCATTTCAGGGATTGCAAATTGGCTACACTCAGCTCCTACTTGTTGGGAAGCATGAATATGTGCTTGTTGTTGTTGATGTTTTTCAGGTTGGAGACCTACTCTGTTACCAAAGTAAATAAGCAGGTAACCGCACAGAAGCTCATGAATGAGGTAATCCGCAGATATGGGGTACCGGAAGTGATTGAGTCAAACAAAGGTACACACTTCACAGGTGAAATAATGCAACACATCATGTCTGTTTTGGGTATATTCCAGGCTTTTCACACACCCTACCATCCGCGGAGTAGTGGGAAAGTAGATCCAAAAGACAATAGAGGAAATGGGCAAATCTTGAATTGAGTGTCTCCCATTAGTTTTTCTTTTTCTCCAGGAGGGTACATGCCACAGTATCCGAGTTTGGGGAATGATTTTCTTGTTAATTTTGTCATAGGCCTCTCCAAGGAATTGTCAATAATGCATTCTGTAGTCTCTGCTTTTCTCCCAGGTCCTACAGATGAGTATCATAATCTGAAATCGTGTGACAGGGTCTATGTGGAAAAGTTTAAGAGAGAAACCCTGTTTGAATGTCCTTACCAGATGTTGCTCACCACCCCAAATGCAGTCAAGCTCAAAGAAAAGCCCACTTGGATTCACACTTTGCACTGAAAAAACTAATGATCCTGCATATCCTTTACATGCTATAATGTGGTACAATTCCTCTAACACACACCTTTGACTACTGTACACTAGCCCCCTGTTTCAGAACAAATTAATACAATCAAATGTGCAATATGAAGACTACACTGAGGGTGAGAATCCAACACCGCATCGTGCTAAGAGAGAAGTCGACGCTCCAGGTGGTAACTTTGACCCACATGTATACATAGATACAATAGGAGTGCCAAGGGGGGTTCCAGATGAATTTAATTCTAGAAATCAGGTTAAAGCAAGTTTTGAGTCCTTATTTGCTATTGTCACTGTTAATAATAATGTAGATTGGATGAATTATATCTATTACAATCAGCAGAGGTTTGTAAACTACAACAGGAATGCTTTACAAGGGTTAGCTGACCAGTTAGGGCCCACCGCATCCATGGCGTTCCAAAATAGAGTGGCCGTGGATATGATTTTAACAGAAAGAGGTGGGGTATGTAATTTCCTGTTTGTGTATTATCCCTTTAATGGTGACCAAAGTTTCCCTTGTTTGAAAAAAGATGAAGAGCCAGTTCTGATAGTGCCAACCACGTACGTTACCAGAAGAATGGAGAAATGTACTAGTACTGCGCCGCCCCAGTCTCATAAGATGGACTGTCAGTGGACTTCCCATTTGCCTAGGGAAAGTGCAGAAGACCTTAGGTTCCGGCGAGGGCACACCCTGCGGGGTGTTAACTCGTACAGATAGAGGGTATGGATGCCCGGAAATAAGCCCAGGGAATCCATGGCCTCCTTCTGAGGTGAGGTAGGGATCCCTCCCTTTTAGGAGTAGGGACTTACGGGCAGTGGAGAAACCCTGACGCAAGGGAGAGACGACCGAGGAAGAGTGCAAGGTCTGATGCTTGATCTCCATATTAAGTTTTTTAGGGGGGTTTGTGAGGGTATATATATATATATATTGCCATATGTTCTTTATACTTTTATACCTGTATGCAAGTTCTATTCAATTCCAAATGAGAAAAAACTTATATGTCGCCTTACATCAGATATGCCAAGAGGCCTTGCCAGGCGAAGACAAAATGTGTCTTGAAGAAAATGTATCTTTAAACACAGCAAAGAAGAATCGGACGAAGGACACGTACTTGGCTGTTTTCCCAGAAGCAAGATATCAAGATGTTCAAATGTACATAATTTTCAGTGTCTCAGGCCGGAAATCCGGACTTCCCATATATGGAGAATGCATGCTTGGCCGTTTTCTTAGAATTGAGTGGGTGATTCTTTGCACTGGAGTTAATTGAATACGTGATTTTCTGTACATAAGCCAGAGGCGCCGTAGCAAGATAACGGCTGTTTTCACTGTCTCAGGCCGGAAATCCGGACTGCCCATATATGGTTATGAGCCCATCACCCCTTGATGGTGATGGGACAAAGGGTATAAGATCTCATGTAATCTGTAATAAAGCACGGCAGAGAGCCATGTCCCGTGTGAGGAATTATACCAGACCTCCGTGTGTGGTGTCTCTTCTTACCGCCGGCAGCGGGGCAAGTGGGGTGGGCCCGATTGGTGCTGTACTTAGAATTTTATTACCCTGACAAGGGGTAGAGGCAGGGCCAGAGCAAAGAATCCCCCAACTGTTTCCCAAAGCACCCCCTCGCGCCAAGCCACTGTGCAGAGGCCTAGGTGTTTAAGGGTGTGAATGTTTTTCAGTGAGAGCGCGGACGACCGACGAACAGTGGTGTGCAACCTGTGTCGCACCAAGATCAGCCGGGGAGCCACCACTACCAGCCTGACCACCACCCGCATGCGCAGGCATATGATGGCCAAGCACCCCACAAGGTGGAACGAAGGCCATTCACTGCCTCCGGGTCACACCCCTGCCTCTTCCTCTGTGCCCCAACCTGCCACTCAGATCCAACCCCCCTCTCAGGACACAGGCACGAGCGCCTCCCGGCCTGCACCCACACCCTCACCTCCGCTGTCCTCGACCCCATCCAGCAATGTCTCTCAACGCAGCGTTCAGCTGTCGCTAGCGCAAGCGTTGGAGCGAAAGCGCAAATACGCCGCCACGCACCCGCACGCTCAAGCTTTAAACGTGCACATTTCCAAATTAATCAGCCTGGAGATGCTGCCATATAGGCTTGTGGAAACTGAGGCTTTCAAAAACATGATGGCGGCGGCGATCCCACACTACTCGGTTTCCAGTCGCCACTATTTTTCCCTGTGTGCCATCCCAGCCCTACACCAGCACGTCTCCCGCAACATCAATTGTGCCCTCACCAATGCGGTTACTGGGAAGGTCCACTTAACCACGGACACGTGGACAAGTATTGGCGGGCAGGGCCACTATATCTCCCTGACGGCACATTGGGTGAATTTGGTTGAGGCTGGGACTGAGTCAGAGCCAGGGACGGCATACGTCCTACCCACACCCAGAATAGTGGGTCCTTCCTCGGTTCTGGTATCTGCGGTGGTCTATGCCTGCCACCTCCTCTAAACCCTCCCCCTCCTCCTCCTCCTACTCAACCTCTACCTCTCTATTAGGAAATGTGAGGAGCACGTCGCCAGCAGTCAGTGTGGCGCGGTGCGGCAGCACAGCTTTGGGCAAGCGTCAGCAGGCCATGCTGAAACTACTCAGCCTAGGTGACAAGAGGCAAACGGCCCCCGAACTGTTCCAGGGTCTGACAGAGCAGACCGACCTCTGGCTTTCGCCACTGAGCCTCCAACCGGGCATGGTCGTGTGTGACAACGGCCGTAACCTGGTGGCGGCTCTGCAGCTCGGCAGCCTCAAACATGTGCCATGCCTGGCCCATGTCTTCAATCTGGTGGTTCAGCGGTTTCTGAAAAACTACCTGCACTTATCTGACCTGCTCGGCACATTTCCGCAAGTCCACCACGGACGCTGCCACCCTGAGGACCCTGCAACATCGGTTTAATCTGCCAGAGCACCGACTGCTGTGCGCAGTGCCCACGCGGTGGAATTCTACGCTGCACATGTTGGACAGGCTCTATGAGCAGCGTAGAGCAATAGTGGAATACCAACTCCAACATGGGCAGTGTTGTGGTAGTCAGCCTCCCCAATTCTTTACCGAGGAGTGGGCATGGATGGCAGACATCTGCCAGGTCCTCAGAAACTTTGAGGAGTCTATCCAGATGGTGAGCGGCGACACTGCAATCATTAGCATTACCATCCTGCTTTTATGCCTACTGAGAAGTTCGCTGCAAGGCATAAAGGCCGACGCTTTGCGGTTGGAACAGGAGACGGGGGATGACAGTATGTCGCTTGATAGCCAGACCATCCTCATGTCTATATCTCAGCACGTTTTGGAGGAGGAGGATGGTGAGGAGAGGGAAGAGACAGGTGGGCACACTGCAGAGGGTACCCATGCAGCTTGCCTCTCATCTGTTCAGCGTGTATGGACTGTGGAGGAGGAGGATCCTGAAAGTCATCTTGCTAGCGAGGACAGCCATATCTTGCATACGGGCACCCTGGCACACATGGCTGACTTCATGTTAGGCTGCCTTTCTCGTGATCCTCGCGTTAGACGCATTCTTTCCAACACGGATTACTGGGTGTACACCCTTTTCGACCCACGTTACAAGGAGAACCTTTCCACTCTCATTCCCGAAGAGGAAAGGGGTACGAGAGTGACGCAATACCACAGGGCCCTGGTGGACAAAGGGATGCTAAACTTCCCATCTGACAGCGCTAGCGGCAGAAGGCGCAGTTCCAAGGGCCAAGTAGCAGGGGAGGCACGGAGATCAGGCAGCATGTTCAGCGCAGGCAGGGGAACACTCTCCAAGGCCTTTGCCAGCTTTATGGCTCCCCAGCAAGACTGCGTTACCACTCCCCAGTCAAGGCTGAGTCGGAGGGAGCACTGTAAAAAGATGGTGAGGGAGTACGTAGCCGATCGTATCACAGTCCTCTGTGATGCCTCTGCTCCATACAACTACTGGGTGTCAAAGCTGGACACGTGGCACGAACTTGCGCTGTATGCCCTGAAGGTGCTGACTTGCCCTGCTGCTAGCGTCTTGTCAGAGAGGGTGTTTTGTGCAGCTGGGGGAATCATCACGGATAAGCGTACCAGCCTGTCAACTGACAGTGCCAACATGCTTACACTCATAAAGATGAACAAAGCCTGGATTTCCCCAGACTTCTTTTCTCCACCAGTGGAGAGCAGCGAAACCTAAAGATTCTTTTTGCTGCAACCGCGGATACAAGCATTCTTCGCTATCACCTGACAAAAAAGGAGCATTTACCTTTGTCAATCTGTGTATGATATTAATCCTCCTCCTCCTGCTCCTCCTCCTGAAACATCATGTCATCACGCTGAACTGCCAATTTTTCTGCAGCCCAAAAGGCTTATCTAACTATTTTTAAACAATTTTTAAAAATTCTAACTAAAGCAGTGAAACTTTACCATGAACCAATTTTTTTAACAGGGCTGCCTCCAGGCTCTGTTACTAATTAAGCCACAGCGAGCTAAAATATTAATGGGCATCACCTGCTCTCTTGGTTGAGCAATTTTTCAGGGGTGCATTTGTACTGTTGGTACACTAAGTTTTCGGGCCCTCGCCTATGCTGTAATCCAAGTTATTTTTCTGGCCTTCGCCTACACTTATGGTACACCAATGTGTCAGGGGTTGGCCAACACTCTTGCTACAGAAATGTAACTCGGGTCTGCCTGCCTATAGTTCTGCCACGTTAATGTTCCAGGGGTCTGCCTATACTGCTGCTACAGAAATGTTACAGGGGTCTGCCTATACTTCTTTCACGAAAATGTTCTAGGGGTCTGCCTATACTGCTGCTACAGAAAGTTACTGGGGTCTGCCTATACTTCTTTCCCGAAAATGTTCCAGGGGTCTGCCTATACTGCTGCTACAGAAATGTTACTGGGGTCTGCCTATACTACTTTCACAAAAATGTTCCAGGGGTCTGCCTATACTTCTTTCACAAAAATGTTCCAGGGGTCTGCCTATACTGCTGCTACAGAAATGTTCCAGGGGTATGCCTATACTGCTGCTACAGAAATGTTACTGGGGTCTGCCTATACTTCTGCCACGTAAATGTTCCAAGGGTCTGCCTATACTGCTGCTACAGAAATGTTACTGGGGTCTGCCTATACTTTCATGAAAATGTTCCAGGGGTCTGCCTATACTGCTGCTACAGAAATGTTACTGGGGTCTGCCTATACTGCTGCTACAGAAATGTTACTGGGGTCTGCCTATACTTCTACATTAATGGTAATGGGGTCTGCATATACTGCACCTACAAAAATGGTACCACTTTGGTTCTGTGGCTTTACTTTTGTCCATTGGCTCATATATGTATCTGAAGGTTTGATTTTGCCCATGGAGGCAAAATTCAAGGTGGAGGCGCGGAACCGAGCCTGACCCAGGGCCCGCGAACATGCTTCCCACACAGACTATAGCGGGTCCTGGTCATGGTGTCTTGGCCTTGTAATGCCACCTCCTCCTCCTGCTTGGGGTCAGGGGATCAGCACTGGGCATCATGTATTTTCTCCCATGTTACCACAGTTTACTGAGATACTGGTTTGGGCCAAAGAAGAGGTGCGTTACTGCATTGATGAGACCTTCACAGCTGTGCTATCATCGGAGTCCGCTCTATGCCCACGATTGCTAAGGGTGTGTGCAGAGGCCTATGTCCTCGGCACAGTGAAAGTCTGGCATGTTTGGGCACTATCATTTCTTCATGTTTATTACTGTCTTTGGGTTCCTTCGGCTCGCCTACGCTGTGGGTGCACAAAGACTTCCCATAGCGGTGATTTACCTGTCTGGCACAGAGTCACTGACTGACTTGGGTAGGGTGCATAGCACAGATGGCTTTCCCCTTGCAGTGTCGATAGAGCTATCCGACACCTAGACAGAATGAATACTGTGTGGGCACATGGACTTCCCATTGCTATGTCAGTCGCGGCACCTGGGGTCTCACAAGGTGTTTGCGGGGACCGAGCCTGGCCAAGGGCCCGCTCACATCCTTCCCACACAGGCTACAGCGGGTCCTGGTCATGGTTTCTTGGCCTTGTAAGGCCACTTCCTCCTCCTGCTTGGGGTCAGGGGATCAGCAATGCGCATCATGTATTTTCTCTCGTGTTACCACAGTTATCTGAGAAACTCGTTTGGGCCAAAGGAGAAGACGGAGCATTACTGTATAAATGAGACGTTCACTGCTGTACTAGCAGCATCGGAGTCCGCTTCATGCCCGCGATTGGCGAGGCTGTGGGCCGAGGCCTATGTCCCGGGGAAACTGCAACTGCGTAAGGTTGGGCCTGTGGAACTTTTGTCCAGGCTAATCCAGTCTTTGGAGCGGTGAAAGAAAACGTAACTGATTTAATGAGCCCGTCGCAGATGAACTAGCATCAAAGTCCGCTTCATGCCTACGATTGCTGAAGCTGTTGGCCGAGGTCTATGTCCCGGGGGAACTGCAACTGCGCCAGGTTGGGCCTGTGGAACTTTTGTCCAGGCTAATCCAGTCTTTGTAGCGGTGAAAGAAAACGTAACTGATTTAATGAGCCCGTCGCAGATGAACTAGCATCAAAGTCCGCTTCATGCCTACGATTGCTGAAGCTGTTGGCCGAGGTCTATGTCCCGGGCAAACTGCAACTGCGCCACGTTGGGCCTGTGGAACTTTGTTCCGCTAATCCAGTCATTCGAGCGGTGAAAGAAAACGTAACTGATTTAATGAGCCCGTCGTAGATGAACTAGCATCGAAGTCCGCTTCATGCCTACTATTGCTGAAGCTGTTGGCCGAGGCCTATGTCCTGTGGGGAACTGCAACTGCGGTAGGTTGGGCCGGTGGAACTTTTGTTCAGGCTAATCCAGTCTTTGGAGCGGTAAAAGAAAATGTAACTGAATTAATGAGACCTTCACAGGTGTACTAGCATCGAAGTCCGCTTCATCCACACGATTACTGAAGCTGAGGTCTGCCCATAGTGCTGCCACTTAAATGTTACAGGGGTCTGCCTATACTGCTGCCACAAGGATGTTACTAGGGTCTGCCTATACTGCTGCCACGTAAATTTTACAGGGGTCTGCCTATACTGCTGCCACAAGGATGTTACTAGGGTCTTCCTATACTGCTGCCACAGGGATGTTACTGGGGTCTGCCTATACTGCTGCCACTTAAATGTTACAGGGGTCTGCCTATACTTCTGCCATGTAAATGTTACAGGGGTCTGCCTATACGGCTGCCACAAGGATGTTACTGGGGTCTGCCTATACTGCTGCCACTTAAATGTTACAGGGGTCTGCCTATACTTTTGCCACGTAAATGTTACAGGAATCTGCCTATACTGCTGCCACAAGGATGTTACTGGGGTCTGCCTATACTGCTGCCACTTAAATGTTACAGGGGTCTGCCTATACTTCTGCCTCGTAAATGTTACAGGAGTCTGCCTATACTGTTGCCACAAGGATGTTACTGGGGTCTGCCTATACTGCTGCCACTTAAATGTTACAGGGGTCTGCCCATACTTCTGCCACGTAAATGTTACAGGGGTCTGCCTATACTTCTGCCACGTAAATGTTACAGGGGTCTGCCAATGCTGCTGCCACAAGGATGTTACTGGGGTCTGCCTATACGGCTGCCACTTAAATGTTACAGGGGTCTGCCTATACTTCTGCCTCGTAAATATTACAGGAGTCTGCCTATACTGCTGCCACAAGGATGTTACTGTGGTCTGCCTATACTGCTGCCACTTAAATGTTACAGGGGTCTGCCTATACTTCTGCCACATAAATGTTACATGGGTCTGCCTATACTTCTGCCTCATAAATGTTACAGGAGTCTGCCTATACTGCTGCCACAAGGATGTTACTGGGGTCTGCCTATACTGCTGCCACTTAAATGTTACAGGGGTCTGCCTATACTTCTGCCACGTAAATGTTACAGGAGTCTGCCTATACTGCAGCCACAAGGATGTAACTGGGGTCTGCCTATACTTCTGCTACTGAAATGTTACTGGGATCTGCCTATACTTCTGCTACTGAAATGTTACTGGGATCTGCCTATACTGTTACTACAGAAATGTTACCGGGGTCTGCCTATACTTCTGCTACTGAAATGTTACTGGGATCTGCCTATACTGTTACTACAGAAATGTTTCCAGGGTCTGCATATAGTTCTGCTACAAAAATGGTACTGGGGTCTGCCTATGCTTTTGCTACATAAATGTTACAGGGGTCTGCTTATACTGCTGCGACAGAAATGTAAATGGGGTCTGCCTATACTTCTGCTAATGAAATGTTACTGGGGTCTGTCTATACTGTTGCTACAGAAATGTTACTGGGGTCTCCCTAGACTTCTGCAACATAACTGTTACTGGGGTCAGCTTATACCTTTGCTACAGGAATATTACAGGGGTCTGTGTATACTGTGGGTGCACTAAGTCTTACCACTGCGGAGTTGTACCTGCCTGGCACTTAAAGGGGTTGTCCCGAGGCAGCAAGTGGGTCTATACACTTCTGTATGGCCATAATAATGCACTTTGTAATATACATTGTGCATTAATTATGAGCCATACAGAAGTTATAAAAAGTTTTATACTTACCTGCTCCGTTGCTGGCGTCCTCGTCTCCATGGTGCCGACTAATTTTCGCCCTCCGATGGCCAAATTAGCCGCGCTTGCGCAGTCCGGGTCTTCTCCTCTTCTCTATGGGGCTCCGTGTAGCTCCGTGTAGCTCCGCCCCGTCACGTGCCGATTCCAGCCAATCAGGAGGCTGGAATCGGCAATGGACCGCACAGAAGCCCTGCGGTCCATGAAGACAGAGGATCCCGGCGGCCATCTTCAGCAGGTGAGTATGAAGACGCCGGACCGCCGGGATTCAGGTAAGCGCTGTGCGGGTGGGTTTTTTAACCCCTGCATCAGGGTTGTCTCGCGCCGAACGGGGGGGGGGGGTTTAAAAAAAAAACAACCCGTTTCGGCGCGGGACATCTCCTTTAAGAAAAAACTCAGACTGAATAGGGCATGGAGTGTGGCCTGAAGCCAACATTGGGATTTCTTTATGTACCGTCTGTGGGTTCCTGGGACCCACCCATGCTGTGGGTGCACACAGATTTCCCATTGAGGTGTTTTACCTGTCTGTCCCCAAAACACTGACAGACTTGGGTAGGGTGCAGAGTGCAGATGGTTTACCCCTTGCGTTGTCGATGAGGTATCCGACACCCAAACAGAATGAGTAGTGTGTGGACACATGGAGTCTCCATTGCTATGTCAGTCGCAGCACCTTGAGCCAGACAAGGTGTTTGCTGGGACAGAGGCAGACCCAGGGCCCGCTCACATACTTCCCACACCGAGTATTGCTGCATTGTGAAGATGTGTAGAAGTGCTGAGCTGGCAGCTGAGTCCCCTTTATGCCCACGTTTGCAGCTCCTGACGGAGGTGGCACAGGATTGGAATGAAGATCGAACATCAATTTCTCATCGATTCGCTACAGCATTGTGGGCTATCGCCAACCCCCCCCCCCCCCCCCTTTTAAAGAGGGTCGCTACCTAGCCCTGCCAACCCTCTGCAGTGTGTGCCTCCGGTTCTTCCTCATCGCAGATGCACTTAGAAATAGACATGAGGGTGGTGTGGCTATGAAGCCAGCGTGTGGCATGAGGGCAGCTGAACGCTGTGCAGGGACACTTTTGTGTGCGCTGCGGACGCAGGGTCGTGCGGGGGGGTTGGGCAGCATGTAACCCAGGAGAAGAGGCAGCGGTGTGTCCCGCAGGCAGTGCTTGTGCTTGGTTGGAGGGAGTGAGGTGCTTAGCTAAGGTGTGCCTTGCTAATGAGGGTTTGTCCGAGGTGAAAATTGTTAGGGGGGAGGGGGCTCACTTTTGCCGCTATTGTGGCTTAATAGTGAGACCTGGGAACCTGAGATGCAGCCCAGCATGTAGCCCCTCGCCTGCCCTATCCGTTTCTGTGTCGTTTCCATGACTTTCGTAGGTTTTGCAGATTTGCACAAATGAAAACCTTAGCGGAGCATCGGTCATATACAAAAATGCTCGAGTTGCCCATTGACTTCAATGGGGTTCGTTACTCGAAACGAACTCTCGAGCATCGCGGAAAGTTCTACTCGAGCAACGAGCACCCGAGCATTTTGGTGCTAGCTCATCTCTAATCATAAGCCATAACCGACACATATGGAGAGAATGCATCTGTACTTGGAGCTAGTGTTACACATTTCATTTGGTGTATCTCTTACCAGAAAGTCCTTTGTCCCCAGAATGTCATCGAGTGTACAGCCAACATCATTCTACAAAAAAACACAATAAAATCAATGAAACACTGAAGGTAACTCAAATGTGAAGAGAAAAAACTAGTCACTATGACAGACCTTTTTTACACCTTAAAGTGTTTCAGGTCTAAAGGACTGGATTCTTTGAAGTGATTTTATGCATGTGGTAATTTCATGGTCCTATTTTGTCTTGGTCTACCAAATATATTTTTGCAGCTTTTTTTGTGACATATAGGGCTGTTTTTAATAACTTTTTCACAGATTTTTTCCCCCTTTTTTCTTCTATTAAAGGAAATATTGTACGCACAAAAAGTAAAAAAAAAAAGGAAATGTATATGTTTATATATAAATATTTGAATTTTAATTCTGAAATAAGGTTTATGAATGGGTTATGCATTTTGTTTTGGGTATTTTGATGTAAGATTTGTAAAGTCTCAGATTGCAGGCTGACTTTAGCAATGATTTAAGTTGGCATATGCCTTTTTTTTCTTTTTATATAATTGGTATTTTACTCTATTTTTTTTTTTACTTTGTTTTATATCTGTTTTTTAAACATATATGTTATAGATGAGCGAACGTACTCGGCCACGCCCCTTTTTCACCTGAATATCGTGATTTTCGAGTACTTCCATACTCGGGCGAAAAAATTCGGGGGGGGGGGGGCGCCGTGGGTGAGTGGGGGGTTGCAGCGGGGAGTGGGGGGGAGAGGGAGAGAGAGAGGGCTCCCCCCCAAATCTTTTCACCCAAGTACTGAAGTACTCGAAAATCGCGGTGCTCGATCGAGTAATTACTCGAAACAAGTACGTTCGCTCATCTCTAATATACGTCCATAGGCATACATAGGAGCCACAGTTACAGGGAAAAACATCCCCTGTGGTGACATTAGTCACTAGCAGAGCTGATCTAGGTCTGCTAAAATGCAACATCTCTGCCAGGCTGGGGGTCGCTGGTGATCACATAATCTACAGGTTCAATAGAGGAAAGCTCTGCTGCTTCTCCTATGCTCTATATAGGCTAGCAAACTAATTCTGTCTTCTCTTTAGGGTCCTTAAAGTACCAGACCTGCTCCTGCTAGATTACAAGAGCTTTAATTCCACGCCATATTTTTACTATCATCTGGCAATAAAGCGCAGGAACAAGCGCCAAAGTAAATGAGTATGATTCCATAATAATAAAACTATTGAGTGTAACTACTGCTACTTAAATTTCTCCCCCAAAGTTCTCAAAAAGCGGATTAAAAAAGACACATCTTGGTTCTGTGGATTTATGTTATCACATGATCATTTTCAGCCAATTAACAACTCTGAAAGGAATCATGTGACACAGTACACTCCACTACACCTCTGAAGAACTGATCATATGGATCATCTCATCTAAAACACCATGTTACCCAACAGAAGTGGAATCTGCTTATGTAAGACACCATGTTGTAGGCTGTTCAGTATGTGCAGTTGTAGCCACCAACATAACCCTCTTAAAATCTTAGTTATATGTTAAATAGAAATCAAACCTCCTCCCAAAAATAATGGAAAAAATACAATCTCACTCATCTTCATCTATACAGTAAATAAATTTAGAGCAAGTAAGACCCTCTGGGACGTTCTAGCATAGTGTGATGGAGTGTTTGAAGGTTTTTTCCTATAGTTAGGAGAATTAAACTGGCGATGTTTCTACTTCTTCGCCTTTTTGAAGCCCCATCCAAAACTGTCCTTTAAGAATTTGTCCTTAGCGACCTTTTACGACCAAAATCTGCAGATCTAACTGTGACTTGTGATGCAAAATTGCAAACCAGTTTTAAGCCACATTCAATTCCGCATCAATATCCGCAGGTGGCCAACGGAAATTAATGCAGAATTTACCGTGGCTTGTAACGCATTGTGTGGCCTATTCCATTCCATGTAAAAGGTTCCTCCGACCTGCAACTGAAATGCAAACACTTAGACAACAGGTAATACTTACAAGGACAACATTCAGCTGTTTCAGAAACTCCTTATATAATGCTTCATTGTTCTTGTCCTGTAAGTCATAAGATACAATCCTGATCACTCTGCTGAACAGTTATGCTGGTTGAGAATGATATGTATTATATTATATACATTACATCACAGATAATACTGCAGAAACTCTGTGGGTCCACTTGGTCCCATTTATCACCATTTTCTATCTCCCATTTACACCAAGCCATCAGATACTATGCAGTTCTAATGGTTTGATCTGTATTTGCCTCCATATTTGCTGTTATTGGTTTTATTTTCTGCTGAGTAAATATGAATCCATATTTGCCCAACAGAAAAGAATACAAAGGAACGAACATTTGGAAGCAAAGACAGACAGAAGTAACACGTGCTGCATTTTTTAAATATGGCCGTAAAAAAATACAGCTGTGTAGCTATATACATTAGTTTTACATTGGGTCTGTATTATGGTCTGCAAAGGCTGGACCAAATCCGGGGTAAAAACACACTTATTTCAAAGTGGTCTTACAGAGATAATAAGCAGATGTTTGTGAGCTGCTAATAAAATATTACAAATCTGCAGCACTGAATCCATAATGTCCTAACGGAATATATTTTAGGGTGAATCATGCTGTATTTCTGTTGATCGCGGTGGTATGCAGAGAGCAGTACAGATGAGGCCTTAATATTTAATAGTTGTATATATACATAACTTAATAGTTGTGTTTATATACAACTTTCTTTTTGATATTTTCATATGGGGATTTTGTGAAAAACCTTACTTTTTGTTACTCCATGTCTCTTTGCTTACAGACAAGCGTATGGTCACGCATCCGTAATACAGATCCATAATACGGATGTGCTAGGGACCTTTCACATGGGATGGAATATTCCACAACAGAATTGTTGAATTTGCCCTCCTGCAGAATATTCGGCCCCAAACCTCACACTGCTAATATGCACATTTTGGTGCAGAATTGAAAGGCAGAGTCCTGCCAGCAATTCTGCATCAAAATTTTCAATCAGCAGTGTGGATTTTGGTGCAGAAAGTGTTTTGATGACTGTATGTCATCAGGGTTTCATCAGTATTGGATCTGTATTTGCCTCCGTGTTTGCTATCATTGGATTTATTCTCCGCTGGGCAAACATACGGATCCGTATTTGCCTTCTAGAAAATATAACCAATAATGCAAATACAGGGGCCAAAATTGATGAAAATAAGAAGGCTGTGCTTTTAAAAGACAGCCATGAGAAATACGACCAAAGGATGCAGAGATTTACATTAGCTCTGTATTACGGTCCGCAAAACAAGGGCGAAATAAAAAGTAAAAATGCAGTTATCTGAAAGCGGCCTTATGAAAATCTTAGAAAAGTCACAACTTATGTGACTTAACTTGTATTTAAATTATAATAGGCTGCAGCTGACATTTTACAAAGTCACAGCTTGAGGGTGCATTCAGACGACCGTATATCGGCTGGGTTTTCACGCCCAGCCAATATACGGCGTCTTTCTCTGCAGTGGGAGGAGGCTGGAAGAGCCGGGAGCCGTGCTCTGAGCTCCCACCCCCTCGCTGCCTCCTCTCCACCCCCCCTGCACTATTTTCAATGAGGAGAGGTGGGGCGTAGAAAATTCCCGGAACTTAGCCCTGCCCTGTTTCGCCTCCTCTCATTGAAAAAAGTGCAGAGCGGCAGAGAGGGGGTTGGAGCTCAGAGCACTGCTCCCGGCTCTTCCATCCTCCTCCCCCTGCAGAGAGAGACGCCGTATATCGGCTGGGGGTGAAAACCCAGCCGATATACGGTCGTCTAAATGCACCCTCAGGCTTCTTTCACACGAGTGCATAAATGGCACATTTTTACGCCCGGGCATATATATGCGTCCATGAGTGGCATTGATTTTTAATGCATTCGTTCACACGGGCAAATATACAGTGCGTAAATACACTAGCAGTGTTAAAAAATAGAACATATACGCAGCCGGTGCATATATGCTCAGCCAAAAGATAGTTCTGGAACTATCTATTGGCCAATATACGCTGGCTGGTCCTATAGACTCCTATGGAAGCAGGGAAAGAGAAGGGAGAGGGAGGCATTTTTGCAGCGTCCAACGCTGCGAAAAGCTTACAGGTTCCTCTATATAGGCATTGGAAGGCATCCCGAGGATTTTGGTAGATCGAGGGATTTCCAGGGTGCGGCGTATTTTTTTGCTAAAAATGATGCTCACGGTCGTGTGAATGGACAAGAAAACGCTGGCTGTGATTGCGGAAAAACGCTTATATGGAGCGGGCATGAAAACGTAAAAACGCAGTCGCTGTTTATGCGCTTGTGTGAAAGAAGCCTTAATTAGACACATTGCATCTATATTCATAGGGCTGGAGAAACCTGGTATTAGGGTTTTACCCACTAGCGTCTTTTTAACGCTGCGATATCGCTGTGTTTTTTTACTGCGAATGTCAATGGGACTTTCTAATGTTAAAATCGCATCACAGAAGCGCAAACTTCTGATTTTTGTGCGATGCAATTTTAACATTAGAAAGATATCGCAGTGTTAAAAAATGCTAGTGGGTTGAAGCCCTTAAAGGGGCAGCATGTTTTTTGTAGTGTTTTTCTTGGTTGCAGGTTTCTTGAATTTGGAATAATAACCAGACAGCTTAATAAATCCCAACATAGTTTCTATAAGGCTGCCTGTACACAAACGGATTTGCATTGCAGAATCCGCAGTCGGATTCGCAGCAAATGCTGTTCATTACATGCTATGGGAAAGAGCTTCCTCCTGCAACCTCACAAGCGGAGGAAAAATCATAGCATATTCCATTTTAGTGTGGATTCCCATGGACGGCTTCCATTAAAGTCAATGGAAGTCGTCTGACCCACGGCCCTTCCTCAATTTGCGGATTCTGCGTCATCGCCAAGCGACAGCGTTGGGAAAAAGAAACATTAAAAAAAAAATCTGTATTATGCATGTCCGATGGCGGCTCGTCTCACCATCCACAGTACAGATAGAAGAAGAAAAAGATAGGTACACGCGGTCGCTGACTGCTGTCAGGGTTGGGTTCTGTTGCAGGCTCCTGCATGCAGAATCAGACCTATTCATGTCCAGGCGGCCTTTACAATATGTTACCAAAATATACTGTATAGTTATTAACTAATGAAGAAATTAGACTAGATGTTTACCTTTCCATATTGAAACAAACATAGGATGTTTTGCAGCTTTATAAGGAGAGATGGGACATCTTTCTGCAAAACAGAAGTCTGTTAAAAACTGAAAAGCATTAAAACTAAACTAATTTAAAAGGAATTAATGTTAGAGAAGCCCAAAAAGTGAACACAGTAAAATTCCTATAATTTGACATTACACGGTCCATATTTAAATTAATTGACTTTACTTGTTGTGTATTTGCTGGGTCTTGGGAAATAAAAAATGCTAAATCTGCTAAATCTTTTAATGAGTTGTATCAGTTTTTGATTAGTTTGACATATTATTGGGTTGCATGAGATTTGAAAAAACATGGCTGCTTTCTTTCTTCTTTCTACAAATGATCACTACTTAGGAAGTGCCACTCAAAAATATGGTCTGTCACTGTTATTGCAGTTCGAACCCACTCAATCAGACGATAGCAAATAGAGCTGAACAGCAATGCCAGGCACAGCCCCTTGCAAAGAACAGTGCTGTTTCTGAAAGAAGCCATCCATGCTTTTCTAATCGTATGCTCAGCTACTTATATCAGTTTTTCAAATTCATACCGGAGAAGGAATCAAAAAGGTCATTAGTAATGCAACTCCATTTTTTACAGCTCATATACCTTGCTCCATTTTGTATGGAGCCATAATGGGGTTGCCACAGAAGTTCATTAGACCTCTAATGAACTTTTGTATGTCTCTATTTTCAGCGGTCAGAAACACTATCTTTTCTCCTTAGGGAGAGCACCTAGATGGTGAGTGAGGAGACTCAAATGGCCATGCACACTCCTCTGGGTAATATGCAAATAAGGGAGATGGAATAAAACCTCTACAGTGCCACCTATTGAGAGGTAGTCATTGTTACAAGACTTGTATAAAAAGTCTGACTTTGGCTTGAAGGAATGCTACCTTTCAATAGGTGGCACTGTAGAGGTTTTATTCCATCTCCCTTATTTTCTCCATTTTCAAACACAGATTACATGTTGTGTTACATTGCTTCAAACTCTGTGTATGTGGTAAGCTCTTTTAGAAGCATTGCTTCAGGGGCAAATATTTCTCTACATATAGAGTCTGGGGGGTACCTATAGGCCCGTGTATGTATAGTGACCCAATACTACTGAGTAATAACATCTAAGGGAGGTTATATCACCATATAGATATATTGTACCATATTTGATTATGTCTGCATCTCCTGTATCTCTGCCTTGTTTCAGAAACAGGGAAATCTCCTATTGTCAGTGAGCCCTTCTGTTTTACGTTAGCGCTGATTGGCAGAGGAGAGGTTAAGCTACAAGATGCTAGAGGATTCCAGAAGGGGAGGTAATTCTTGTACAGTGAGTGCAGTGTGTGACCAGAGTGTGTGGAGAGTTACCTGCTCTGCTCAGCCAGCGTACAGCATCAAAAGCTGCAGGATTGTTCTCAGCCCCGAAAAGAGCCCCAGCTTTTGTGTGGAGACCAGCAGGAGTAAAGTAAGCCTGGCATGGACACAAAATGAACCCCAAGGCTTGGACAAGCCACAAACACTATTGTGAGGAGATACAGGCTAGTGGAAGCCACAAGAGAGAAGCTGGGATCACCTAAAGTTCCCTGCCTCTAACCTGTTAGTCCTGCACTGTCCTGTCACCTAACACAATACCTTCCATGGTGTCTGGATGCTGCATGTGGATGAGAGCTAAAGGTCATTATCTAAAAAGATATTTTAGTTTTACTAATGAAGTAAATAACAGAAATGCCAGATTGGCGATAAAATGCAAATATAGTACATGTACCCCAAATTCAACAATCTGCTTGTTCATTTCTATAATTTGAAATCATCAATGTAATGGCTTAATGATATTTCAAATTTTCCAATACTATTTCGCTGAAATAAGAAATATCACAAATCAGTCTTCAACTCGTAGGTGATGTAATGCTGAATTACAAAAGTAATCACTTTTATTGAAACCTTTAAAATAATGAGCCTCACAGGACACAAAACAAAAGACAAAACAACTATGTTGAAAGATTCATTGATGGAGCTATGATACGTCTCCTTCCCCTCTCCTGTTATCCTGGCGGGAAATACCAGCAAAATGATAGTACGGAGTACCTAACTGAGATCAAATCCCAGGATAGATTAGGTCATCTCCTGCTAAAGGTCCTTATTTCCTGCAAAACTGGAAGGCTTTCTGGTCTAGGGCAACTGCAGCTCAAAGTAAATGACCAATATCATGATACGCAGCCTGCTGGGCCCTGACCCCCTATCCAGAAATAGCAGCTAAAGAATGTATATACACAGCAATCTAGAGTGCCTAAATAGGATCCTATTAAGATGCTGAGCTATCTTATAGTTTCTCAAAACTTCTCTATCAACATGGGAATCTAGCTGGTCAGAGGACAAATGCAGCTCTAATTACTGCTGATAAATCTAGCACCTCACAGCCTGCCTAGCCCGGACCCCCAAGTCCCTTAGAGAGAAAACAAAAAACAAGGACACAGCTAAGTCTCCAGCCCAGATGGTAGGCTGGAGACTTGGCTGTGTCCTTGTTTTTTGTGAGGTGCTAGATTTATCACCAGTAATTATAGCTGCATTTGTCCTCCCTACTATCATCCTATATATCAAAATATATTTTTTCTTTTTTCATGTCCTTTATTGATTTGGTATATACGTTGGGACTATTAGCTGGTTCCTCATCTTCATTTGGGTGATCCATATTCTTTTTTAGGAGGTTCGAGTTTATTTAGGATTCCGGATGAGTCGCTCGCACGACTGAAATTCGTCGAACCATTCCAAATCAAAACGTGTCTATCTATTCATATATTGAATATATGGTCATCAGATTACACTGTCCACTTTGAGAACCTCCTGCAGGTGATAGGGGACATGTTGGTCACTGGATGAGGACCACAATCCCCATAAAGCCCGGGGTTGAAGCTTAAAAACTATTTGGGTACAGGGTACCCTATCCATTGGTCTTATCCATGGGCCCCTATCCTTAGCTCTGAGTGTGCTGGTTTGTGGGTATTTTCCACCAGGATAACAGGGGAGGGGAAGAATACGTATCATAGCTCCTTCGTTGAATCTTTCAACATAGTTGTTTCATTTTTTGTTTTGTGTCCTGAGGCTCACTAGTTTAAAGGTTTCAATAAAAGTAAAATTTTAGGGGTCAACACAGTGATTACTTTTCTAATATACTCATTGATTCTCCTGCCTCAATGATTTGCTAATGCTGAATTACAGTACAATTTGGGGGGGAAAAAAATCATTTTTTCCCAATGTCCACAGGTGTACCATTTTTTAACTGAATAAATGTAATTAAAACCTACCTGCAGTAGTTTTGAAAGGCAGGATACATTCATATTCTTGAAATCTAGGAATAGATTGGAAAAAAAGTATAACAATTGAAGTATCATTTGGCACAAGGGAGTTTTACTGCTTTCATGGCATGCTGGGAATTGAAGATTCACAACAGCCATAGAGCTACATGTTACAGACCACTGGTGAAAATATATAACATGCATCTGTTCTTAATTATGGTATCCTGTATTGACACAGACTTTGGACTAGGTCTCAACACAGGGAAGGAAAAAATGGACAATGGAACAGAACAAAGGAAATACGAATGGAGTCTTAATGTACCATACCTTTTTAGAAATTACTACTTAATCCTTGAGAGCTCTACCAGTACATGGACAGCTCTGCCAGTGAGAAGTCTGATGTATTCATGATATGTGGGCTCTCCACTCCACCTGTCACTGACTGACAGTCTTCTCTCTAGACACAGTAATAGGGAAAAAACTGTCAATCAGAGAGGGCAGTTGGGCTGTTTACCCACATGACTGCTGTAGCCAATTGAAGGCTTGTCAGGGACATTATTAGTGACGTCCGTAAACCTAACAGGAACTTCTACATTAGAAGCCCACCTGACAGGTTTACGGGACGTCACCAGGCCTGAAGAGCTGGTGATGTCACCTGTCAGATGCCATTGCGCCGGAGCACCGAAGATGTTGTCCAGCGCCATGGTGAGTATATTACCTTTATATAGTTTTAAACACATAATTAGTGCAATAGGATAATAGTCATTTCATATCTATTGATGCTTTCCCAAGCCTTATGCCTTGTGAGTTGTGTTGGGGTGAGTACCCACTTTCATTATCTTAGCTTGATTTGGGACTATACCTCTGCTTGCTGCTGCTTCAAGGCACACAAAGTAAAGTTTACTTGAATAGCACCACTCCCAATAATTGTTAGTTAATCCGTATTTTTTTAGATCTCCCTACATGCCTTAATCCCATTCCCAGGTATTAAGACATGTAGGGAGCTGTAACTGTAAAAACATACAAAAGATACCTTCATTCAAAATATTAAAAAGGACAGTAACACCATGGAGCCTCCAGACTACTGATTCCAAAAAATGCTCTAAATGGGGTAAGGGCAGATTACACTACAGGGAAGTATTTGGAGACCATTTAGCTTCTTCCACAGGAGACAGATGGAAGACAGTAGACCACACTTTAAGAGTCACCATCATAAGAGTTGGCAAAGTAATCATGGAAGAAGTAGGACCCCTCAACGATAGTTGCCAGAGACTCTTGACTGAGCCCACCATCCTGCGTTCCAATCCCACCACCGGATTATAATCAGTCAAAGGCAGCCTCCATGCAGCATATACTAACTGGCTGACCAGGTAGTAGTAATAGGCAAAGCTAATTCACCCCAGTCTACCGGAAGGCAGAGGATCTCTAACCTAATGTGGAGTACTATCTTAGGGTGCGGGCAGACGAGCGTAGGCGTATTTACGTTCGCACGAGCGCAACGTATAATCGCCTGAGCGATCGTTTTTCACCGATCACGACCAGAGCTAGAAAGCGTATTTTCGTTTGTTCCTACTTTGCAAACGGTCTTTTCGGCGATCGAATATGCGTTGGTGCGTATTTCGGTCGCATATGCTCCGTTTTTTTTCGAATTGCCGTTTTTACGCGCCATAAAATCGCCCATGTGAATGAATACATTCGAAACCATTGCCTCAGATGGTCACGTATATACGTTTGGTCGCAAAAACGCGCCGTTTATACGCTCGTCTGCCCGCACCCTTACAGAGAGCACAGAAAAGCTTTTTAGGGACTAAAATAGGAGAATTATGAAAAACATATAGAAATTTAGGTAGCAAAGACATAGATGGCAAGGACCTCTGTTATTTTCATTAACGCTATTAATTTCATTACTGCTTCTAACACCTCACATTCATTAATTAGAAAAATTTTAGAGAAACACTGGTATATCCTACTTTGTCATCCATTTTAGCCCAATGCATTCCCCACATTCCCAACATACAGAAGAGCGAAGACACTCAAACATATACTTGCACGAAGTAAATTAAAAAGAAATTCCACCATCAGACCCGTTGTTCACACTACAGCAATTCCCTGAACTTTTGATTTTTTTCAAGCGCGGCCATAGTAAATGTAAATGTTGTTTAAACATCTCACATGAAGGAAATGCATTCACTGGCTGTTCAACAGACTAAACATTTCCTATAAAACCATTCCTGAATTGTTCCACAAGTCTCACTGTTTATTTAATGGACGGACTCTAGTTTGTTGGCCGTACTATACGGATGTTACGAAAGAGGATACATCGTAGTAATGTAATGAATAGTTTCACTAAACATAGTGGTTCTTGACACACAGAAAATGTGCATTCTTGCTAATTTGAGTACTTCGGTGTCACACCTATCAAACAAATTCAGAGAATGTGGATAACCGTTTCAAAAAAGTAAAATACTGTGAAATATATTGGATGTTTAAACTCATTACATTGAATCTGATGGATCTAAGCAAAGGCTTGGAAAATGTCTGATTACATTTTATTCCCAGTTTTACCATTTTGTTAATTTTCTGGGTCATTTTTAGCACTCATTTTTTCTATATGTTTTAACCAATATAGATGTTATCTACTATAGGGTCAATTTATGCAATACTTTTAAAGGTGTTTTTGATTATTATTTTTTTTATTATAGATGTCAATCAATCACTAGATTATCCATTAATGCAGGTGGTCACATTTTTATGTAGAGCCCTTCATCTTTACGTCCTTATGACTTATATGTTTTTTATACTCAAAATACATTACAATCCCTTTTAACTTCCAGCAGTCATAGAATCAAACAATGGTAGAGTTGGTAGGAACCTCCAGGGTCATCGGGCCCAACCCCCTGCTCAATGCAGGATTCACTAAACCATCCCAGACAGACATCTGTTCAGCCTCTGTTTGATGACTTTCTTTAAAGGAGAACTCCTCACCTCTTGTGGCAACCTGTTCCACTCATTCATCACCCTCACTGTCAAAAAGTGTTTTCCAATATCTAATCTGTGTCTTTTTATGCACATTTTAGTTAATCAGTTATATATCGAAACTCATTTTTAGCCTTATGCTTTTATGTCATCTGGGTTTATGGCATGGACACTAAAGGTCCATTTAGACGGGTTAAAAGTCAGGCAAACGATGCCCGACACTCGTCCCTGTATGCCCTCGTTCTTGTGTTCTTGCATGGGAGCTAGTAGTGCTGGCTCACTCACAGAGCAGCCAGCAGGGGGGCAGGGCAGTGCAGGAGATTTCTCTCCTCTTGCTCCCTGCCCCTCTCCATTGATATAACACAGCATAAATGATAGATGATGAGCTGATCGCTCATCGTTCAGTGTAAATAGCGGCTGTTCAGTGGGAATGCTGGGATAATGAGAACGGTGAACCCCGAGTCCCCCTAATAAATGGAGTAGAGTTGTGCATATGTGACCACTGCTCTACTTAATAGTATGGGGAACTGAGGGAATATGCTTATCACTCAGCTATTTCCATAGACAGTGAATGTAGGAGTGGCTGTGTTTGTGCACTTCTGCTCTATTCTATGCACCATTCTTTTGATCCATTTGTTGGACCTTCAGTAATCAAACACTGATGGTGCTAAATATGTTTAATGCAGAAACCAGAAACAGTATCTTGGGCCTTGTAGCACCTTCGACCTATACATTAGGATGTACTAAGCCACTTGAATCATACCCCAAAAGGTTTGAACAAGAAGCACTCTTGGTCTTACAAAACCCATCACTCCTTACATTGGTGGAGCAGGGTTACGGATGTAAAGACCTTGATCTAGTCTGCTTGGATCCTGTTCACTATGGTTGCATTCCAAATAGGTTGGGGGTCCATCTAGAGGATACCCTGGTTAGGGGAATCTGGACACCTTAAGACAGAGATCTATCATCCAAACAAAGAGAACTCAGAGCAGTTCAGTTGGCCCTGATGCACTTTTCCCCTCTACTTGGAGGAAGATCAGTTGATATCCGGAAGGACAACATGACAATAGTCCGTATATTAACAAGCAGGGAGATACTCGACCCCAGCCGCTCCAGAGTGAGTTGGAAAAAACCATGACATGTGGAAAGAATAATAATAATAAACTTTATTTGTATAGTGCCAACATATTCCGCAGCGCTTAAAGAAGAATTTAGTTCACCTGACAGCTGTGCATATCTGAGGGATATGCAATGTGGTAGTGACGAGATTAAGCAAAGGGCTCTCTGTCCCAGGCAAGCAGTCACTGAACCCAGAGTTGTTCCATTAGATCATGCTCTAGTCGATCTTATGGCAACCAGTCTTAATGCCAAGATGGAGGGATTCTGCTCCCTATATTGGGAAGACAATGGCAATCAATGACTGGCAATGAATGCTTGGTCCATTCCCTGGAGGTTCAGGCTGGCTTTTATATTCCTTTGAGTGTATTAATGAAGATCAGACAAGACCATGGCAATAGTCATCATACTATTCTGGCGAGGGAGGTCATTGTTTTCTCAGGTCATGAGCATGAGTTAACCCTTTGCAATCCAATTTTGGATTCAGGGTTTCTTAGGGGGCTTTCTGTTTCTGCCATTATACAATAATGCCATCTGCTGGCTAGAGCAAGTACTGCAGTATGTGACATGCCAGAGAAGCCCCCCAACAACAGAGCGGCCAGTAATCTACAGCAAGAATACTCTGCCGGACGTGTTCTGACATTGGAGCTGTACAGCCTTCAGAATGTCTTTAGATGTCAGACAGTGGATTGGAAAGGGTTAAGGGTGTTATTGGAGGCTTCCCCCAATGCAGAACCTGGTGTCTCAGGGCAGTTAGTTCTGTCCACACTTGTAGAGGTTCAACTTGTCAGCCTAGAAGTTGATCAGTCCCTACTAAGAGCTAGAGAGATCTCTCAAGCTGTCTTAAATACATTTCAGGAGTCCAGATTGGGTTTCACAAATAAGATCTACGCCAGAATCCGCAGAAAACTTTTAGCTTGGTGAAAGCAAAAGAATATGCAATATGATGATCCATTTATCAGAAACATCTTGGATTTTCTGGAAGAAGCATTGGACAAGGGCATCAGTGCAGCAATCCTAAAAGTCCAAGTGTCAGCAATATCTGCTTTTTTTGAAGAAACGGATCTCTCAGGATCCATTGGTTTTGAGGTTTCTCAAAGGTGCAGTAAAGGCTGATAGTGATTAGACCTGTCCCCAATAGAACCTTGCAGTAGTCCTCAGAGGGCTGTGTCTTCCTACCTTTGAACCATTACAGGAAGAAGATTTTAAACATTTTTCAATGAAGATGGATTTTTTTTGGGCGATGACCTAAGCCCAGAAGATAATTGAACTCCAGGCTTTTGCAACCACTAAGCCTTATATTAGGTTTCTATTGGATAAGGTCCTTTTGAGGCTCCTACTTACACATTCACCCCCAAAGCCATTTCCTTTCCCAACAGGAATCAAATTATAACACTTCCACTTCCTTTTTTTACAATCATCCTGCTGCTCTGTGACGTGATGAAAGTGTTGATTATGTTAATCTTGTTCTCCCTTATGGCCCTTTTACATGGACCGACAGTCATTAAAACGACTGCATGAGCACTGACGTCACCGCTAGGGTCATCAGCGCTCCTGCAGAGCATTTAGACTAAAAGAAATTGCTGGCTTCTTGCTCAGCACTTTACTTTCTATGTGAAGCGTTTACATGCAGCGAGAAGCCTGCGATCCAGCGTTTGGTTTTTTACTGACTGAAAGTCAGCGATAAACAGCCGCAAACTAATAGTGAGCGATTTATCGCATTTCCATTGAATGAATATCGTTCATAATCGTTTGTTTGAATGTATTTTGAGCGATCTTCATTACGCATAAACGGGCCATTAGACCTAACAGCAGCACAAGCTTTCCTACCTTGATATCAACTAGAGATGAGCGAGCACCAAAATGCTCGGGTGCTTGTTACTCGGGACGAAATTATCGCGATGCTCGAGGGTTCATTTCGAGTAACGAACCCCATTGAAGTCAATGGGCGACCCGAGCATTTTTGTATTTCGCCGATGCTCGCTAAGGTTTTCATTTGTGAAAATCTGGGCAATTCAAGAAAGTGATGGGAACGACACAGAAACGGATAGGGCAGGCGAGGGGCTACATGTTGGGCTGCATCTCAAGTTCACAGGTCCCACTATTAAGCCACAATAGTGGCAAGAGTGCCCCCCCCTCCCAACAACTTTTACTTCTGAAAAGCCCTCATTAGCAATACATACCTTAGCTAAGCACCACACTACCTCCAACAAAGCACAATCACTGCCTGCATGACACTCCGCTGCCACTTCTCCTGGGTTACATGCTGCCCAACCCCCCCCCCCCCACGACCCAGTGTCCACAGCGCACACCAAACTGTCCCTGCCCAGCCTTCAGCTGCCCTTATGCCACGCCACCCTCATGTCTATTTAGAAGTGCGTCTGCCAGAGGAAAAGCAGGCACACACTGCAGAGGGTTGGCACGGCTAGGCAGCGACCCTCTTTAAAAGGGGCAGGGCGATAGTCCACAATGCTGTACAGAAGCAATGAGAAATCCAATCCTGTGCCACTTCCATCTGGAGCGGCACACGTGGGCATAGCAATGGGGAACCTATGTGCCACACACTATTCATTCTGTCAAGGTGTCTGCATGCCCCAGTCAGACCGTGTTTTTTTATAAATAGTCACAGGCAGGTACAACTCCGCAATGGGAATTCCGTGTGCACCCACAGCATGGGTGGCTCCCTGGAACCCACGCACTGTACATAAATGTATCCCATTGCAGTGCCCTGGACAGCAGAGCTAACGTCAGATTAAATGCTGGTGGGCTTCGGCCCACACTGCATGCCCCAACCTGACCTGGGTTTTTAATTCATAGACACAGGCAGGTACAACTCCCTATTGTGAAGTACCTGTGGACCGACAGCATGGGTGGGTGCCAGGAAGCCACCGGCGGTACATAAATATATCCCATTGCAGTGCCCAACACAGCTGAGGTAATGTCGTGCTTAATGCAGGTGGGCTTCGGCCCACACTGCATGCCCCAGTCAGACTGGGGTTCTTTAGAAGTAGACACATGGAGTTACAACTCCCTGTGGACCCACAGCATGGGTGGGTGCCAGGAAGCCACCGGCGGTACATAAATATATCCCATTGCAGTGCCCAACACAGCTGAGGTAATGTCGTGCTTAATGCAGGTGGGCTTCGGCCCACACTGCATGCCCCAGTCAGACTGGGGTTCTTTAGAAGTAGACACATGCAGTTACAGCTCCCTGTGGACCCACAGCATGGGTGGCTCCCTGGAACCCACCGGCGGTACATAAATATATCCCATTGCAGTGCCCAACACAGCTGATGTAACGTCAGCTGTAATGCAGGTGGGCTAAAAATTCATTTGATTACACTGTAGGCGAGGGCCCCCAAAAATTGGTGTACCAACAGTACTAATGTACCTGAGAAAAATTGCCCATGCCCAACCAAGAGGGCAGGTGAAATCCATTAATCGCTTTGGTTAATGTGGCTTAATTGGTAACTAGGCCTGGAGGCAGCCCAGTTAAAATAAAAATTGGTTCAAGTTAAAGTTTCAACGCTTTAATGAGCATTGAAACGTATAAAAATGGTTTAGAAAAATTATATGACTGAGCCTTGTGGGCCTAAGAAAAATTGCCCGTTCGGCGTGATTATGTGAGGTTTCAGGAGGAGGAGCAGGAGGAGGAGGAGGAATATTATACACAGATTGATGAAGCAAAAAGGTCCCCGTTTTTGATGGTGATAGAGAACGATGCCTCCATCCGCGGGTGCAGCCTACGTATTGCTTAGGTATCGCTGCTGTCCGCTGGTGAAGAAGAGAAGTCTGGGGAAATCCAGGCTTTGTTCATCTTGATGAGTGTAAGCCTGTCGGCACTGTCGGTTGACAGGTGGGTACGCTTACCCGTGATGATTCCTACAGCCACACTAAACACCCTCTCTGACAAGACGCTAGCCGCAGGACAAGCAAGCACCTCCAGGGCATACAGCGCGAGTTCAGGCCACGTGTCCAGCTTCGACACCCAGTAGTTGTAGGGGGCAGAGGCGTCACCAAGGACGGTCGTGCGATCGGCTACGTACTCCCTCACCATCCTTTTACAGTGCTCCCGCCAACTCAGCCTTGACTGGGGACCGGTGACACAGTCTTGCTGGGGAGCCAGAAAGCTGGCAAAGGCCTTGGGGAATGTTCCCCTGCCTGCACTGTACATGCTGCCTGATCTCTGCGCCTCCCCTGCTACCTGGCCCTCGGAAATGCGCCTTCGGCCACTAGCGCTGTCGGATGGGAAGTTTACCATCAGTTTGTCCACCAGCGCCCTGTGGTATAGCATCATTCTGGAACCCCTTTCCTCTTTGGGAATGAGAGTGGAAAGGTTCTCCTTATACCGTGGGTCGAGCAGTGTGTACACCCAGTAATCCGTAGTGGCCAGAATGCGTGTAACGCGAGGGTCACGAGAAAGGCATCCTAACATGAAGTCAGCCATGTGTGCCAGGGTACCTGTACACAACACATGGCTGTCCTTACTAGGAAGATCACTTTCAGGATCCTCCTCCTCCTCCTCCTCTGGCCATACACGATGAAAGTATGACAGGCAAGCAGCATGTGTACCCTTAGCAGTGGGCCAAGCTGTCTCTTCCCCCTCCTCCTCATGCTCCTCCCCCTCCTCCTCCTCCTCCTCTGGCCATACACGCTGAAAGGATGACAGGCAAGCAGCATGGGTACCCTCAGCAGTGGGCTAAGCTGTCTCTTCCCCCTCCTCCTCATGCTCCTCCCCCTCCTCCTCCTCCTCAACGCGCTGAGATATAGACATGAGGGTGCTCTGACTATCCAGCGACATACTGTCTTCCCCCGCCTCCGTTTCCGAGTGCAAAGCGTCTGCCTTTATGCTTTGCAGGGAACTTCTCAAGAGGCATAGCAGAGGAATGGTGACGCTAATGATTGCAGCATCCCCGCTCAGCATCTGGGTAGACTCCTCAAAGTTTTCAAGGACCTGGCAGATGGCTGCCAACCAGGCCCACTCTTCTGTAAATAATTGAGGAGGCTGACTCCCACTACGCCGCCCATGTTGGAGTTGGTATTCCGCAATAGCTCTACGCTGCTCATAGAGCCTGGCCAACATGTGGAGCACAGAGTTCCACTGTGTGGGCACGTCGCACAGCAATCGGTGCACTGGCAGATGAAACCGTTGTTGCAGGGTCCGCAGGGTGGAAGCGTCCGTCTTGGAGTTGCGGAAATGTGTGCTGACCCGGCGCACCTTTACGAGCAGGTATAATAAGTGTGGGTAGCTTTTCAGAAAGCGCTGAACCACCAAATTAAAGACATAGGCCAGGCATGGCACGTGTGTGAGGCTGCTGAGCTCCAGAGCCGCCACCAGGTTACGGCCGTTGTCACACACGACCATGCCTGGTTGGAGGCTCAGCGGCGCAAGCCAGTGGTCGGTCTGCTCTGTCAGACCCTGCAGCAGTTCGTGGGCCGTCTGCCTCTTCTCACTAAGCTGAGTAGTTTCAGCACGGCCTGCTGACGCTTGCCCACCGCTGTGCTGCCATGCCGCGCGATACCGCCTGCTGGCGACGTGCTGCTGCTGACACATCTTGATTGCGAGACAGAGGTTGCGTAGAAGGAGGAGGGTGGTTTAGTGGAGGAAGCATACACCGCCGCAGATACCACCACCGAGCTGGGGCACGCAATTCGGGGGGTGGGTAGGACGTGAGCGGTCCCAGGCTCTGACTCTGTCCCAGCCTCCACTAAATTCACCCAATGTGCCGTCAGGGAGATATAGTGGCCCTGCCCGCCTGTGCTTGTCCACGTGTCTGTTGTTAAGTGGACCTTGGCAGTAACCGCGTTGGTGAGGGCGCGTACAATGTTGCGGGAGACGGGGTCGTGCAGGGCTGGGACGGCACATCGGGAAAAGTAGTGGCGACTGGGAACCGAGTAGCGCGGGGCCGCTGCCGCCATCATGCTTTTGAAAGCCTCCGTTTCCACAAGCCTATACGGCAGCATCTCCAGGCTGATCAATTTGGCAATGTGCACGTTTAACGCTTGAGCGTGCAGGTGCGTGGCGGCGTACTTGCGCTCGCGCTCAAACAGTGGCGCTAGCGACGTCTGGACGCTGCGCTGAGAGACATTGCTGGATGGGGCCGAGGACAGCGGAGGTGAGGGTGTGGGTGCAGGCCAGGAGACGGTAGTGCCTGTGTCCTCAGAGGGGGGTTGGATCTCAGTGGCAGGTTGGGGCACAGGGGGAGAGGCAGTGGTGCAAACCGGAGGCGGTGAACGGCCTTCGTCCCACCTTGTGGGGTGCTTGGCCATCATATGCCTGCGCATGCTGGTGGTGGTGCCTCCCCAGCTGATCTTGGCGCGACAAAGGTTGCACACCACTGTTTGTCGGTCGTCAGGCGTCTCTGTGAAAAACTGCCACACCGTAGAGCACCTTGACCTCTGCAGCGTGGCATGGCGCGAGGGGGCGCTTTGGGAAACAGTTGGTGGATTATTCGGTCTGGCCCTGCCTCTACCCCTGGCCACCGCACTGGCTCGGTCTGTGCCCACACCCTGACTTGGGCCTCCGCGTCCACGTCCTCTAGGCCTACCCCTACCCCTCAGCATGGTGTATTACCAGTGGTGCAGAAACAGAACGCTGTAATTAAATGTGCCGCTTATTGGTCTGTGGTTGGAGGCTGACTTCACTTACGGAACGCCAGGAAATAATTTTGCGCAAGCCTGCTGTAACACTTAGCTGGCTGCGTATGAATTTGAAGGACTACTACACCCAGCAGAAACCCAGAACACTGAGGACAGTTACAGGCAGCCCAAATAGATTTTTTTCCCCAAATGTTTTTGCAAAGGCCCACTGCCTATATTCAATCAATATGTCTTCTGTCCCTGCCTAAGCGCTTCTGGCCCTGGAGTATGTCAAAGAACTGCAGAGTGTTGCACTGTGGACTGCAATACAGCGGTGATTTAACAGCCCAGACAGAGCCAGGAAATAATTTTGCGCAAGCCTGCTGTAACACTTAGCTGGCTGCGTATGAATTTGGAGAACTACTACACCCAGCAGAGACCCAGAACACTGCGGACAGTCACAGGCAGCCCAAATAGATTTTTTTCCCCAAATGTTTTTGCAAAGGCCCACTGCCTATATTCAATCAATATGTCTTCTGTCCCTGCCTAACCACCACTTCTGGCCCTGGAGTATTACTGCAGGGCGCAATGCTCTGCACGGCCGATATACCAAAAAAAAAAAAAAGTGCAACACTGCAAAAAGCAGCCTCCACAGTACTGCACGCGGTTAGATGTGGCCCTAAGAAGGACCGTTGGGGTTCTTGAAGCCTAAAATACTGCTAACGCTCTCCCTATAGCAGATAGCACTTTCCCTCCTCTATGTCAGAACGCATCTGAGGCGAGCCGCGGGAGGGGCCGATTTTTATACTCGGGTGACACCTGATCTCGCCAGCCACTCACTGCAAGGGGGTGGTATAGGGCTTGAACGTCGCAGGGGGAAGTTGTAATGCCTTCCCTGTCTTTCTATTGGCCAGAAAAGCGCGCTAACGTCTCAGATATGAAAGTGAAAGTAACCCGAACATCGCGTGGTACTCGTTACGAGTAACAAGCATCTCGAACACGCTAATACTCGAACGAGTATCAAGCTCGGACGAGTACGTTCGCTCATCTCTAATATCAACACAATAACTTAACCCTTTAAGTAAACCTACATAGGGCATGGAGGCGGGGTAGGACTTAATTGATTACTTAATTTACTCATTAAATATTCCATCTTTCCTACCAGTCCATAGGGGTGAAATTAACCCCATCATTGTGCTGCTGTTAGGACAAAGGAAAAACAAGATTAAAAATAATCAAAAACACTTACCTATTCAATAAAAATGTTAAAATTCTATGTTGAAAATTGTGTATTTTTATAGATACTTTTTAAAGAATAAACACTTACCAATATCTTCAGTTGGCTTCATATTATGGAACTCTGACAGAAAGGGCAAATATGGCAAAATGTTTTCAGACATTTTAAGATGTATACCATGCGTAATTGCAATATTATGGAACATGCGGCATAACAAGATGCTGTCACATGTATTTCCTGCTTTGTATATAAGCTTATCCCCTGATAATTCATAACAGCCACATTGTCCTTTCAATGCGCTAAATGTTTGCACCACCACAGCTTTGTTTACCGATGCTTTTTGACCTGCTACCTCTTGCGGAGTACCATATACATAGCATCCTGAAAAACACAAGAAAGAAACATCTAAGCTTAATAATACAATGCAAATATCCAACACTGCTGAATTTTAAATTTATCTAATGGTTTGCAACAACAAAAAGTTATAGAAAGAAACTTAAATAGTAGTGATCTAGTGGAAGCCAGAAGGAATAGAGGCAAGGGCACAAAGAAGGGGTTTCCCAGCATCTGAAATACACCTTGATCCCATCTGGAGAAACCTCTTAATAAAGGTGAATGCACAGGGGCGGATTTGAATTGTGGAATCCGCAGTGGGCGACCGCCCTTCGGATTCCGCAGCAAATACTGCCCATAGAATGCAATGCAAAAGTGATTCTTCATGCACACGAGCAAAAAACAATTGCGCAACTGTGGTTTCTGTTTGCAGATGAAAAATTGCAGCATGCTCCATTTTCCTGCGGATTCCGCAGGGCTGCCTGAACCGCGACCCGTCCGCTTTTCACATTGCAGGCAGGCTGCTGATTCTGCACAAAAAGCAGGAGTTAAAAAAAAATCTTTACTGCGCATGCCCGACAATGAGCCGTGCGGTCCATCTGCAGTACAGAAAAAGTAGAAAATTGGCAGGTACACGCGGATGCTGGCTGTGCACAGGATTCTGCTGCAGGCTCCCGCATATGGAATCTAATCCACCTGTGTACATGCGGCCTAAAATTATGCAACTCATCCTGCTGCCACTAGTGGCTGCTCCCTGGATAATGATTTATTATTGATCTCAATGGGGCTGTATTAAATCTCAGTAAGCCACCCTAGTAGTGGCTGCAAGCAGCCAATAAGCAACTGAAGACTAATAAGCACACTAGCATTTTTCTTTGTCTACGTGGAGTCCAATTACAAAAACAGACTTCACACATATAACATAGGGACCCATATTATTTAATGTGGCAACACACATCACAGAGTTGTTCTCACTCATACTTGGACTGCATGAGAAAAAAATCTCCAGGTAATTATTTGTGGCCCCAGCAGGATAAATACTTTGTTATTAGCTTATTACCAAAACTCCCCTCTAATAAGTAGGGATTGTAGAAAGTGGAGAACCCTATACTTTATTTATTTTACTCATTAACGCATATGTAATACACAGTCTGTAGCACCAGACAGAGACTGTCATTACTTACATATAATATATAGAGTGCATCACATAATTTCATTTTTTATTAATCAGTAGTACATGTGAATTTAGGAAACGTGGAATATATCCTATTGGGGTGTAAAAAAATAATTCTTCAGCTTCCAGCAACCGGTAGTTCGTCTTTCACTGCTTACAGGATCTTCTATATATGTTCGGAAACCTTTACAGTTACTGAAATGCTCATCTTCAATGAAACAGTAAGGGTCAATTCACACGTTTTTCCGACATATGCTGTAAATGTATGTCACCGTATGGTCATACAAAGGTATACGACTGCTCTCCCAGAGTCATCAGTTTCTCTGTAAAGTGTGAAGGTAATATGTATATTTTGCACAGAAATTAGTCCACCTGCTGCTTTAAACTCTTTCAGCATTCGCATGCATCGTTATTAGACATTGTTAAGTAATTGCTTTGAGAGACGTTATCTACTGAAAAGCTATTTTCTATAATTGCTTTGAGAAATGCAGGGCATAGTTTACATGAAAATGCTCGTCTGGAGAAGGTTTCTCTTAGTGGCATGTAGTGGCAAAAGATACACCAAAAAATAGTAAACAATACATGATCGACCACCACCTCTTCAAAGCAGGAACAGAAATTTATTAGAGATGGGTGAGCGTACTCAGAAAAGCACTACTCGCTCAAGTAATTTGCTTTATCCGAGTATCGCTGTGCTCGTCCCTGAAGATTCGGGTGCCGCTGCGGCTGACAGGTGAGTCGCAGCGGGGAGCAGGGGAGAGCGGGCGGGAGAGAGGGAGAGAAAGATCTCCCCTCCGTTCCTCCCTGCTCTCCCCTGCAGCTCCCCGCTCCGTGCCGGCACCCGAATCTTCAGGGACGAGCGCAGCGATACTCGGATAAAGCAAATTACTCGAGCGAGTAGTGCTTTTCCGAGTACGCTCGCTCATCTCTAAAATTTATCAAAGTGTGTTTCATATGGGACAGATTCAAAATACCTTGTGAGATTATACTGCTCTGATGAATATACGAGAGAAAAATGTGGCAAAGTGACTGTCAAACTCATACTTCTTGTTTGCATTCAGCTCTTAAGGCCCTTTTACACGCAAAGATAATCTTTCAAACAACTGAAAGATTGAAAACGATCTTTTTGCATAAAGTGTTAATGGCCATTAATGTCTATTAACACTTTATAATCTTCCTTTGCATGTAAAAGGGCCTCCAGGAGCTGTTTGCAGAGCCCAGTGTGTGATGAATCACATGCCCAGCTGGCAGGCTGCAATGTTATCTGCCGGCTCCCAAGGAGATAACAGCCTGTGGTCTACTGAGAGATAAATGTGTTTGCATTATCTCCAGTAGCTGAACGATGGATTTTAAGTTCACCTTAAGGGTGACTACCCACTATAGTCTTCTTTCACTGTGAAAGTTTTTTTTTCCTGCAGGGGTCTATGGGACTTGTAATGCTAAAATCGCAATTGCGCAAAATCGCAATTTACCGCAAAATCGCGATTTTAACATTACAAGTCCCATAGACCCCTGCAGAAAAAAAAACGCTGCGAATTTTGCAGTGAAAAAAAGCTGTAGTGGGCAGTCACCCTAAAGTCATTGTTCAAATGAAAAGTGCATGATGCCTGCGTTTACATGTAACCATTATATCACTCATTTTCGGTCGTTTGAATGAATTTTGAACAATAATTATTGTGTGTAAATGAGCCTTTAGTCCAGCATGGGGGAGGTTCCATTATGGTCTCTGGATGATTTGGAGGTGGTGTGGTTGGTAACTTACTAAAATTAGAAGACATCTAGGACTCAAAGTACTATCACAATATTCTGATGTGCCAGCCATCCCTTCTGGCATCCGTCTTATTGATCGTGGTTTCACACTACAGCAAGATAATAACCCAAAACATATCTTTTGCTTTTTCAAAAATTGTGCTCAATCAAGAGAAGAATGACAGATGCTGAAGAACATGGCTTAGCCACACCACAGTCCTGATTGCAATCCAGTTGAACTCCTTTAGGTATAGACAGGTGTGTTAAAGATGTGCAAGTTATGAGCCAAAAGCACCTTTGGGAGTTGGTACAAAAGACGTTGTTTGCAATTGGAGCTAAAAAGGTTTGTGTATGAGAATAATAGAGCAGAGTAACTTTCATACCCACAGAGCAAATCTTCCAAGCAGTCTGGTTACAGCAGCACACTATATAGATCACATGCAGGGATTAATATTGCTCGGCCTGTAGTTGACTGGATCCAAATCCACGAATAGCATATGTAGAAATCAGACCTCAGGACAGCAAGGTTTCACTGGTGCAAATATTTAAAACATCCCAAGGGATGTATATTTATTCCTCACGATCGGATAATACAGCGACCTTTTGACTAGCTGCTTGACAAAGACTGAAGCGCTGAAAACGCTCCCCTTACAGTCAGCCCTGTGTAGAGCGGCCATTGGCAGGTCACTATGAAAGAAGGAACATCCTGCCTTCCCAATTAGGAATGTTCAAGACACCTCAAGTATCCTATATATAAGAAAATGTAGCTGTGTCACTGTGGAGAGCAAACCAGTGAACAGCAGAGTAGTAGCAGTATGCGGTGTAGCCGTGTGCCTTAAAGAGACAGCCACAAAGGACATGACAGTGCTGGCTGGGTATGACATGCAGTGTGAGTGTACTGTCCACATGCTGGAGAGCAATGCAGGTGAGACAAGGAAAGGCCCTGATGACCAAGGGTAAAGAAGAGTGCCAAAAAGGCCCAATGACTAGGGTTGAACATGTCAAGCCACGTGAAAGAAGAGAGAGTCTCCCTTCCCTCATGGGACTTGGTCCCCAAAGAAAATGCCGATATTGCCATGGATCTGGGGCAAGGACAGAGCAAGGACACATGAGACCAGTCCAAAAAAACATTAGTGTGAACAGTAGGGAATATGATGGATGAGTATTGACTAGAGGAGTATGTCTCCGAAGGGACTATAGTTAATTGGGAAGTGTGACAATGTATTCTGATAGTTTAACGTTCATATGATGTGAAAAATTATGTGACAGGGGACAAGCCTTTTTTCAGTAGCTGTGTTTTCTACAGCTAAAAGTGTAAATGAGAGAGAAGTATACTGGAGATTACGTTTTTCACTTGCAGTGCATTGAGTCCATTGTGACGCAGGACTACTAAATTGGTGATGTGCTCTGGCACCTTTGGTGCATGAGGCCACAGACCATTGAAGAAATAGTAGAGTACAACAATGACTATAGAATACAACAATGACTATAGAGTACAACAGTGACTATAGAGTACAACAATGACTATAGAGTACAACAGTGACTATAGAGTACAACAGTGACTATAGAGTACAACAATGTCTATAGAGTACAACAATGTCTATAGAGTACAACAATAACTATAGAGTACAACAATGACTATAGAGTACTACGATGACTAAAGAGTACAACAATGACTATAGAGTACAACAGTGACAATAGAGTACAACAATGATTATAGAGTACAACAATGACTATAGAGTACAACAATGACTATAGAGTACAACAATGACTATAGAGTACAACAGTGACTATAGAGTACTACAATGATTATAGAGAACAACAGTGACTATAGAGTACAACAATGACTATAGAGTACAACAGTGACTATAGAGTACTACAATGACTATAGAGTACAACAATGACTATAGAGTACAACAATGATTATAGAGTACAACAATGACTATAGAGTACAACAATGACTATAGAGTACAACAGTGACTATAGAGTACTACAATGATTATAGAGAACAACAGTGACTATAGAGTACAACAATGACTATAGAGTACAACAGTGACTATAGAGTACAACAATGATTATAGAGTACAACAGTGACTATCGAGTACAACAATGACTATAGAGTACAGCAATGATTATAGAGTACAACAATGACTATAGAGTACTACGATGACTATAGAGTACAACAGTGACTATAGAGTACAACAGTGACTATAGAGTACAACAGTGACTATAGAGTACAACAATGACTATAGAGTACAACAATGACTATAGAGTACAACAGTGACTATAGAGTACAACAATGACTATAGAGTACAACAATGACTATAGAGTACAACAATGACTATAGAGTACAACAGTGACTATAGAGTACTACAATGATTATAGAGTACAACAATGATTATAGAGTACAACAATGATTATAGAGTACAACAGTGACTATAGAGTACAACAATGACTATAGAGTACTACGATGACTATAGAGTACAACAATGACTATAGAGTACAACAATGATTATAGAGTACAACAATGACTATAGAGTACAACAATGACTATAGAGTACAACAATGACTATAGAGTACAACAGTGACTATAGAGTACAACAATGACTATAGAGTACAACAATGATTATAGAGTACAACAGTGACTATAGAGTACAAGAGTGACTATAGAGTACAACAATGACTATAGAGTACAACAATGATTATAGAGTATAACGATGACTAAAGAGTACAACAATGATTATAGAGTACAACAATGACTATAGAGTACAACAGTGACTATAGAGTACAACAGTGATTATAGAGTACAACAGTGACTATAGAGTACAACAATGATTATAGAGTACAACAATGACTATAGAGTACAACAGTGACTATAGAGTACAACAATGACTATAGAGTACAAGAGTGACTATAGAGTACAAGAGTGACTATAGAGTACAACAATGACTATAGAGTACAACAGTGATTATAGAGTACAACAGTGATTATAGAGTACAACAATGACTATAGAGTACAACAGTGATTATAGAGTACAACAGTGATTATAGAGTACAACAATGACTATAGAGTACAACAATGACTATAGAGTACAACAATGTCTATAGAGTACAACAGTGACTATAGAGTACAACAATGACTATAGAGTACAACAGTGATTATAGAGTACAACAATGACTATAGAGTACAACAATGATTATAAAGTACAACAGTGACTATAGAGTACAACAATGATTATAGAGTACAACAGTGACTATAGAGTACAACAGTGACTATAGAGTACAAGAGTGATTATAGAGTACAACAATGACTATAGAGTACAACAATGATTATAGAGTACAACAGTGATTATAGAGTACAACAGTGATTATAGAGTACAACAGTGATTATAGAGTACAACAATGACTATAGAGTACAACAGTGATTATAGAGTACAACAGTGATTATAGAGTACAACAGTGATTATAGAGTACAACAATGACTATAGAGTACAACAATGACTATAGAGTACAACAATGTCTATAGAGTACAACAGTGACTATAGAGTACAACAATGACTATAGAGTACAACAGTGACTATAGAGTACAACAATGACTATAGAGTACAACAGTGACTATAGAGTACAAGAGTGACTATAGAGTACAACAATGATTATAGAGTACAACAATGACTATAGAGTACAACAATGACTATAGAGTACAACAATGATTATAGAGTACAACAGTGACTATAGAGTACAACAATGATTATAGAGTACAACAGTGACTATAGAGTACAACAGTGACTATAGAGTACAACAGTGACTATAGAGTACAACAGTGACTATAGAGTACAACAGTGACTATAGAGTACAACAATGACTATAGAGTACAACAATGATTATAGAGTACAACAGTGACTATAGAGTACAACAGTGACTATAGAGTACAGCAGTGACTATAGAGTACAGCAGTGACTATAGAGTACAACAGTGACTATAGAGTACAACAGTGACTATAGAGTACAACAGTGACTATAGAGTACAACAATGACTATAGAGTACAACAGTGACTATAGAGTACAACAGTGACTATAGAGTACAACAGTGACTATAGAGTACAACGATGACTATAGAGTACTACAATGACTATAGAGTACAACAATGACTATAGAGTACAACAGTGACTATAGAGTACAACAGTGACTATAGAGTACAACAATGACTATAGAGTACAACAATGACTATAGAGTACAACAGTGACTATAGAGGACAACAATGACTATAGAGTACTACAATGACTATAGAGTACTACGATGAAGAGGTTTAGTTATGAGAATGTTCAAAGTGTCTTGTCTCACTGAGATTTACCCTATTATGGACATGTGAATCCAAATGTTACAAATCTGAATTCCGGTTAATAATTACATAATATTTGAAGTACACATTACCTCCTATGGAGTGAATAGTTAACCTTTACCATTATGTTCAGTAAAGTTATTTTTATCTGGAGTGCTTCCTGCGCCTTCATCTGTTATTACCGCGCCATACACAACACGGCCACCTACTTCAAGTGCATGTCAATATACCCGGAAAGACACCTTTTGGTGAAACCCTGGGTCGGGCTGGATTGTGGCATGATGTCAGCTGCAGCATTTTGCTTTTATTCCTTTTTTTGTTTGTACTTGTGAGTATTACCATTAAAGAAGTTTTAAACTGGTTTCAAGTGACATTACACTACTTGAGTTTTTTTTTCATGCAGTGATAACACTGCTTAAGAGACTGCGTCATGGGAAATAAACAAATGTTTCTTGGAGGTGGTTATCTGAAAAGTGGTCAAGACTAGAGATGAGCGAGCATGCTCGGATAAAGCAGTTACTCCAGCGAGCATCGCTCTTCTCGAGTAACTGCCTACTGGTCCGAGCAGGCTCGGGAGAGGGGGGGGTGAGCGGGGGGCGGCGTGAGGTAGCGGGGGGGGGGGAGAGAGAGATCTCTCTCGCTCTCCCCGTCGCCCCCCCGAGTAAGCAGTAAGCAGTTACTCGAGAAGAGCGATACTTGCTCGAGTAGCTGCTTTATGCGAGCGTGCTGCTCATCTCTAGTCAAGACCATTTTATGTATTGTGTGGGATGCATGGAGGTAAAAATAAGTTGACAGGATGTGCCATGTTTGCACTGCTGGGATCGCAGCTAGCAGTAGAAACTTGGATGGCAGAAAAATGTCAGGAAATGAAGGCTCAATTCAGCTGTAAGCAATGTGTAAACTATGTGTATGGGCGCAAAACATTTGCCAAAATGAATCCATATTCATCCCAAACGACAGTAGGGTTTTTTGTTCATTTCTGAAAAACTCACGATTTGAGTGGTGTATTAAAAATGAATGAGTAAGAGCGTGTACAGACGTAACGCAGTTTAACTTGACACTTAATGCATTAAGAAAATGTTCTGTGCCACTGTTTATTTGCTGTTTCAATAGCTTTTCAGTGGTTTGTTGTTTTAAGATAACTTGTTGCAGCAAATAATCACAGGTCTGTTAAACTTTGCTATATCTGTATGTCACCTATATACTCCCAGGCTAAAAAAATATAGCATGTGATATACAATTTATTGCAGAATGCCTTTTATCTAAAAGCACATTAGACTGCGTTATTCCATGCAGCAGAAAAAGTAGCAGCAATGCATACCAACCTGATGGAAGCTAAAGGGACACTCTTTTGGTTTCCATCAGGTAAATGGGGCATATGGATATGTTTTACATATGTGCTGGCAGCCTTCTCAACACATATATCAAGAAGCCTACAATCTTAGACTTCCTGTTATTATAGTATAATGCTAACAGTGGAAAATGGGAAAAAGGCTCAAAGCACCCACATGACCATAACTGAAATTCTGGCCATTCACTTTCAGCAGGGCAATATTGAAATCACACACCAGGCATCCTCTATGTCTGGAAGAAAGCAGGTTTCATCACCAACATAGAAGGGGGTTCTTTACTGTAACAGCAGTGAGACTGTGAAACTCTCTGCCTGAGGGCACGGTAATGGCAAAATCGATAGAGGAGTTTAAGAGGGGACTACATGTCCCTTTAGAGCGCTATGATATTACAGGATATAGACATTAGGTGTCCAGCGGTGTTGTTGATCTCAAACACTGATCCCTGGATTACTCTGGCTGCCATTATGGAGTCAGGAAAACATTTTTTTCCTCCAAATGAGCTAAATTGGCTTGCTTTTTTTTTTGCTGTCTTCTGGACTAACAATGGGGAAGGGGGTTGAAACAGGCTGAACTAGATGGACATTGTCTTCATTCAGCCTAACATACTATGTTACTACGTTAGTTTTACTGCACTTCTGCTGGCATCTGCTTTAATTTCATGTCCTCAATCCAATGAGAATAGAGGGAGGGGATCATGCAACAATCTCTCTGCCTCAGACTATGTCTAATTCATGCAGTGAGAAGGGAAGCGATCATATAAATGATCCTCTTTTACTCCCCTTCCTCTTGCCTATCTGGTTATCTGGTAATCTAAAATTGGTGGTCTAGCCTTACGATAGGTCTTCAATATCACATTGGTAGAAGTCCGACTCTCAGTAGCAGAATGGGACAAAGCTGTAATACCATGTGCCGCTACAATGAATGTGACAGCAGTATGGAGTATGAAGCAATGTGAACAATGAAGATGACATGGTGCTCACTGGAGGACTATGGCTGCTTCAAACAGCTGATTGGCAGAGGGGCTCAGAATTGAACCCTGATAATCTGATATTGATTCCTATGCTAGTTTAAAATTACCAAATAATACCATTGAAGATGTTTTATGCTTTTTAAATAAAAAAAAAAAATAAAAAAACAAGTGGTTGCAAGTCAAAGAACTGCCCCTCTTAAAAAGACAATTATTTAAATATTCTCATTTGCCTTTTTAAAGGGGTTGTCCCGCGGCAGCAAGTGGGTCTATACACTTCTGTATGGCCATAATAATGCACTTTGTAATGTACATTGTGCATTAATTATGAGCCATACAGAAGTTATAAAAAGTTTTATACTTACCTGCTCCGTTGCTGGCATCCTCGTTCCCATGGAGCCGACTAATTTTCGCCCTCCGATGGCCAAATTAGCCGCGCTTGCGCAGTCCGGGTCTTCTGCAGTCTTCTATGGGGCCGCTCGTGTAGAATGCCGACTCCGTGTAGCTCCGCCCCGTCACGTGCCTTTTCCAGCCAATCAGGAGGCTGGAATCGGCAATGTCCCGCACAGAAGCCCTGCGGTCCACGGAGACAGAGGATCCCGGCGGCCATCTTCAGCAGGTAAGTATGAAGACGCCGGACCGCCGGGATTCAGGTAAGCGCTGTGCGGGTTGTTTTTTTAACCCCTGCATCGGGGTTGTCTCGCGCCGAACGGGGGGGGGGGTTAAAAAAAAAAAAAAAACGTTTCGGCGCGGGACAACCCCTTTAACTAATTCAATAAAAGTGGTTCTAAAAATGTGTTGGGATTTCTTGAGCGTAAAACACGTAGCAAACCATATTTATAATGCTGGATGGACGAACAGAAAAACACAGAGACTGAATAAGTAGCAAAAAAATGTTTTGTTGCAATTAATGTTGCAAAAAGTCCCCAATCATTATTCAGGTTTAAATCGCAGTTACGTTTTTCCCTTGTTGATTTAAGTCTTATCATAAAAGAATACAATGATAATGAAAAATGAATATGCACTTCATACAGACAGACTTGGGAGGAAATAAATTAGAAGTTCACAGAATACTGAAAATTTTGCTTCACTAATATTCATTTTTTCATAGGGGGATAAAGAACGCCGGCAATGTCTGTTACTAGTCATAGAATTAACAATACATTTACAAAAAACCTCAGAGAATGCGGGTACTTACCACTGAGCAGCAGCACAAAGACAAAAACGATTTCCATGATTCCTTTTGTGACTGAAGATAACCACTGATTAGGCTACCAATATCTCACATTTATGTGTTTAGCTGATTATAGCACTAATGGGCTCTTATATTTATACAGCCTTTTACTATACATTACTGTTGTTGAGATAGAAATGCCACACTAGTAGATTATTTCCATCACGCAAAACAAATAACCAAGTATAAGTTCATTATTTACCATTCTGCTTATCCATATTAATAGTCATGGGCCATTTACCACCAATTATAGTCAGGCTATACTTTACTCGGATAGATGAATACCATTTGACGAGGACTTATTATGTTTATCAGGTACTTGCTTCTTACCTTCAGGCCCTTAAACATTGAATAGAGTGGCAGGATGCATGCGGGACTGTTACTTTACTCAGGTTCTTCCTCATAGTAGTAGTGTGGTGAGAAGGAAAGGACGACTTAAGACCTAATGACTGGTGGCGATCCCAGCATTGGGGCCCCCAATAATTATACAATTATCTCCTGTCTTGTGGATACTGTAGGTGATTAGTAGAGATGAGCATACCAGAACTATAGAACCCAAATTCAGGTTGAATTTTGCTATAAATTCAGCTCAGCGAGAACTCGAACCTCGAAGAGTACATTTCTGCCGAATCGGAGGTTTATTTAGAAAAACCCTGTAAAAGAAGTACTGAAAATAGTCAGCACTATTAATAATAATAATAATAATCTTTATTTGTATAGCGCCAACTAATTCCGCAGTGCTTTATTATTGACTTGAAATGCTGGAGTCCAAGGCTCAAATCTGACCAATGACACCGTCCACTGAAGAGGCACTACCATATTTTAGGGATTTTAATGAACTATGGATTTGAACCAAACTTGATAAAATTCGGCGAAACAGTCGATCCAAACTTTTGAAAAGTTCACTCATCTCTAGTGATAAGCGAAATTTGTGAAAAAACTCATTCAAAGGAGCTAGCTTCTTTATGGATGCTGCTTCAAATTCAGCTAAGCAAAGAGAATCCTTTCGTGAAGAATGTCATCCCTAGTTAAGAAATGAATGTATAAAAACTCAATTTTTCATGGCTATATCAGCTTCTTCATCAGGTATAACGCTTATCATTACAATGCCATGCCGAAGCTGGTTGTCAGTGGCCAGTGGAGGGAGATGTTCCTGATATCATTTTCCGTGTTTCAAAATGATTCATTATTAGAGATGAGCGAGTATACTCGCTAAAGGCAATTGCTCGAGCGAGCATTGCCTTTAGCGAGTACCTGCCCGCTCGAGATGAAAGGTTCCGGTGCCGGCGGCGGGCAGGGAGCTGCGGGGGAGAGGAACGGAGGGGAGATCTCTCTCTCCCTCTCTCCCCCCGCTATCACCTGCTGACAGACGCTACTCACCGCTCCCCCGCGCCAGCACCCGAAGCTTTCATCTCGAGCGGGCAGGTACTCGATAAAGGCAATGCTCGCTCGAGCATTTGCCTTTACCGAGTATACTCGCTCATCTCTATTCATTATCATTACCATTCATTCTCATTTTTTGCCCTAATTATATGTCATTTTCATTTATTACTTGGCATAGATGAATAGAATAGTAGTAACATAACTCATTGGAAAATAAAAAATTGAAAACAACAATAAAGAATATTGTAATCTTGTAACACTATAGCCCAAATTTATTGTTAGCTGACATCTAGATTGTGCAGGATAAAAATTTGTGTCTATAATTGCACAATATTTATCCAAAATTTGGTATTTTCTTACTACTCCATAAAAGGACACTTCTAGCATGTGCAATTTTCCCAGTTGTAGTTAGGCAGGGAGGTGGAAGCAGGTTTGGGATGAGTATTTTCAAAGGTCTTGCCCAAGCCGCCTATATGATAACCCACCATTGTATATATATACATATGTATTACATTACACACTGCACCCATGTTATTAAAGGAGTTGTCCCGCGCCGAAACGGGTTTTTTTTTTCAATAGCCCCCCCGTTCGGCGCGAGACAAACCCGATGCATGTGTTGAAAAAAAAAAAACGGATAGTACTTACCCGAATCCCCGCGCTCCGGTGACTTCTTACTTACCTTGCGAAGATGGCCGCCGGGATCTTCACCCTCGGTGGACCGCAGGTCTTCTGTGCAGTCCATTGCCGATTCCAGCCTCCTGATTGGCTGGAATCGGCACACGTGACGGGGCGGATCTACGAGGAGCAGCTCTCCAGCACGAGCAGCCCCATTCAACACGGAGAAGACCGGACTGCGCAAGCGCGTCTAATCGGGCGTTTAGACGCTGAAAATTAGACGGCACCATGGAGACGAGGACGCTAGCAACGGAACAGGTAAGTGAATAACTTCTGTATGGCTCATAATTAATGCACAATGTACATTACAAAGTGCATTAATATGGCCATACAGAAGTGTATACCCCAACTTTATTTCGCGGGACAACCCCTTTAATATACTGAAAAAAATTACACATACTTCATCTATACTACTAGTTTATATATGTGTGTGTGTGTGTGTGTGTGTGTGTGTGTGTATATATCTGTGTGTATGTATGTATATATATATATATATATATATATATATATATAAAGTGCATAGTGCACCTATACTACCAGCATCTATACATACACATCACATCTATACTACCAGTATATATCAGGCCTCCTAACTGTGGGACAGTTGTGGTTTTGGGATGTTTCCCACAGTCCCGAGTGGTAACCGTGCAGTAACCGGGGTACAATGGATGAAGCCTACCTGATTGTATTACTAATGGGTTCTTATGTTTACAGCATTCCCCAGTTTGCCATTATTCCACTTACATTATACTTGTTGAAATAGTAAAACCACACTGGTAGATTATGTCTAATCGCACAAAATAAATAACCAATATGTAAGTTCATTATTTACAATTCAGCTTATCCTGACATATAATCTCTCAGTCTTTTCATAGTGCACCATTTATGAATTATATTTGCCTATAATTTTCAAACAACCTAAAATACAACTCATACATTGATATTATGCCAATGTGTAATGCTTCAACAACAGATATACCTTCTACCTATGCCACAAGTCTATAGAACTAAGTAGAAAGTCACTAAAAGAAGCAGCTTTTGCCATCATATAAAGAACAGAGCCTATAATGTTCCAACCATTAAATATATTAAAGGGGATGCCCAGTTGCTGAACAGCATTGCCCTACTAGCTCCAACCAGAGGCGTAACTATAGAGGATGCAGGGAATGCGGTTGCACCGGGCCCCAGGAGCCTTAGGGGGCCCATAAGGCCTCTCTTCTACATATAGGAAACCCAGTACTATGAGTAAAGCTTTATAGTTGGGGGCCCTGTTACAAGTTTTGCATCGGGGCCTGGGAGCTTCAAGTTACGCCTCTGGCTCCAACAGTGTTAAAAACACAAAAATAGCAGTCTTAACCCCCTCATTGCTGTGGCCTGCTGTGGTCCCAGTGTTTGTAGTTGCTGAGGATGTCATCGGAAATTACCTGACCGCTGCATCATCATTGTTCTGAATTCCTGGTATCATGGCGCCCAGAATGTGAGCTGTTATAAAAGGCGAACAGATAGTAATGCTATAGCCTCTGATTGGCTGCAGCACTGAGGTGACTTCTGATGACATCATTAGAGATGAGCGAGCACCAAAATGCTCGGGTGCTCGTTACTCGGGACGAAATTATCGCGATGCTCGAGGGTTCGTTTCGAGCAACAAACCCCATTGAAGTCAATGGGCGACCCGAGCATTTTTGTATTTCGCCGATACTCGCTAAGGTTTTCATGTGTGAAAATCTGGGCAATTCAAGAAAGTGATGGGAACGACACAGCAACGGATAGGGCAGGCGAGGGGCTACATGTTGGGCTGCATCTCAAGTTCACAGGTCCCACTATTAAGCCACAATAGCGGCAAGAGTGCCCCCCCCCTCCTAAAAACTTTTACTTCTGAAAAGCCCTCATTAGCAATGCATACCTTAGCTAAGCACCACACTACCTCCAACAAAGCACAATCACTGCCTGCATGACACTCCACTGCCACTTCTCCTGGGTTACATGCGGACCAACCCCCCCCCCCCCCCCCCCCACAGCGCACACCAAAGTGTCCCTGCGCAGCCTTCAGCTGCCCTCATGCCACGCCACACTCATGTCTATTTAGAAGTGCGTCTGCCATGAGGAGGAACCGCAGGCACACACTGCAGAGGGTTGGCACGGCTAGGCAGCGACCCTCTTTAAAAGGGGCGGGGCGATAGCCCACAATGCTGTACAGAAGCAATGAGAAATATAATCCTGTGCCACCGCCATCAGGAGCTGCACACGTGGGCATAGCAATGGGGAACCTACGTGCCACACACTATTCATTCTGTCAAGGTGTCTGCATGCCCCAGTCAGACCAGGCTTTTTAATTCATAGACACAGGCAGGTACAACTCCCTATTGTGAAGTCCCTGTGGACCGACAGTATGGGTGGCTCCCTGGAACCCACCGGCGGTACATACAAATATCCCATTGCATTGCCCATCACAGCTGAGGTAGTAATGTCATGTTTAATGCAGGTGGGCTTCGGCCCACACTGCATGCCCCAGTCTGACTGGGGTTCTTTACAAGTGGAAACAGATGCATTTATAACTCCCTGTGGACCCACAGCATGGGTGGGTGCCAGGAAGCCACCGGCGGTACATAAAAATATCCCATTGCATTGCCCAACACAGCTGAGGTAGTAATGTTGTGCTCAATACAGGTGGGCTTCGGCCCACACTGCATGCCCCAGTCAGACTGGGGTTCTTTACAAGTGGACAGATGTAGTAACAACTCGCTGTGGACCCACAGCATGGGTGGGTGCCAGGAAGCCACCGGCGGTACATAAAAATATCCCATTGCATTGCCCAACACAGCTGAGGAAGTAATGTTGTGCTTAATACAGGTGGGCTTCGGCCCACACTGCATGCCCCAGTCAGACTGGGGTTCTTTACAAGTGGACAGATGTAGGTTAAACTCCGTGTGCACCTACAGCATGGGTGGCTCCCTGGAACCCACCGGCGGTACATAAAAATATCCCATTGCATTGCCCAACACAACTGAGGTAGTAATGTCGTGCTTAATGCAGGTGGGCTTCGGCCCACACTGCATGCCCCAGTCAGACTGGGGTTCTTTAGAAGTGGACAGATGCAGTTACAACTCCCTGTGGACCCACAGCATGGGTGGGTGCCAGGAAGCCACCGGCGGTACATAGAAATATCCCATTGCATTGCCCAAAACAGCTGAGGTAGTAATGTTGTGCTTAATACAGGTAGGCTTCGGCCCACACTGCATGCCCCAGTCTGACTGGGGTTCTTTACAAGTGGAAACAGATGCATTTATAATTCCCTGTGGACACACAGCATGGGTGGCTCCCTGGAACCCACCGGCGATACACAAAAATATCCCATTGCATTGCCCAACACAGCGGATGTAACGTCAGCTGTAATGCAGGTGGGCTAAAAATTCATTTGATTACACTGTAGGCGAGGGCCCACAAAAATTGCTGTATCAACAGTACTAATGTACATCCAAAAAATTGGCCATGGCCAACCAAGAGGGCAGGTGAAACCCATTAATCGCTTTGGTTAATGTGGCTTAAGTGGTAACTAGGCCTGGAGGCAGCCCAGTTTAACGAAAAATTGGTTCAAGTTAAAGTTTCAACGCTTTTAAGAGCATTGAAACATATAAAAATTGTTTAGAAAAATTATATGAGTGAGCCTTGTGGCCCTAAGAAAAATTGCCCGTTCAGCGTGATTACGTGAGGTTTCAGGAGGAGGAGCAGGAGGAGGAGGAGGAATATTAGACACAGATTGATGAAGCAGAAATGTCCCCGTTTTGGATGGTGAGAGAGAACGTAGCTTCCATCCGCGGGTGCAGCCTACGTATTGCTTACGTATCGCTGCTGTCCGCTGGTGGAGAAGAGAAGTCTGGGGAAATCCAGGCTTTGTTCATCTTGATGAGTGTAAGCCTGTCGGCACTGTCAGTTGACAGGCGGGTACGCTTATCCGTGATGATTCCCCCAGCCACACTAAACACACTCTCTGACAAGACGCTAGCCGCAGGACAAGCAAGCACCTCCAGGGCATACAGCGCGAGTTCAGGCCACGTGTCCAGCTTCGACACCCAGTAGTTGTAGGGGGCAGAGGCGTCACGGAGGACGGTCGTGCGATCGGCTACGTACTCCCTCACCATCCTTTTACAGTGCTCCCGCCGACTCAGCCTTGACTGGGGAGCGGTGACACAGTCTTGCTGGGGAGCCATAAAGCTGGCAAAGGCCTTGGAGAATGTTGCCCTGCCTGCGCTGTACATGCTGCCTGATCTCTGCGCCTCCCCTGCTACCTGGCCCTCGGAACTGCGCCTTCTGCCACTAGCGTTGTCGGATGGGAAGTTTACCATCAGTTTGTCCACCAGCGCCCTGTGGTATAGCATCATTCTCGAACCCCTTTCCTCTTCGGGAATGAGAGTGCAAAGGCTCTCCTTATACCGTGGATCGAGCAGTGTGTACACCCAGTAATCCGTAGTGGCCAGAATGCGTGTAACACGAGGGTCACGAGAAAGGCATCCTAACATGAAGTCAGCCATGTGTGCCAGGGTACCTGTACGCAACACATGGCTGTCTTCACTAGGAAGATCAATTTCAGGATCCTCCTCCTCCTCCTCCTCTTCCTCCTCCTCAGGCCATACACGCTGAAAGGATGACAGCCCAGCAGCATGTGTACCCTCACCAGTGGGCCAAGCTGTCTCTTCCCCCTCCTCCTCATCCTCCTCATACTCCTCCTCCTCAACGCGCTGAGATATAGACAGGCGGGTGCTCTGACTATCCAGCGACATACTGTCTTCCCCCGGCTCTGTTTCCGAGCGCAAAGCGTCTGCCTTTATGCTTTGCAGGGAACTTCTCAAGATGCATAGCAGAGGAATGGTGACGCTAATGATTGCAGCATCGCCGCTCACCACCTGGGTAGACTCCTCAAATTTTCCAAGGACCTGGCAGATGGCTGCCAACCAGGGCCACTCTTCTGTAAATAATTGAGGAGGCTGACTCCCACTGCGCCGCGCAAGTTGGAGTTGGTATTCCACTATAGCTCTACGCTGCTCATAGAGTCTGGCCAACATGTGGAGCGTAGAGTTCCACTGTGTGGGCACGTCGCACAGCAGTCGGTGCACTGGCAGATTAAACCTATGTTGCAGTGTCCGCAGGGTGGCAGCGTGCGTGTGGGATTTGCGGAAATGTGCGCAGAGCTGGCGCACCTTTCCGAGCAGGTATGACAAGTGGGGGTAGCTTTTCAGAAAGCGCTGAACCACCAAATTAAAGACATGGGGCAGGCATGGCACGTGCGTGAGGCTGCCGAGCTGCAGAGCCGCCACCAGCTTACGGCCGTTGTCACACACGACCATGCCCGGTTGGAGGCTCAGCGGCGCAAGCCAGTGGTCGGTCTGCTCTGTCAGACCCTGCAGCAGTTCGTGGGCCGTGTGCCTCTTCTCTCCTAAGCTGAGTAGTTTCAGCACGGCCTGCTGACGCTTGCCCACCGCTGTGCTGCCACGCCGCGTGACACCGACTGCTGGCGAAGTGCTGCTGACACATCTTGATTGCGAGACAGAGGTTGCGTTGGAGGAGGAGGAGGAAGAAGGTGCTTTAGTGGAGGAAGCATACACCGCCGCAGATACCACCACCGAGCTGTGGCCCTCAATTCTGGGGGTGCGTAGGACGTGTGCGGTCCCAGGCTCTGACTCTGTCCCAGCCTCCACTAAATTCACCCAATGTGCCGTCAGGGAGATATAGTGGCCCTGCCCGCAAGTGCTTGTCCACGTGTCCGTTTTTAAGTGGACCTTGGCAGTAACCGCGTTGGTGAGGGTGCGTACAATGTTGCGGGAGACGTGGTCGTGCAGGGCTGGGACGGCACATCGGGAAAAGTAGTGGCGACTAGGAACCGAGTAGCGCGGGGCAGCCGCCGCTATCATGCTTTTGAAAGCCTCCGTTTCCACAAGCCTATACGGCAGCATCTCTAGGCTGATCAATTTTGCAATGTGCACGTTTAACGCTTGAGCGTGCGGGTGCGTGGCGTCGTACTTGCGGTTGCGCTCAAACTGTGGCACTAGCGACGTCTGGACGCTGCGCTGAGAGACATTGCTGGATGGGGCCGAGGACAGCGGAGGTGAGGGTGTGGGTGCAGGCCAGGAGACGGTACTGCCTGTGTCCTCAGAGGGGGGTTGGATCTCAGTGGCAGGTTGGGGCACAGGGGGAGAGGCAGTGGTGCAAACCGGAGGCGGTGAACGGGCATCGCCCCACCTTGTGGGGTGCTTGGCCATCATATGCCTGCGCATGCTGTTGGTGGTGCCTCCCCAGCTGATCTTGGCGCGACAAAGGTTGCACACCACTGTTCGTCGGTCGTCAGGCGTCTCTGTGAAAAACTGCCACACCGTAGAGCACCTTGACCTGTGCAGGGTGGCATGGCACGAGGGGGCGCTTTGGGAAACAGTTGGTGGATTATTCGGTCTGGCCCTGCCTCTACCCCTGGCCACCGCACTGGCTCGGCCTGTGCCCACACCCTCACTTGGCCCTCCGCGTCCTCGGCCGCGTCCACATCCTCTAGGCCTACCCCTACCCCTCAGCATGCTGTATTACCAGTGATTTGATTTCCCAGGCAGGAAAGAAATTGGCGCAAGCCTGCAGTAAACCGTAGCTGGTTGCGTCTGATTTTTGTACGTTCTCCACGCAGCACACACGTACACGGAGACCTTAGGACTGACACAGGCAGGCCAAATATAATTTTTTCGCTTTTTTGCAAAGGGAAGGCCCCACTGCGTATATTCAATGAACAATACGTTTAATAACTGTGGTGTGGCCCTGAAAAAGTGTCACACAACTTTAGTGTAGCAGAGTTATTAACTCTGGCAGAGCAGGTATTTGCCAGTCAGGAAAGACAATGGCGCAAGCCTGCAGTAAACCGTAGCTGGTTGCGTCTGATTTTTGTACGTTCTCCACGCAGCACACACGTACACGGAGACCTTAGGACTGACACAGGCAGGCCAAATATAATTTTTTCGCTTTTTTGCAAAGGGAAGGCCCCACTGCGTATATTCAATGAACAATTACTGTGTTGTGGCCCTGCCTACACAATTCTGTCCCTGTAGTATCAATGGAGGGTGCAATGCTCTGCACAGACGATTTTTAGAAGAAAAAAAAAATGCAACACTGCTAACAGCAGCCAGCACAGTACTGCACACGGTTAAATTTGGCCCTAGAAAGGACCTTGAGGTTCTTGAAGGCTACACTCACTCCTAACACTCTCCCTGCCTAAGCATCACTTCTGACCCTAATACCAGGTGCAATGCTCTGCACTGCCGATTTTGAGAAAAAAAAATAAAAAATTTCCACTGATAACAGCAGCCTGCACACACGTAGATGTGGCCCTAAGAAGGACCGTTGGGGTTCTTGAAGCCTACACTCACTACAAACACTCTCCCTACAGCAACTCCAATAGAACAGCACTTTCCCTCACTAACTCACACGGCATCTGAGCCGAGCCGCGGGAGGGGCCGACTTTTATACTCGGGTGACATCTGATCTCCCCAGCCACTCACAGCAGGGGGGTGGTATAGGGCTTGAACGTCACAGGGGGAAGTTGTAATGCCTTCCCTGTCTTTCAATTGGCCAGAAAAGCGCGCTAACGTCTCAGAGAGGAAACTGAAAGTAACCGGAACACCGCGTGGTACTCATTACGAGTAACGAGCATCCCGAACACCGTAATATTCGCACGAATATCAAGCTCGGACGAGTACGTTCGCTCATCTCTAGACATCATCAGAAAAAACAAACACCAGGACCACAGCAGGTTGGATTTGGAGAACACATTGACTCTTGATAATTATATCCCTTAGATTCCTCAATTTACAGCAGTTTATAGGTGATAAATAGGTAAATAATTTTCAGAAATTATTCCAGTGTTTTAAGAGTATTTCTCATACATAGCCCTAGTTTGAATCAAAGGCTGTAATGTAAATATGACCCTGATCTACCAGTCTCTCAAAGTTTTACTTGCCGTCAAGGATCCCTAATGAGGGTTTCGGCCCTTGTATGAAGCTTCTGACTAAACGCTCCCTGGAAACACCAGTTATCTTTTTTTTTCACATTTATTGTCTCTGGAGTACATAAGCCTTGTTCGTAGAGCTATGGCCCTCTATGTCCTTCTCAATCAAATATCCAAAACCTCAGCCTGGGATTGTCCATATTCCAAGGTAATTTGATATTTAAATCATTGCAATTCAGTTTATATGAAAAACTGCTCCGCAGTAAACGCAAAGCCCTGCTAATTATAGGGATTTTGTCATGAAGATAAACATTTTTCCAGCAGCTGGACTGGTTTTAAGTTAAAAAAATTAGAACGCTCACCTTTCCTCAGACCCCCAAAGCGGAGCTGAGCAGCTCAGACTACCCTGGCATCAATCAGAAGCTGCAGCGTCATGTCACCAAATTCATGGCATCCAGGATATGAGCGCTAATGCCAGGAGTGCCAATGGTGACCGCTGCAGTCTCTGATTGACCACAGCGGTCACATGCTTCAGCCTGGCCATCTACCTGAAAGCTGGCACCCCGGCAGTGTGAGCCGCTCAGCTACACTTCAGTGGTCTGAGGAGAGGTGAGTATTATCTATTTTTATATTTTAAAACTCATTGTTTTAAAGACTTGTTTAAAGAGTCGGACATTGATTTGTAGGAATGCTGCTGTCCAATAGGTGGTGCTGCAGAGGTATTGTTCCATCTTCCTTATTTGCATCATAAATATTAAAGCAGAACTTTAAATAAACTACTTTAAAATAGAAGATCCACATTTAAAAGTGACAAAATGACAATGGTCAGATATCTCCAAATATTTGCAGCCATCACTACAGACGTGCACTGTCATGTTCTAGAATGTTTGTAGAGAAAGATGGGCCCACATATGACAATACAATGGAAAAAAATCTTACTGCAAAGATGAAAGTATGTGCCTCCGGCAGTAAGAGAGTTCCATTTTATTGTCATGTTTGAAGCCATTCTTGCTCTACAAACATTGTAGATCACATGGTTGATTTGCCTGTGTATGTCAGTAGTCTTGACTGCAACTATTTGGCGATTTTTGACCATTGCGATTTTCTGACTTCGTATGTGGATCTTCTATTTTAATGTAGTTTATTTAAAGTTATGTTTAATATTCATCATTATACCTCTATCCTATTATAGTCATACCTCTACTTTCGTTACCGTCGTCTTTTGCCGATTTCCAGTTTTGCCAATTCTTCACCACAGAATCTTGCCTCTTTCGTCGCTTGCTTCTGGTTTCACCGGCGGCCACCGACACACGTGACCTCGCTGCTGATGTCAGTCATTTATGGATTGCTCCAATCACAGACATTCATGGATGAATGGCTGTGATTGGAGCATCCAGCGCTGGCTGTGATTGGCTGAGCGGGCTGTCACTTAGCCAATCAAAACAGTCTCTTGCTGGAGGCGGGGGATTTAAATCCCCCATCACTAGCAAGATGCTCTGCTGGCTTGACAAGTGCCCTGCATGGAGCTTCGAAGAGCAGCCCCTGGGACACTGATGGCACCGGCTAGGTAACATAACATAGTAACATAGTTTGTAAGACCAAATGAAGACAATGTCCATCTAGTCCAGCCTGTTTATCCTCCTATGTTGTTGATCCAGAGGAAGGCAAAAAACCCCAAGAGCAAAAGCCAATTAGCGCTTTTGGGGGAAAAATTCCTTCCCGACTCCCTAATGGCAGTCAGACTAATCCATGGATCAACCCCTAATATTTCCTACCTGCTGTGTACCCAGAATAACAATTAACCTAAGATTTATATCCTGTAATATCCTTCGGCTCCAAAAAGACATCAAGTCCCCTTTTAAACTCCTCTATGGATTTTGCTATCACCCCGTCCTCAGGCTTAGAGTTCCACAGTCTAACTGCTCTTACAGTAAAGAACCGCTTTTTGTGTTGGTGATGAAACCTGCTTTCCTCTAAACGTAGCGGATGCCCTCTCGTTACCGTCGCAGCCCTGGGTATAAACAGATGGGAGAGATCCTTGTATTGTCCCCTCATGTATTTACACATAGTTATTTGATTGCCCCTTAGCCGCCTTTTTTCTAGAGTAAATAATCCCAATTTTGATAGCCTCTCTGGGTATTCCAGTCCCGTCATTCCATGTATTAGTTTAGTTGCCCTTCTTTGAACCCCCTCCAGCACTGTAACATCTTTCCTGAGCACAGGTGACCAGAACTGTGCGCAGTATTCCATGTGAGGCCTGACTAGTGCCTTATATAGTGGAAGGATAATGTTCTCATCCATCGCCCCTATACCTCTTTTAATGCACCCCAAGACTTTATTAGCCTTTGCAGCAGCTAACTGGCATTGGTTACTCCAGTTTAGTCTACAATCCACTAATACCCCCAGGTCCTTTTCCATATCACTTTTTCCTAGCGGTGCTCCATTAATTGAATATTGGTGGCATCCGTTTTTCCTGCCCATGTGCATAGTCTTACATTTTTCAACATTGAACTTCATTTGCCATTTTTCTGCCCAAGCCCCCAGCTTATCTAGGTGTGTGTGTAGCTGTACCTTGTCCTCCGTTGCATTGATTATATTGTATAATTTTGTACCGTCTGCAAATATTGCTATTTTACTGTGTAGTCCTTCTATCAGGTCGTTAATAAATATGTTGAACAGAATGGGGCCTAATATTAAACCCTGTGGCACCCCGCTTGCGATGGTGGCCCAATCAGAGTATGAATCGTTTTTTTACCACCCTCTGCTTTCTGCTAGGTGAGTATATTGATTTTTTTTTCTCTCTCTCAGGCAGTGTAGCTAGAGGGTGTATAGCGCTGCCAATAACATGGTACCAAGTTGTGTCATGTTTCATTTCAATGGGCGACGTGTGAACAGCCCCATTGAAATGAATGGGAGTGTTGTAGAGCGTTTAGCGCTGCGCTGAAAAAGCAGTACTAAACGCTATACAAAAATGTGGTTTGGTGTGTTTTTTGGAATGTGTAGCACAAATTAATTTGATATACATTGATTCCTATGGAAATAAGTACCTCTAGCTTCATTGGTTTCGAGTTTAGCCGATTGCTTTCGGACAGATTACCAATGAAACTAGAGGTTTGACTGTATTACGTTTTGATCCTATATATTGGTGGAGTCTTATATAGAAGCTGCACAGCTATTTTAAATATACCTGGAAACCGGGTGTCCAGTAAAAGCTTCTTTATGAACTTTTCTCTTAAAGCGTACCTAATAAAGATGAGCGAACATACTCGTTAAGGCGATATACTCGACAGAGCATCGCCTTTTTGGAGTACCTGCTGGCTCGTTCCTGAAGATTCAGGGGAAGGGGGGTTGGGGCGCGGGGGGGGGGGGGCAGCGAGGGAAAGCGGGGAGGGGAGTGAGAGAGATCCCCCTCTCTCTCTCCCTCCCGATCTCCTCTGCAACCCCCCGCGGCCTCCCCGAATCTTCAGGTATGAGCCAGCAGGTACTCGAAAAAGGCAAAGCTCTCTCGAGTATATCGCCTTACTGAGTATGCTTTCTCATCTCTAGTACCTAACTTTCCGATGACTTTTCATAATAAGCTGCAGTTTTTGTGTACATGATCAATTACACTATACATGTTCATTGTATGAATTGTATGCTCTAGAGAATCAGAGTGAGGGTTATTCAGACGACAGTATGTGCAAAAACGCTCACCGCAGCTCAATGTATTTGAACATGAGCAAGGTTTTTGAGGAAGATATGTGCGCATGTCTGCGCAATGTACTGTACTTTTTCTGCATGCAGAACCAGTTCACATGTGTATGCAACACAGTATTTCCGTTGATTAAAGGCTAATTAACCTAATATTGTCCAGATGTATTTTTCCCCACGTTTTGCACAGTGTTTCATGCTTCCCTTTGTGTATTTGGGCACCTCCTATAGACCTCTATGGGAGCCTTTGCTGCGCAAAACGCAGAAAGATAGAGCGGATTCTACTGTTTTCCACATGTGCGAAATGCACAGGAAAAATGCACTTATGAGAACGGGCCCATTTCAATGGGTTCTATTTTCTGTGTTTAGTGTGTGAATATTTTACATGCGTAATAACACAAGCAAATACGTTTGTGAGAAGACGCCATAAAATGCAGAGACAAGAGGATGTCAGAATACCCTGTAATATTAAATAAAGAGCTAAATGATCCGGCTCAACAAAAAGGGATGGCATTCCCATCACTACTGTGCAGGCTGTGTCTGTGTCTCTGTGATATTCTGTTCTCTCTGAACCGGTAGGGGTCTTCTGTTGTGCTGTGTTCAGGGAAAACTCTAGATTCTACTCTCTAACTTACTATTAAGCACAATTAGTGTGAATCGTAGCTTCTGTCTTCCTGTGCCTCTCTCCCCTTTTCTCTCTATGGCTTCTTGCAATCTCTGTTACTAGAGACCGGCATCACTTGAGGACAGGCAATGGACAGCAAATTGGGGGGAAGGTAAACCTCTGGTGGCCAGAACTTTAGAGGGATTTTTCAGCATAAAAACACTATTTTAGGTAAACAGAATGAATTACACTTTTGATAGTTATCACACTGGCTATTGAATAAGCACAAGTTGTTTGAAAAAATGTAGTGACCGTTTAACTCCTCTATCAGGAAATTCCTCCATACATGCTTGTGACAACCCCTTTACAGAATGAAATTGAAATATTGATTCTACATTTTGGTACAGTAAAAGAGACAAGAACATTTTTGATTTGCTCTCTTAACTTTTTATTAGTCTACTCAAAGAATTCAAGAAATTCAAGTTGAAAGGAGCTGTTTCTACTGCTACACGTAATATATTGTGCCGGGTTCTAGTTATGTGATAACACCAGTGCTCCTTGTAGATGTCACAATAGTGTATGATACTCAGAAAGGCACCTTGCAGAAGCTAGAATAAATCTTTCAGGCAAGCTTGTATTGAAGATGCGAAGAAGATTGGATACTGTGGCTACTATCCATTTGGGATTAAAGAAGACATTTGCAGGCATGCCATTTTTAAGTCCATGAGACCACCTTCACGTTGTGGATTTGTTTAGGGTACTATAACAGACAAAAATACAAGACATTATCAGTATGTTATTATATACATTGCTATCCAGCTGTCTATTATTCCCCTTCAGTGCTGATCTCTGGTGAGTGCGGTAGAGGAAGTGGGGATTACTACTTTATGGATGGCACAATTGGGGCATGGTTAACTTGGAAGGGCATAATGGAGGCACTATTGCCTTGTGGAGAGCACAAAGGTAGCACTAGTATTCCGTATAGCACAAATGTGGACACTCTTACTATGGTGGACACTGAGAGGGGCATTGAAGGTAGTAGCAGGATGGAAAGTGCAGGGACGAGTCATGGCTCGAAGAAGTCTTTATGGAGGTCTGAGTCCAGATGGAGAAGGAAACCAAAAACGAATAACTCCAAAAAGTGAAGATGCCACCTGTGATCACTGGAGATAACTGCACTGTAATCACTATCACTGTGTTGAACTGGCATCTGACCATAATATGGTGATTTCATTATAAACTAGATCTAAGACTGTATTTAGGCCTGTCATGTTATAAAAGTTGTATTATGGAAATATAGTGTGTCTGACTGATATATCTACATATACATTACATCTCTTTTTTTTCTTGGGTAGGGGTGGGGGTGGGAGGAGTTGACAGAACATATGTATTGTGGTTGGCTTGTGCCTTTGCTCCTTTATTACTCTAAGAACATTCCTCACTGCTAGTGCTGCATCAGTGGGTCATTTGAGAGACTTATGGACTTTTTACATGCAGGCACAGAAGCTATGACCATGTGATCATCAGCTGGAAATTGCCTTTGATTGATAGCTGTACTTCTGCACCAACAGCCAACTACAGATGCAGCAAAGTTTGACCTGAAACTTAACATGTTAAGAAAAGTTCTGTGCCACAGCTTATTTACAATTTCAGTATCTTTAAAATAGCTATTGGTGTGCTGACATAGTAGCTTTTCAGTGGCTTGAGATACAACAATTTGTTGCAGAAGGTTATCCCAGTCGAGTTAAACTTCGCTACATTTACAGTAAATATAGTTACAGGTATTAATTTTAAATCAAATTCGGTGACTCATTCTTTGAGCGTATTGGGCTCATTTAAGGGTTACATAGCAGCATTCCAAGTATCCAGGAATTACTTACTGACTCCTTGAAGTACAATGTCCACCTAAAACATACAAAACTGCGTTACAAATCCAAGCTACAACTATCCATCATACACAGTTTTGCATCAAATGGTGAAAACACTTACCAGAGTGCACATGACTTCCATTACGAGGCGTAAAACTAGTGTTTCTGGCTAAGGAAACAAATGATGAAAATTAAAAACCAAATCAGAGAATTTCTCAAAACTGGAGTGATGCTATTAAAGGAATTAATAGACTGTAAATGAAGAACAAGTCAAAACAAACACAAATATTTTCATTGCCAATCTTTTCAGCCTATTGGCAATATCCAACGTACGTGTACATTGGATGTGTGCAGGGTTTGAATGGAGCAGGCCCAGGATCCGAGTCCACTCCATGCACAGGCAGGTGTCAGCATGCAGAAACTGAACAACTCTCATTCAGCCGCTGCATGCATTTACATGGGAAGCTTATCATTCAAATTCCTGCCGGAGTGCAAGAGTTTGAACAAAAATAGTCCGGTATAAATGAGCCATTAGTGTGCAGCTCCATCTGGTGACACCCAGTTGTCAACTTGATTTCAAGGAGGAATAACAGAGGGACGACAATGCAGATTTCTAAGAAAAGAGGAGCCAGAATTCTTTTTCATAATGAATGTAGATATTTACTAAAACAGATATGTCAGAAGAGGTGACAAATGATTTTTAAGTGGGTTGTTAGAAAACTAGTCCAAATGTATTTTTGTCTTTGGGAATTTAAATTTATTGGGGACAAGGACTGACATTTGTGATATCAGTCCCTGTACGCTCCGTGGAATATATTATCCTAGTGTTGCACTTCTTGATTGGCCAGGTGATAAAATCATCACAATGTTTGCCATATCAGATTGGGTAACTCCAAACCGATCCTTTGGATGAAAGTCGTGGTAAAATTGAATTTTCCATAAGGCCTGGCATGCAGCCAATCAGCAGCCAGGGCATATTGATGATGTCACCAAATGTGTTCTCCATCTAGTATATCAGCTGCAGTTTCATTGGATGCCTGTATCACATGACCCAGCCATATATTAGATAGGCACATTGTAACCCTGTGGCCATTTTACAGTTGAGCACAGGACAGGCTGTATTATGTTTATATGCCTATATAACAAGTGGTCTGTTAGGGACTTTCTGCACAGGATATATTACTGCTGGGTGTGAAAGCTTGTATACTAGCAGAGAACTTAAACAGGGTTCTATTAGAGGGAGCAAAGAAAAAGCTGTGTCGTATTTATACGCCTTTTTTTGAAACATGGTCTGTGCATTGGGAGATGGTATATTTCTGCTGCTGTCACCGTACATAGCAGCAAAGCGGACAGACAAAATACTCTTTGGTGTGGGGAATATTGCAGCTCTTTGTTTGTGGCCTCAGACGTCATTCAAAGTCGCCATTCCGGCGCTACGGAATATTTGAAGACATTACGCAGCTAGCAGTCTGTTTAGGGGAATTCAATTACACTGCGCCGAATATGGGCAGTTAACAAATATGCAAGCAATACAGTGCAGCTTTGTTTTCTCACATATTATGCAGTCCAGGGATTGCAGTTTATTAAGTTGGCAGTGTTTTTTTTTTTGTTAATATAAAACATAAAGATCCCTTACATTCTGATTGTCACTCTCTACATTCTAAAGTAGCCACTTTTACAGAAGTGTCAAATGATTTCCTGATGGCTAAATTGAATGGCGACTACTCTCTACTGATCCTCCTGGATCTCTCTGTGGCGTTCAATACCGTAGATCACTAAATGCTCCGCTCTATCTGCCTTAAAGATACAGTGCTTTCATGGTTTTCCTCTTGCCTTTCTGACTGCTCGTTCAGTATATTATTCGCTGGCTCTACATCTTCCCCTCTCTAATCCATCCTGAATGCAGCAGCCAGGCTCATCTTTCTGTCAAGCCGCTATTCTGATACCTCCACCCTGTGTCAGTCACTGCACAATACAGTCAAATACAGAATACAATTTGAAGTCCTCAGTCTTATCTATAATGCTCTCCATAATGCTGTGCCATCCTATATCTCCTCCTTCATCTCTGTCTACTGCCCTACTCATGCCCTTTACTTGGCTGATGACCTTAGACTAAATTCTTCTCTAATCCGGACATCGCACTCCTGCCTCCAAATGTTTCCTGAGCCGCACCAGTTCTTTGGAATATGCTACCACAATGAGGCTAATTCTGAACGCCCAGAGCTTTAAGCATGCCCTAAAAACATATCGTTTTAGGGAGGCTTACCATATTTCCTATTCTGAACTCTCCATCGACCCTGTTTCTACACTCTCACTCAGAAACCCCTTCTTCCCACTGTGTCCCCCACACACTTCATCACATCTCTTATCTGTGTTTTCACAAACAGCTGGTGATCCACTCACACAGATTTATATATGTAGAGTATCCTATATGTAGACTTCCTTATAGTCTGTAAGCTCTTACAAGGGGGCCCTCACCCCTATTGTTTTCAGTGACACCCGTGTGCTACTATTGACCCTTACACCACGCTAGACTATTTTGACTAATTTTTGGGAAGAGCACAGGGTTCCCCAGATGTGTGGCTGTATTCGCATGCAATGTGGGGAGCTTTGGCTGCATTGTGGAACTTCTGGAGTATGTGGCACTTACCTTACTAGAGGTCAAGGTTCCAGGATCAATTGTAGTTAGAGCATTAGCAATCTATAGAAAGAATACAAATAGTGAGAGAGCTTCATGAATAACCATACATCTCCATATGTACTTGATTAACAACCTCCTAGGATAATATAGCATATGATATATCAGCTTTGAGCATTATACTGTACATAGATTAGAAGGAGAGAAACCAGGGTTTCTTTAAAGGGGTTGTCCCGCAAAATCAAGTGAAGTTAAACACTTCTGTATGGCCATATAAATGCACTTTGTAATATACATCGTGCATTAAACATTGGCCATACAGAAGTTAAATACTTAGATGACCTGTGCGTCGCGAGCACGCTGGAGCGGCCCCATTCAACGGGACAGAAGAGGCAGACTGCGCAAGCGCGTCTAATCAAGGAAAAGGATTTGGCCGGCGCCAGGGAGACGGGGATGCCAACACAGGGGGGGGACCCCCTGTAGGTAAGTATATAACTTCTGTATGGCCAATGTTTAATGCACGATGTATATTACAAAGTGCATTTATATGGCCATACAGAAGTGTTTAACTTCACTTGATTTTGCGGGACAACCCCTTTAAGTCTGTTGTCTTTAAGTCTGTTTATAATAATGTTACTTTGTTTAATGAATTCCTCATTTTGTACAATTTCGTCTTAGTCTTTAAAATTGAGCGTACAGCAAATTAATTTTCCAGTTTTTGAAATGGGCGCTCTTAAAACTGAGGTAGCTATTTGTTTCTGTAAATTAAAAAAGAGGTTTTATTAAAATTGCATTGACCTCATTGTACAGTATGAGATCCAAATACTCTATGTGAGTGACGAACTCTTGCCCGTAAAAAAAGATTAAAAGAATTTTCGTTCAAATGCATGGTAAAATGGTTAAAATTTTCTTCTGTACCTTTCCATATAAAAACTAAATCGTTTTTTTATCTCTTATTAAAGTTGATGTTTTTTAACCATTTGTGTTTGGATGTGATGTATTCTTTCTCGAAATACACAACATATAGATTTGCAAAGCTTGGCGCGAATTTCGTCCCCATAGCGGTACCTTTTACTTACCACCTTTTTGAACAAAAATTCATGCCTGGTGCAACCGGCCCTAAACTTCTTACGGCTCCTTCACATTGGCGATCCCAATTTTGCCACAAGAAAATCACAGCAAAATCGCATCTTTGTTCACGCAATTTTTGAGCGTCAGCGATGCTTTTCCCTGTCCGGCTTCACACTCACGAGAAAATTCGCTATTTTTGTTGGTTGGTAAAATAAAAAAATGTATTAGGAGATAATTTGCAAGGGCGGCCCCATGTTTTGGACAGCCAAGGGCCTCCACAGACTTGGAGTCGGGAAGGAATTTTTTTTTCTTTAAATGGAAAAAAATTAGCTTCTACTTCATGGATTTTTTTTTTGCCTTCCTCTGGATAATCATTTGGAGGTAATAGGCTGAACTGGATGGACATTAGTCTTTTTTCGGCCTTACATACTATGTTATGTTACAGGGTTTAATCTGGCACTGTTTCCGATAATTGATGTCCCCGGGTTACCGTTTTTGCTGCCAAAGGAGTATGTATGTTCCTACACAGTCTGATGCTGGCAGGACTCTTTAAAAAGTTTCAGACTGTACAAGGACAGGTGCCCAAACAGTAACACCCGGATGTAAATTTTTTTAAAAAATTTCTAGTAAGGATAGCACAGTGGTTGAAGACAACTACTGGATGGGTTAAAACTAATAGATTATTTGGGGTCCAACTGCTAGTACCTGCACTGATCCAGAGAACCTGGGACCCATGCAGGGTAGTTTCTTTCTGTTACTGTAATATTGCAGAGAATGAAATGCTGCTCATTTATACAAGGCTCCATTTATTTCAATGGGGCTAATGATTTTGTACTCGACTATCTTTGTCAGCTTACTTAGCTTTTAGGTGTCCCCACTTCCCTTCTGGGTACTCTCCTTGGGGAGAGACTATACCAGTGTTGGCAAACTTTTTAGAGACTGAGTGCCCAAACTGCAACCCAAAACCCACTTATTTATAGCAAAGTACCAAAATTTCAGGGGCCAGGGCTTATCACGTTGTATGATTTTACCTTCGTCATTATAAAATGGAAAGGGCTGTTTCAAAATAGACAGAGTGCAGATTTTGACTGCTTTTTAGATGCAGAAATGCTGTGGAATTTGCCACGTAAATTTCTGCAGCATTTCTTCCATGTATAAACATACCCCAGCAGTAATAGTGACCCCCGACAGTGGCCCCAGTGGTAATAGTGACACCCCCACAGCGACCTCAGCGGTATTAGTGACAGCCCACGGCGGCCCCAGGGTTAATAGTGACAGCCCACGGCGGCCCCAGGGTTAATAGTGACAGCCCACAGCTGCCCGAGCGGTAATAGTGACAGCCCACAGCTGCCCGAGCGGTAATAGTGACAGCTCACAGCTGCCCGAGCGGTAATAGTGACAGCTCACAGCTGCCCGAGCGGTAATAGTGACAGCTCACAGCTGCCCGAGCGGTAATAGTGACAGCCCACAGCTGCCCCAGCGGTAATAGTGACAGCCCACAGCTGCCCGAGCGGTAATAGTGACAGCTCACAGCTGCCCGAGCAGTAATAGTGACAGCCCACAGCTGCCCGAGCGGTAATAGTGACAGCTCACAGCTGCCCCAGCGGTAATAGTGACAGCCCACAGCTGCCCCAGCGGTAATAGTGACAGCCCACAGCTGCCCCAGCGGTAATAGTGACAGCCCACAGCTGCCCCAGCGGTAATAGTGACAGCCCACAGCTGCCCCAGCGGTAATAGTGACAGCCCACAGCTGCCCCAGCGGTAACAGTGACAGCCCACAGCTGCGACAGTGGTAATAGTGACAGCCCACAGCTGCTCCAGCAGTAATAGTGACAGCTCACAGCTGCCCCAGCGGTAATAGTGACAGCCCACAGCTGCCACAGCGGTAATAGTGACATCTCACAGTGGCCCCAGTGGTAATGCTATTACTAATGGGGCCAATACAGAGGACACTATTACTAACAGTACTCTCTATATCAGCCCCAGTAGTAATAGCGCCCCCCTGGGAACCATATACTTACTCCCTCCTCCTACTCGTCGAAGCACTGCTGCTTGCGCTGATTCCAGGTGCACACTATGATGTCAGAGACCTCCTCTTCCTGCTCTCGTGCAACCATGGAGGAGACGTCAGGAGAGCAGGGGGGAGGATCCCGGCTGCACACTGATGTCATGGATCAGCACTGCTAGCAATGCCACTGAATAAATACCAGCAGGGGAACTGCGGCACACCTGCTAGTATTCACTACCGTGGTGTGCAGCTGCCAGCACACGTGCCAGCAGGGAGTACTTGGTGTGCCGCCTCTGGCATGCGTGGCATAGGTTTGTCACCACTGGACTGTACCATCCTTTAATCCACTCATCCCCAAGGTGTTCGCACACACTTTTTGGGCGCTCTCCTTAAGGAGACAAGACACCACTTCTGACCCACATTATAGTCCCTTCACAGACGAAGCCAGAAACCTACTGCATACTGATGAGGGGCAAGCACCGCGAAACAGTCTGTCTATGCATGATTTTTGGCTTGATTTAATATTCCCAATCATTGAGGACCTGTTATAAGGTCACTTTGAATTTAAGGAATGCTGCCATCCAATAGATTGCGCTGTACAGGTATTTTTCCATCCTTCTGATTTGCATAAATTTCTCAGAGAAGCATTGCCTTATAAGTCTCCTTATTTAGCTTCTAGATGTCCCCACACCCCTTCTGGGTGCTCTCCTTGGGGAGAGACTATACTTTTCCTTGATCCACTCACCCCCTAGGTGTCCCCACACACTTTTTGGGTGCTCTCCTTATGCAGACAACACTGCTTCTGACCTGGAGTCACAGTCACTAATATGTGGCCAGCGGTTCATTCACCGTGACGTTAGAGCAGTAGGGGGAACCAACCTGCATTCAGAAATGGGTGGGGGGCATGGATCCAACAATCTTGGGATCAGTTGTATCCCCACTGATCTATGAATTTTCACCCATCCAAAAGTTGGCTGAAAACTTGAAAAACTTTTACTTTCCTGAATAGCCCTTTAATGTTGCTTTAAGGAGTAAAAGAATTTTAAAAGGACTTACATCATCAAGCTGAACATCAACCAGAGGTCCTTCACCAAATAAACAAGAAAGTCTTTGCTAAAATAAAAAAATACACTTTAAACATTGTACACGAGTGTAAAAAACAGATTCTTAAGTCAAAAAGACAACCACATTACTGGTGAAGGCTAATATTGATTGGAGATAATTTTGTTATTAAACTTCCCCTTTTTTAAGTATTATCATTTTCCACCTATCTTTACAATATAAGAACACGCAATTGTGGTGATGGCCTCAAAATCAATATTAAGTCAAATATTACATAGGCCAATGTTAGGTATTACGGTATATGAAATATTAAGAAAACCGTCTTACCAAAACCCTTTTCAGATCTTCCATGAAAATACTTGCATCCTTATTCTATGAAGTTATCAGAATAATAATGTTATTTCTTAGAAATCATTAGAATTTATATAGAATAGCAATAAACCTTCTATGCCAAGTATTAAGCTATTGTATAAATTTGAAGCTACAAATATCTTAAGTTTATGCGAAAGGATGTGAAATATTTGTCAGTGATGAATGTATAAAGCATTATTACAGACAAACAGAATTATTACACTGTATGATGAGATTGAATGGGTGAGTGCTGCTTCTGATTGGCTGAGCGCAGGGACCAATCAGAGGCAGCTCTCAGCTGTCATTTAATAGCTGAGAACTGCCTCTGATTGGTCACAATGCTCAGCCAATCAGAGGCAGCCCATTCAGCAGGCGGGAGGGGGGGGGGGGGGTTGTTAAATCTGCTGAATACTACTGAGAGCAGTGCAGGGACAAGAGCTCGCTGGATGCCGCTGAGCCCCGGCAGCTGAAGAGAGGTGAGTATTCTTTTTTTTTAATTTGCTCACCATTTTTTCTTGTTTTTCAGGGAAGGGTTTATATTTAACGCCCTTCCATGGAAAACAATTACAGGATGCTAGCAGCTGGATCCCCTGCCGTAGCTGTCATCTGTGACAGCTGTGGTAGGGAATTTTTTATTCCCCGCAGGGATGAAGAATTCCTTTGCTGCATCTGTCACAGATGTGGCAGGTGCAGCAGGGAATTCTTTTTCCTTGAGGGGATGACGGAAACAGATGTGTTTTTTCCCCCCTACGGGGACACGGCAAAAATTCTTGTTTTGCAGGGAAGGCCTTATATGTAAAGCCCTTCCCTGAAAAACAATTCAGGGGTGCCGTCAGACCATCACCTTCAATGGAGCCGCCGGCAGCAGCCACGGCTCTATTGAAGGCAATACACGGACCTTCATACACACGTACTGTATTTTTGCACGTACATAGGTGCGCACCTATGTACGCACAAAAACACGCTCGTGTGAAGCCACCCTTAATTATTGGTTATTTCCTGTATCCAAAAATATACAGATAGGTGAATATAGATTGTGAGGCCCCATGGGAACAAGAGATGTAAAGTGTTGTGTAATATGCATGCACTATATAAATAAAAAGGTATTATTCTTTTCATCATGTAGCACATGTAGCACCAGCTGTCTGGAGCACTCCTTCTGAGTGCCAGAGGGTGCATTGTGCCATAGTGACAGTTATATTGCTTTCTTCTACTGTTGTTGTTGGCCGTTTAGTCATTTACGACCCTTGGTGACCCTAAATGCGAGCCCCCTCCGTGTTATTCGGTTTTGCACGACTTCTTTCATTTGTGTGATATCCATGCCAGCATCAGTTTTGACAGTGTCCACTAAGCATTTACAATTCGAATATTAGCATATTTTTGCTTCCTTACCGGACATGCTTGGAGTTTCAGGTCAATAATAAGTTTTGGAAGATCTCCCTAGAAGTAAAATAACACATTCTGTTTATCTCTTTGTATCCAGAGAATTGCTAGTAGTATGTGACAAATGATTTCTGCAGTTAAATATTTTTTACATAAAACCAAAAAACCTCATTTAACTCTTTCCCTACCGTTCTCGCATGTCCTTTCAGTTTAACCCCTTAACGACCATCCATAAGACATTTTACGATGGCCATGAAGGGACCTTATTCTGATGCATAACATAACTTATCACAGAGCTGCATCAGAATGATTCCTTTAGGACAAAAACACATGGTCATAGGCACAACTACACTCGCCGCTACAGCGCGTAGATGCGCATTAACAGGCTTTTTCCTTTTCTTCTCAGGTTTTTCAAACTCCATGCTAATGCGCAGGAGTTTAAAAAAAACAATGGGACGATAGGTCCTGTCCTATCTTTCCTGCACATAGTTAATACTTGTTAGTTCCTCCCTAACTTCGATCAATATTGATAGGTTCATAACAGAAAATCGCTATATACCAGTGGAAAATCGCGGTGATTTTTCGCTGATGTACATCAGGCTGCGCTTTCCATAGTTATCCTATGGAAAGCGTTCATTGTGTTACCCGCGTGTGGATTATCGCTGCGGGGTAACGCAATAGAATATCACCCGTGGACAAAAGGCCAAACACAGACAGTTAACAGACATGTCTTGGCTTTATGGGAGAAGTTGCTTACATAGAGCATTATCTGATCACCAGGCGTTAGAGAAGCCAAGCAGCTTCATTCTAATCAGATCACTAAATAACCTTGTTGACAATGTTGTCCAGTTCAAGTGAATGGTACAGTGCCGCAATACCTTGCACTGCAGCTACAAAAAGTACTGCATTTGTACTTTTAGCTGATCGGTGGAGGTGCCGAGAGTTGCCCCTAACTGCTCTACTATTGAGGGCTTATCCTAAGGATAGGCCATCAATTTTAACAGGATATCTAGCGCCTTTAATGCTACTATTAGATTTACTAGACTAACGTTTGTCATTCATAAAGTCATAGATATCTATTTACCCACGAAGTGGTATCATTGTGGCTCTTGCTCTTTAGGAATATTTTATAACATACATTGTGCATTTCTTAAACCTCAGTCATACTTACCCCTATGAGAAGAGGCAAGCAAGTGGGTTTAAAGAATTTCTCTGTCTGGAAAATAAAAGAAATTTGCCAATTATTACTTCAAATTTTACATGCTGGTTTTCTAGATTTTTCAATCAGCTTGAAGCTATTCATGTCACATAAGCATTGTGTCTAATGCAGAGCTTCTCAAACATCACTCATTGTCAAGAAGAAATCCCTCCCTAGAAGGAGTTGTCGGTATGAAATGTAACTTTCTCTGTGATTGTAACACTGATATAAGTAAGTGATTACAATATCAGAGCAAAGGCATCATTTATTGCAGAAAACTGACCCCCTGAAGGGAATCTCAGGTACCCTGTTGTATCGCCTCCAGCTTGGATACAGGATGTGATACGGATGGGCATGCAGGCTCTAGGTACCCTGTTGTACCTCCTCTGGCTTGAGAAAGGCCGATATAACGGCCGAAACGCGTCGCAATAAAAAGGAATTACTATATATACCTTCTGAATTCTGCCTGCTACCTTGGATTCAGGGGTGCTTAACCACTAGCACCCCTGCGAAGTAAGTAAACATCCACATCATATACACCTCGTTTGCACTACCTTGCATCATCTGCCATTTTCCAAAGCACAGGAGCGCTGGTTAATTTTCTGTTTTTCACATTGATCTATCCCTATCCCGTGGTGGTTTTTTCATCGCCGGGAGCAACCAAGACGCTCTCCTCAGGATGTCTCATGAGACCGGTGTGAGGAATTTCTTTCTGGATTGACACGCCATCTTGGATATTGACGCACGGGCACCCCACAGACGGGCCCGGCGTCACGGGGTGAGTTACCTTCTGCACACGATTGCCCCATATTTATTTACGTATATTCTCTGTATTTTTTGACAACCACGTCTTATCCATTTCTTGGAGCGCTATCCATCTTTATCTTCTTTTTGGATACAAGATGTGATACAGGCAGGCATGGAGGCTCTAGTACCCTGTTGTACCACCTCTAGCTTGAATACAAGATGTGATACAGATGGGCATGAAGCGATACAGGTTCTGTGTGGTATCCTATGGCATATCAGTCCACATTTGATGTAACTGAACCTCCAGATCGTGCAAACTTGTAAACAATGTAGGGACTTTCATTCTGCTGATACAGAATAGGTGATAAATATCTAATCATGAGGGCCCCTACAATCACTTAAATGGGGTTTCTGTGACCTCCGATCGTCCTCACAGCCATTAGGAGTTTAAAGCTGTATCCGCACGAGCTACAAAAGCTCGCTACAATGTGAAGCCCATGGTTTCCAATGGGTTCTTTCAGGCTACAAAACATAGTGATGAATGTGTAGCAAGATATTGTAACCCAGGTGAACAAGGCCTAAATGGAACTGTGTTCACACATGCACCCTGCCACTTCATTCCATGTCTATACGCCTGATGGAAGCAGGATATAGTGAACTAAGGCCGGCTGCACACGACCCTGATGGCCTCTGCCGTGGAATATTCCGCGGCGAAGCCCATCACAGCGCCCCCCAGAGACCCCATACTTACCAGCGGATGCGGCGTCCTGGGTCCCGCATGACGCTTCGGCGTGACGCGCCGCAGCGTCATGTGACATGCCGGCACGTCACAAGACACGCCCACCGTGTCACATGATGCGGCCGGCCGTGTCATATGACGCAACGGCCGCGTCATATGAGGCGGCGGCGGTAGGCGCAGAGGCGATTTCACGCTATCTTCCGCTGTGCTACAGCGGAAGATAGCGTGAACGGACGGCTTCCATTGACTGCAATGGAAGCCGGCTGCGCGTACACCCGCGGCAAATAGAGCATGCCGCGGGTGAGGACGGGAGATTTCACGGTGCGGAATTCCGTGATGGAATTCCGCACTGTGAGCATTGAGCTATTAGGTTCAATAGAACCTAATAGCTGCGGGCAATGCGGCAGACATTCGCCGCGTAATACGTCCGTGGGAAGGAGGCCTAAGTCATTTAAAGTGCAGAATAAAAATTTGTCCTAAAAACCTCCATGTACATTCTTGGTTTTGTATGTTTAAAAACTATGTCAAAATTTGGCCCACATTTACCCTACAGAAAACAATCAGATATCGCCACATACATTTTATGTTTTAGAAAAAATATCTTCAACTGTATAAGAAAAAAAAGTAGTGGAAAGACGCCTTATTTGTCTCCATACATTTACAAAGTAAGATAACAATCTAGAGAAATAGATCTCATACCAGTTTGCAGGTTGCTTCGAAAACAACTTCAGGTAAACCAGACATTTCCTGCGCATTAAAACAAATGTTACAAAATTGCCAAATAATGTCAAGCAAGAAACAGAAGCAGCAAAAATCTTAGGCCCCCTGTCCACGGGTGAACTTTCATTGCGTTCCTCACGGCGATAAACCTGCCACGGGGAACGCAGTAAACGCTTTTCATAGCGTTGCTATGGAAAGCGCACTCCCCCTGTCAACGAGTGGCGAATCATAGCGATTCTCCGCTCACGGACGGCAAATCTCTGCAGTGAGCCTATCTGTCAGATAGGCTCAGTGCGGAGAACCGTCAGCTGTCTCCTGCTCCTGGGCGGGGGCTCCCGCGGCAGATCGCCAATCGACAGGCAGCCTTACAAACAATTGATATAGGCAAAGCTTCTTAGGCCGAGTCAGATTCCACATGCGGGTGGCCCCCAACCCTGTGTATGGCACGTAATTCTGTTGCATATGACCGTGTACTTATGCAGGCGGTCATGCGCAGTACACCTTTTTTTTGTATTTCTGCTTAGCCATGATGTAAGTAACAGCAGCCCATATGCAATAGGCTCTATGGTCGTGGATTCCACTGTAAAATACAGCACGTTGCCCTTTTTTTTCCACTTGCGGAATACGTAATTCGTACCTGTAAGTGTAAAGTAAGCTTCGAAACAACATGCCTTCCAATGCCTACGTATTACCGTGGATTGCCCATGCAGATGGTGATCGCGGAATCCGCAATTAAAATCTGGTTGTATGAGACCAGGCTTATACAGTTAGCTATTTAGTTCATTCCTAAAAACATTTAGGAAATTGCAATCCCTGACCAACAGCGTCGCTCCATATGAAAGCTGGCCTCACACGAGCGCAAGATTTGCGCACAGAATATGCAAAGAATAGAGCCATTAATTTCAATGGGTTCATTCACATTTCCATATTTTGCACAGGCATTTTGGTAATGCAAAATAAAAAAAAATAGAAAATCCTCTTTTTTTTTGCATATTTGCACACTTAAGATCCCCATAGAAGTCAATGGGAGGTGCGCAATAAGCAAGGAGATGCATGAAAAACTGCATAATTCCATTGGAAAAAGAACACATCTGGAACTCATTAAGACTTTTTAGCCATTTCAATCAGTGCGTCTGTTTGTGGTGTACAAATTAACATGTCTTGCACAAAAACAATAAGTGACAACAATGTGCATGCAAGAAGCACAGTTCATTCTACAAAAATGCAGAGCTCAGGCACATGCAAATATGGAAGCACCCGTGTGGAGCCAGCCTTAATATCAAAGCAAAAATGTGAATTCCCACTTGTGAATCCAGCCTTAAAAGTGTCAACTTTGGTAAATCTCATTTTCTGGATTGCGCCCTTGCTGATAATGGGGTATATTGCTGTTTCGAGGATCACACAACAGTATCCATCAGCAAGTGTTAGATTTTTCTGCAGCGCTGCCAAAGGTGAAGCAAGGTATTACAATGTACCCATTAAAATGAATTGGGAACTCCAGAGCAATTAACTCACTATACAGTTATTCTTTGTTCTTGTGAGCTGAATTGTGACTCCTTTTCTGATAGATTAGAATTCCATAATTTTTCACTATAGGTTCCTTTTATAAAATGGAGGCTTATCACCTAATTTCCTTGTCTCAGACACACACGGTCTGGTTTCATAGAAGCCAATAATCTTACCAGTTTGTTTTTAGCATGTAGAAAAACAATCTGAGTAAATCTAGTCCAGCATGAGATCATAGTAAAGTTGTGGTTCAATTAATCTCTACTACGACATATGGCATCTTAAAGGGGTTCAATTAATCTCTACTACGACATATGGCATCTTAAAGGGGTTGTCTGATGTTACATTTAACTGTGTAAAATTAGAACCCAATGGATTAAAACAACAAAATAAATGATACTTATTAGTTCTCTGTCCTGGAGATCCAGCATGCAGCCTCACGATTCTTCCGGTCTCCGCTGACAGTGGAAGTGGGGTGACCACTGCCTGTCAATCAGAGGCTGCAGTAGCACTGGTTGTTCTCCTGGCGCCAGTGCTCACTTCCTGGGTGTCATGATGCCAGGAGTGCCACACGGTGATTCTGTGTGGCCTTTAATTGGCAGACAGTTGTCACCTCACTTGCACTGTGTACAAAGACCAGGAGAACTGTGAGGCTGCAGCGCTTGGTGCCTTGGGTTGAGGACAGATAAATAGTGATAAGCGATTAGTGAAATGATTGTTTCAAAATAGTGTACCGAGGTGTAGGGGGGAATCATAGCACACGGGTGTCACTGAAAACAATGGAAGGCCCATATAGGGTCTCCTAGATCAAAAATGACACCAAGGAAGACAGCAGGTGTGCTGCTTGTTTTAAAAGCAGTGCCATACATTTTATAAGCAGAAATTCTGCCAGGTGAAAACATTCAGCTGTAGAGCAATCAAAAATCTTGCTACGCAAGACAGATGTGCTGCTTGTTTTACAGGCAATGTCATAAAATTTGCAAAGGACGAATTCTACCCGGTGAAATGAACAGGATTACTCCAAGGAAAGGCTCTTTCTTGTGCTTTAGAAAATTTTCATTTTGGGAGGAGGAAGAAAAATGGTGGAAGCAGGAGAGGGAGAACAGCAGCAATTCCACCGCCACCAGGAACAGCACCTTGAGGGCAGAGTCTACTCCTTGTGGAAACATGAAAGCTACTGCTCCACATTTCCATATTGCCAATTTTTTTTATTTAGGGGGAAGTAGCAGGAAGAAAGTTGGCAGGAGAAGTTTAGACACCCAGAAGTCACCACATTTAGAGGTCCCTCTGCACTGTCGGAATGAGATTTATCATTTTGTCCTTATAGAGGGGATCAAGGAGGGTGGACACCCAGTAATGATCTGATGTTTCTGATGTGGGCTATGCAATGGTCCCCCAGCAAGCACTGCAGTATAAAAACATTCATATGCCTTCAAAGTGCCTAACGGTGATTGCCCACATTCCATTGTCAGGCCCAAGAGTGTCTCCTGGCTGGTGCCGCCATCCACGTAGAAAAGCTGGAGTCAGTGATGGATAGAAGAAACATTGCCTAACCCCCTCCCCTGCCTCTGAGCCTATATTATCCCCCTCCTCTTCCTTCTCTATACTTCTCTCTTTGTACAGAAACATGTTAGAGAAGACGCCCCCTTTCTTGCCCCAAACCACCCTCCCTGTGGTGTTGAGTAATGAAAAACTAGCCAGACAGTTGGGCAATCGGTATCCCTTCCGCCTCCTGTGACAAACACATATCATTGTCTCTGAGGCCCTGTAGCATCTGTTCCAGCAGGCAGACAACAAGGATGGTCATACTGATCAGTGCATCGACACAACTGACCATTTTGGTCAAATCCTCAAAGCAGGCTAAAATGGCACACATATCTGATCTGCAGCCTCTCCACAGGCATCAAGTGACTAACCTCCATGCAGTGTCTGCTAATGGCATATACCATCTGGTATTCTATGATCCCTCTCTACTGATGGCTTAGCCTCTGCAACATATACAATGTGGAATTCCACCGTGTAGGCACGTCACAGATAAGATGGTTGGATGGTAGCCCGAATTGTTACTGCACCTCTATCAGACGAGAGACAGCTAGATGAGAATGCCAAAATTGTGAGCACAGGTTTCTGGCCTTTTCCAACACTGGATGTAAATCTGTTTAGGAAGAGCTTCACTACCAGGTTCATCACATGGGTTAGGCAAGGTATGTGTGTGAGATTACCGAGGTAACACACAACTTTGCCTAGCTTCAAAATGTGCAGGGTCTGCCACATGTCAACCTACAGAGCCATCATCAGCTCCTCAGCCGTATGGCTGCACTCCCCAAGACATATCAATTTGATGACTTCATGTTGGTGTTTACCATGTGCATCATTGTATGGGAGTCGGATTTTGTCACATATGGAAATCTGTGCCAATATGGAGCGTGTTGAAAGGTGGTATGAAGAGGTGGAGGAAGAGGAGAAGGGGATAGACCAGGATGAATGTCTCACAACTCTTGGGGTACCATGAAACATGGACCACCACTTTCAGCTTCAGGCTCCACCTGCAGGACATTGATCCAGTATGCCTATGTCTTTCATGTACATTATTTCAAGACTCTACTACCCTGTTTCCCTGAAAATAAGACATACCCTGAAAATAAAACATAGCGTGATTTTTCAGAATTTTTGAGGATGCAAAATGATTTTTCAGGCTTTTTGAGGATGCTTGAAATATAAGCCCTACTCCAAAATTAAAGGGGTTGTCCTGATTGGCTGGAATCGGCACGTGACGGGGCGGAGCTACACGGAGCCGGCATTCTACACGAGCGGCCCCATAGAAGACTGCAGAAGACCCGGACTGCGCAAGCGCGGCTAATTTGGCCATCGGAGGGCGAAAATTAGTCGGCTCCATGGGAACGAGGACGCCAGCAACGGAGCAGGTAAGTATAAAACTTTTGATAACTTCTGTATGGCTCATAATTAATGCACAATGTACATTACAAAGTGCATTAATATGGCCATACAGAAGTGTATTGACCCACTTGCTGCCGCGGGACAACCCCTTTAAGCCCTGCTAACAGTTAATTTAAAAAAGTCAATTTAAATAGTGTCCAGGCAGCTATACATGTAAAAAAGTTAAACCTTTTTGAACAAAAATGAATATAAAACACTGTCTTATTTTCAGGGAAACACGGTAGCTAATAAATCATGTTTTACTACAAGGTAGTGTAGAATTGATCTGAATAACTGCGTTTTATATATATGTGACTGCAAAAAGTCTATATATGTGTAATAGAAATAACTTACCACAACCGGTCTTAAGAGCGTAACAAGATATTTTACGATTTCTGCAGTAGTTTTTCCAGCCGTTTTCTGAAATTACATATCATTAACATGTTTAAAAGGGTTTTCTGAGGTAAAAAAAATGTATGGGCAGGGAATGGTCTGAAATAAAAAAAATAAATCCCTTGTCAGATGTCCCTTTAGACCCCACAGAGGATTAGAGCTAACTCTGAATGCGGCAGTTACTGTTGGTTGTTAGATTGAAAGATTTTAGAAATATATAACGAGTTTGCCGAATGTGTAAGCAGACTTCTCATAGAATAAAACCAGCAACGCCGTAAATGCCCACACCTATCTGCAGCATTTTAAAACATCCTGCAGAATACCCCCTCCATGCTGTCCTCGCTTAATCAGAGCTCTGTGACCCAACTGTCTCTAGATACACTATCTTGGCATGCATGTGCGCGTGACACACGCCAAGATAGAACATGCCGTGATTTTTTTTCTGCGTGGCTTGTGTGAGCGGCAGAATGAAAGTGTATGGGAGATAACTACAAACTGTGATGGTATTACCCAATGAGCATACAGTCGTGTGAGCCCGGCCTGAGTAAGAACACCATTGTTTAGGGCAGTTTCACATGAATGTATCGTAACACATACGTAACATGGATTCATAATACAGACATGTTACGGGTGAAATTGCAGCCGTGTCCAATCAGTTTTTCGTCATTTTTTGAATCTATATTTCATAGCGGTATCAATGTTATAGTGTTTTACTTCAATAGACTTTGTAATACCGCCGTAGTGCGACCCCCATAAATATACGGTACAACCGTCTGCTGTGGTCACATTTGTAAATCTCCAGCACTAATTCCAGTAATAATGGGTGGGCAATCATTCTTTGATGACTCTGTAGCTAACAAATATTTGAATAAAGGAAGAATGTTTACCAGCACATCAATACCCAGGATGTCGGCAGCTAAACAAGTAGTTTCACGCTAAAGTGATTTGAAAAGAAAAAAAGAAAATAAATTGTACATTAATATTCCAAGGATACATGATATCAAGTCTACAATATGGTATTACACTCGAAAATCCTGTGGAGTTAGGGCTCATGTCCACTACAAAAATGGATTTAGCAAATCCTCGCGAGTGTCCCAAATGTGTGATCCACGCCCATAGGGATGCATTGGACATACCTGCGGATGTCATTTTTCCCTGACACGCGGATCGCACGTGTGGGAAATCACCCGCAGCATGCTCAATTTTCTGGGTGTTTCCCGCACGGACGGCTCCCGCAGGCTTCCATTGAGGCCTGTGGAAGCTGTCCGTATCCACAACACACCCGCAGCTGAATTTCTGCTCTGCCGCGGGAGAGCAGGAGTTTAAAAAAAAAGGGTGCACGGCGCTGCTGGCGTGCCGAGCACATCCGCCGAGCCGAAGAAAGAAGATCCAGCCGCGGCGGAGAGCAGATCCGCAGCCTCCGGACAGGTAAGTAAATATTATTTTCAGTCCTCATGTCTGCGGGAAAGGAGGCACCCGCTGCGGGATTCTGCATGGAGAATCCACGCGGGCATGAATTCCCCAATGGATATGAGGCCTAAATATTGAAAAAAAAATGTGAAATTACAGAAAGGCATAAATGCAGAATTGATCAATTTAGAAAAAAAACAACTTACCAAAACATTGCTGGTTGACGTTAAAAGATCTTCCCATTGTTGATCATTCAGCTTGCCCTGAAACACAGTACAAAGATTACGAGAGATGGAATACTTGGAATTTGTGCAACATTGTGTAATATAATAGCAAAATCTCTACACAGCAATGGATTTTCAACCCATTCATGATTGGTGTTATTTTGATGGCCATATGTGATTATGATTATTACTTCCTTTACTTTTCTAAATATGGATATTTTATTCTACTGAAATTTAAGGCTTATTTAGATGGGTAAAACTTAGCTCCGCCCACCCCTCCCATTTCAAACAGTGGCGAGGAGTGGAGAGGGGGCGGGAGCTCAGTGCACTATTCCCGTCCCGCCTCCTCCCCCTGCAGAGAGGGACAGTGTATATAGGCCAAGCGTGAAAACCCAGCCGATATACAGACGTCTGAATAAAGACTTCAACTGAGATATTTTGCAGGTCCTATTTAAAAAGAAAAAAGTCAGCAAAAACAGAAACAAAAATGTTTAGCATTTTTAACCATTTTATCCCTTTTAATTAATGTCAGATTATGCTTAGGGTGGTTTCACATGGGCAATAAAATAATGCGATTTTTGCATAACGCGAGAGTGAGTAAAAATACATGATTATCAAACCAATGATTTTCAATGGTTTCCTTCACATTTGTGATGTTTTCACTCATGTGATCCTGCGAGAAAAAAAATTGCAGCATACTCTAACTTTCTGTGATGTGCAATTTTTACTCTTCCATGTTTCTCTATAGAACCTCCTTTTTATCGCAACGCAAAGCACGAACTTGCGATATTCGTGTAATTTGATGCGTTTTTAACATTAGAATGTCCTATTGACTTTTGCACTAAAAAATTGTGAGAAAATGGCAAAATGGCAGTGATGTTTTGGCGATATCGCAATTGCCCATGTGAAACTACCGTATATTCTGGCGTATTATTCTGTCGCCTTATATGACAGGAATACGTTGTAAAAAAAACCAAAACAGTACTCACCTCCCCCGACGTTCTGCAGCGCTGCTGCAGGGTATTGCTCCCTCCTCATCCCCAACAGCGCATTGCTTCAGAAAGCTAATGCTGTGATTGGCTAACTCACGCGGCATCAGGCCACGTGACCGCAAGATGGTTCCGACAAGCGGCGTCCGCGGATCCATGTGAGTGTTAACTAAATGTATAAATGTATGTCTTGTTAATGTTGACTTTATGCTTGAAGAGGGCGGTTCAGTCCGCTGAAACGCGTAGCAACTACTAAAGCAATTATTAAATAAAATATAATTATATGGACCTCCGTGTCCGTTGATATCCTGGGAGACCACGAGCGCTGGGGATATTTTCTTGGCTTCTGGAACGTGTTTATGCAAACAGCCGGGTGCGGGCTGTTACCCTGATGATCGCTCTCCGGTAAATCCGGATAGAGAATCCCTGGAAACTATTACGAGCAAACAAGGATCTAGGTACCGGTGGACCCTCTTGGCAGGGGGTCATACCGAGCACCAGGTGAGTACTTGTATTCACGTTAAATTTTTTAAAATTCATTACGGACGAGTAGGCGCTGATTTGTTTTTTTATATTCTATCCCCTTTGGGATTCATATTCCATTTTTTCCTAAAATAAATGCTACAACCGTTCTCGGTGTGCGATTCTTGCTCATGTGATACACATTTCTATAGATTTTAGGAATGTATATTTACCACTCCAGTGTCATAAGTGCATATTAATGCTGCCAGTCTTATAAGCAGTAACGATGATTCCTATTAACAAGGTAGAAACAGAAATTTAGAAGTTAATGAAGCTTTTGAAATGTCAGTATTGCATAATCCATTATACCATAGAGTCATCTGCTAAATGTCTGTACAACATACTACCAATAAATACTCATATAATTGTATTTAAAGTAACAGGTTCATGTAAATGATTTAACTGAGAAAAAGGAAAATACAAGGCACACAGCCCATCTGTAATACTCATGCATAGTGCCCACCTCTAATAAATAACTTAGAAGTATTTCCCTACTGCAGTAATGACTTGTTGCATTAAATTCTATTGTATCTCCATTCTGCTGTTACTGTATGATAAATACACCCAGAAGATATATATATATATATATATATATATATATATATATACACACAATAGACAACAAATTCTGAAGGCAGGTCCCACATGAAACTGAAATAATGGAAAACACTGATACAAAACCTTCAGGTCATTGATTAGACAGTTATTTAGAACATCTGGCAGAGGTGGTATACCTACAAAGAAAAGTACAATAAATAAGACATAACTCCACAATGTTCTGCAATGTTACATAAAATCAGAAAATGGAACTTCATGTTTGCAAAAAAATGTCTATAGGTTTTTAGTTTCTTGTGCTTACCAACTCCAGCTACATCAACCCCAAGAGCACCAATGGCACTGCAGCTGCTTACAGCTACTACTAAAAGTACAACAATGGTCTTCATTGTGTCTGGATCTTGGGCAGTCTTTAAAGTCACTTGAAGTTTCCTGTGACTTGAAGAGAATGGGACTCTCAACTTATATTGCCAAGCTGCACAGATACTCTAAGGACCGTCACGTAGATCCTACATTCTGGAGTTTGTTTAAGCATCGTGAGTTGCAAAAGTAAACAGCGCAGATTTGCCAGTGACTTTGGCATCAGCTATAAAGTCTAAATATTAGTTATGGAGAGAACACTGTCAATTATCTTCAAAGTTGAGCACATCAGTAGCAGTTGAAAAAAAGGTCCACTGTTCTGGTGCGGAAAGCGATCTGATATGGATTGTGTTGTGACATTATACATAAGTCATTTAAATGATACTGAAAATCACTGCCCTTCCTTTTACAGACTTGGTCCAGATTCTAGAAAATAAAGTTTAACTATTTTGCTGCCAGAGAGCTCTTCAATTTTCACCTGCTGTGGCTGAAATATACTTATTATATATTTATGATATCTGATTTAGACAATTAAAGCCTAACTTGAAAAATAAAATATTCCTCATGCCTGTATCCCTCGCATAGCCTCATATATGTTACAAAGGTACACATTCTGAGGCATTCAAATAGTGGTATCCTTATATTTGTAGTGCGTAGAGATGAGCAAGTATGCTCGCTAAGGGCAATTGCTCGAGAGAGCATTGTCCTTAGCGAGTACCTGCCCGCTCAGGAGCAAAGATTCTGCTGGCAGGGAGCTGCGGGGGAGAGTGGGGAGGAACGGAGGGGAGATCTCTCTCTCTCCCTCCCCCCCCCCCCCCCGCTCCCCCCTGCTGACTGCCGCAACTCACCTGTCACCCGCGCCAGCAGCCGAATCTTCTCTGCTGAGCGGGGAGATACTCGCTAAGGACAATGCTCGATCGAGTAATTGTCCTTAGCGAGTATGCTCGCTCATCTCTAGTAGTGCACAATACATGTGTCCAGCACAGGCCACATGCACAAGATTATGGCTGTCTGTTGGCCTCAGATCATCCAAGGCTCTTCACATTGTGTTTGAGTCCCACATTCAATGTATCCGTAGGGAAGAATGTCAGTGCATAATGCAAAATGTATCCATAAGCTCTATTTACCCAACGTATCCCAAAAGAGGAACTTTAGCCATGCGTTTAATACCTGTGTATGGCGGGGTCCTATTGTTTCATCTATATATATAAAAACGTATGTATGTCTGTCTGTCCTTTATGTATTACTACACCATTCATCCAATCGCCATGAGACTTTGGGAAGTTGGTGAGTACACTCCTGGGAAGATTACTGGCATAGTACATCTATCCTACGATAGGTGGGGTGCGTGTGAGCATCATCGACAGTTATGCACCCCCCAGACAAAGATCGTTTGATTTCCATCTCAAGCACGAAAGCAAAAGGCATTACGAGCAACGGGATGCGTGTTCAACTACAAAATGATGCATCCGCCGAACGTATCGCTAGACAATTGCTGGATATTGAGAATGCTGAGGTAACATGAAAGCTGTGCTGTGATTGGTTGCTACTTCTTATACAGCTGAGGTAGAATTCCACGGTGGAATTCCGCAGCGTGAACAATAGAGCCTAATAGCTGCAGGGCAACACCGCGTATTTCCCTTGTGTAAAACACAGCAGAAATCTGGCAGTGGGCATTACCCCTTAAATAAGAATGTTTGTAGAGAAAATGAATAATTTTTTAAAATTCTTTATTCACAGAAAAAGCCAAAAATACAATACCTGAAGGTCTGCAAAGCAGACACGGTCGCCATAGGCACGATCGCCATAAGGCAGGCACAATCGCCACCGGCACAATCGCCGTAGGGCAGGCGCAATGGCCGTAAGCCCTGGAGATATGCAGTCAGCCAGACAATAATGTGGAGAAGCAAATTGTTCATGGCAGGTTTTTTTTTAATTCTAGTTAATGGTAGTTGGGGAAATCCAGATCATCAATTCTAAGAGAGGTTCAATAACCCAAGGTCTTACTAGTTATGGTGGACAGATTTTTAATGATATGTGTATTAAATAAAGGGTACATTGTATTATAGTTTTTGCAATCTTTTCCCTACCTTTCATATGTATTATAGTTGGTGTTCAATGCCTGCTTGTAATTCAAGCTGTTGTTACAACTACTATTTGTTTGCATTTTCTATCTCCTCACTCTGGAGGACTCTGTGTTAAAATCTGAGTAAGGCCGCCTGCAGACGGCCGGGTCTGATCCCGCTGCGAGAATTCTCGCAGCGGGATGCGGTCCCATGCTCCTGCAGAGGCCTGCGGCTCACACGCTGCCAGTGCAGGTGCAGAGCACAGCCGGCCCGGCACTACTGACATTTCTGTGCGGGCCTCTGTGAGACCCACACAGAAATTGAACATGCCACGATTTGTTTTCCACGTGTGTTTTCACACGGACTAATCATGGCGGTCTGCATAGGATTGCGTTTTGCAATGCAATCCTATGTAGGCAGGCAGGGGAAGAAATTCTGCGGGAAATCCCGCTGCAGAATTTCCACCCATGTGCAGGGGGCCTAAGAATTCTAGCAGCGGGATCCGACCCGCACCCCTGCAGAGACCTGTGGCTCACCGGCATATGGGCAGAGCGGAGCCGGTGGGTCCCTACTGACATTTCTGTGTGGGCCCCTGCTAGACCCGCACAGAAATAGAACATGCCACAATTTTTTTTCCGCGTGTGTTTTCTCGCAGACAAATCGCAGCTGTGTGTATAGGATTGCGTGCATGCATGCAATCCTATGGCAGCGGGCGGAAATTCTGTGGGAAATCCCGCCGTGGAATTTCTGCCCGTGTGCAGGGGGCCTAAGCCCAGGGCCCTTGGGCAGTAGAGTCATATTCTGCTTTCATACTTCTTCTACTTGACAAGCATAGGGAAGTTTTATTTCCCAGTAGTACTAGGTGATATACCCGTGCATTGCACGGTGCTATAAGGGCAGGGATTGGTAATTGAAAGTTGGCCTTTCAAAGTTATCTCCTTCTTCTACATAATAACAGATGTTACTACGTCATTTTGCAGGCGTCCCAAATCATTCGTTCGGCAAAAATTTGATTATGAGGTGCTGTGTAGGGATGAGCGAGCGTACTCGCTAAGGCAAACTACTCGAGCGAGTAGTGCCTTATGCGAGTACCTGCCCGCTTGTCTCTAAAGATTCAGGTGATGGCGGGGAAGAGCGGTGAGTTGCGGAAGTGAGCAGGGAGGAGCGGGGGGAGAGAGAGTGAAAGAGAGATCTCCCCCCCCATTCCTCCCTGCTCTCCCCCGCCGGCACCCGAATCATTAGCCGGCACCCGCATCTTTAGAGACGAGCGGGCAGGTACTTGCATAAGGCACTACTCGCTCGAGTAGTTTGCCTTAGTGAGTACGCTCGCTCATCTCTAGTGCTGTACAATTGGCACATCAACTTACGTGCCATCATCTTCAGTTATATTTCTGTAATATTTGCTACATAAGTGCCACCAGCGGACACTGTTGGAAAAAGTCGCTGACATGCGAAAAATTTGTTTTGGTGGTATGTCAGACAGCAGTCGGCTTTGCCCGACCTAATATACGATTTGTGAACATTTTCATGATAATGTTACATGCATGCAAACCCCAAAAGAGGGTGCACAATTGAACAAGATGTACAATTTTCTTACAGCTACAACATGGGTGTCTAATATAATGCTTTTGGGTTAACGGTGTTATTGTTACCCATCCTAGAGCTGCAATGTCCAGTTAATTTTACCTCAGTTGTGTAAGAAATGAAAGCTGAGCTCTAGCAACCAATCATAGTGCAGCTTTCATTTTACCTCAGCAGTATAAGAAATGAAATCTGAGCTGTGATTGGTTGCTATTGGCAACAAAAATTACAGGAGAAGTCGATGAGTTTTTCAATCAGATCAGACCTGTGGATTTGTAGAAGACACAAGCAAACAGATTTCATATATAAAATGAAAATTTTCCCCCCTATTTTCTGTTTTCTAAGGGTGCCTACCCACTAGCGTTTTTGTCTCTAGCGATGTGGGATTGAGTGCCTTGCAGCGTAGAGAAAACGCTCCGCTATCGCTCATTGTTCTCAACGGGGCCGGCGGCAGCAGCGCTAGCCCCATTAAAAGAATAGAGAATACATCGCGGACATCTGCCACAGCTGTGATAGCTGTGACAGCTATGGCAGAGTATTCCTTCGCCCCCTGTGGCAGACGTCCATGATGCTTTCCCATTCTCAATGGAGCCGGCCGGCACTGCTGCAACCCCATTGAAAGCAGTGGGTTTGCAGCAATGATTTTCGGGGAAGAGCTTGAAATCTAACTCTTCTCTGAAAATCATGGCTAGCTGTAAAGAAAAGTTAAAATATATATATATACTCACCTAGAAGAGCCGACCATCTTGTCTTTCCGGTCCCGGGAGTTGTCTTCTGCATTCTGGAGGCTGGGGATGAAGGAATCCTTTGCCACAGCTGTCACAGCTCTGGCAGAAGTCCGCAATGCACTCCCTATGTTTTCAATGGGGTGGTGCTTCTGCCGCCGGCCCCGTTGAAAACACTGAGCGATATCACAGATTTTCAATGTGCGCTGCGAGACTTAAGAAAAAAACCTGCAAATGAGTATGAAACCATTGAAAATCATTGGTTCCATAATCATCGCTGTTTCATCGCAAGTGGGTAGAAGCCCTTAACCTGTTTATGTCCTATAGTCAGGTGCATCTTATAGTCTGAACAATCTGGCATATTTATTTGTAAGTGATTTAGAAATACAAGTTGATGTTCCTTCTTCTGTTCGACATTTCTTTATAAAATGACCTGAAATGGCTTTGATGAGATCTCAGGTGAGGGAAACCGGTAATGAAGCACCTGCACTGCCTGTTGTCACTACCTTCTCTGCAAGATGAGAGCAACTAACATTCCTCATGTCATTCAAGATTTAGTATGCTGAACATCCATGTGTGCTGCCCTATAGGGCTGCTTCTATCAATTCCGTGATGGCACATTATGTAGGATAAACAGGTCTTCCATTAGATTATATCCAGAAAGCTTTAAGATGGACTCTTGGAATCAGTTCCTCTGACCCCTCCAAGGTAATAACAATGTGTAAAGAAAAGCTGCACTTCTAGGTAAACGCGAAGAGATTAATGTAGTGGTACGGGAAGAAATTTGGAGTACTTCTGTGCGGAGACTGCCCCATGCACAATTAACGCTGCTTATGGGCTGCCGACACTAAGCGACGCCACGGGAAATACAAACATTAAAAAAAACGGTACTGCGCATAACCGATGGCGAGCCGCCACGGTTAATCCCATTACCGCATGCGGAATCCAATCCGCACATGTAAGCCTTGCCTAAGGCAGAATTCCTCTATGTCCGAGTTTGCTTGTGATAACCCTTGTTTAGGCACCCATGACACAGGTGGTTGGCTTAAACTTTCTTTATTCCAAAAGATAGTAGGTCAGGGGGATCTTTCAAGATAGCCCTGCAACGCGTTTCAGAGGTGTAACTATCACCTTTTTCAAGTGAGTGGGATGTTTAATTGGGATACTTTTATACATTACATTTTAGAGATTGCGCTTGTGTAGCAGAAGTGAAACAACGGTCACATGATGCATATGTCATTTATGACACTACTGAGGTCACAGTTATGGGACTAACAATAAGCCACATGACCGGAAGTGCCCCGGAATTCATTATTAAAGAAATTATTTAAAGAAAAAAAAAAATGGAACGTTGTCAATAAAGTTTTTTAACAATTGCCAAAGTTTAAAAAAAAAAAAGAAATTTGTCAATAAAGGTAATTCAGTCTAGGGGGGCCGTGGCTATCCGCCGGCAGAAGCAGACGTGCGGCGGGAGAACACCTCTGGAAACAGAGGAAAAGTCACCACCATCCAGGATCCCACGGCTTCCAGGGCCTCCACAGTAACCACTGCTGACCTCTGAGCAACGGGAGGAGCAGAAAGAGGGGTCTTGCAGCCCGATCGGAGACCGCGGGAATCTGTGGCCTATTGAGGACCACAACACTACAGAGTACATTTTCAGACCGACCACAGCGGCAGATCACAGGGCGGACCTAGAGTAGCAGGAGCCAGCCAACGTCTGGGAAGGAGCACCACAATACCCCCTGAGACTGGGAGAGAGTTGAGGATCTCCAGCAGGCTTGGGGGCACAGAATCGAGGCCCTGAGTGCCACTAACGGCACACAGAGCGGCATCCTGAGAGGAGAGGAGGACCCACTGCTTCCCCACACACCTGGAACATTTACTCCCCCAAAGGCACCCCACTTAGTACCAGCAGTGAGGGCTTGGGACTCCATAATCAAGGCCAGAGAGCTAAGGGGTGCTATTTGTGGCTGTAGGGAGATCCCATTGGATCCCCTCTGCCCTGCCTGCAGAAGAATATCACCTGCAAACTTGGGGGAGAGAGGTGCGCTGGCCCACAGATACACAGACAGTATTAGTGGATCTAAGAGAAAAGCAGGACGTTATTGGTGTTCTGTCGCCACCTATTGGTTTTTTAATAGAACAGCATACTCTGCATTAACAGCTCCTTTCTCTGGGGGTGGATCAAACCCCTAGGGATATATATGCATATTGTCTGCAAAGATCCTGTGCCTCAAGATAGAAGCCCACATTATTAACCACCAAATGCCATAAACTATGCCCACCCCCCTATTTTACAAGTGTGACACATGGGTGGTCTGAGGTTGACATCCTGATGTCTACCTAGGCCTTGCCTGGGCTGGACCATTGCACTCTCTGAAAACAGCATATCTTATTATAGACACAGGGCACTATCATGAATATGACCAGAACCAAAGGAAAGAACTTTCGGGACTCTCATACTACAATACAGAGTACACTCCCAGAAATGTTTGCAGTTCTATCTCAGGCCATTTCCCATACAACATCTAAATCGCCGAGTCCATCTGCATCCGAATCTTTATTGATGTGCCTCCCTCGCAACATATTCCAGATCCAGCATCCCCTGCTCTGACGAGGCCCCACATTACCTTGCTAATCCATATGAAGTCTATATTCAAGGAACAACTAGCTATAGCAGTTAAAGAATTTACTGATCAAATAAAAGATTTGGGCCAAAGAACAGATGAAAAGGAGAGCAAAACAGATGACATTGTTGTGGCAGTGGAAGAAGATAAATTACTCAACGAATTAGAGTCCAAAATAGAGACCCTGGAAGCTAAATATGAAGACCTCGAACACAGATCTTGGCGAGCAAACATTTGCATCTGAGGACTCCATGAGACAGTGACAGCTCTAAAGGAGACAAGGGTCAATCTGTTCCCAGCACTAGTGCCAAAGGTCGACCAGAATTTACTGAGGATTGACAGGATCCATCGGGCCCTTGCCCGACCACCTAATCCAGACTTACCCCGAGATGTAATTCTGAAGCTACACTACAGCGAAATGTGGGAACCGCTTCTGTCAGCAGCTAGACAACTAGCCCATCTCCCAGGGCTCCCAACATCAGTCCAACTATATGCGGACATTACTCCCACAACATTGGCAAAATACAGAATGCTGCGACCAATCACCCAAGCACTTCAATCGGCTGAAATAAAATACCGATGGGGTTTTCCCTTTGCCCTCATCTTCCACCAGCAGGGCAGATCCTATTCAGTAAAAACATTGGAAGAGGCATACCAAGCTGTGGAGACTGCGCAAATCCCAATACCGACAACTTCCACCCTGAGAGTTCTACCTCCACGTCCAAGACGAATCTGGTCTGTGACCGCCTCAACTAGAAGAAGAAATGGAGCAACCTAAGCTCATGCTCGGGCCCAAGCAAATACGGATATTTGAACTGACTCGGGTAACCCTGAACCTGAATAAGTTTTCAGACTTTATGTTAGAAAAAACAAGTTTAAGTTAGGTTTTGTCTTGCCGACCCATTTTCTGTGGACACTGCTCCCAGGGTCACCCCCCACACATATACCGCTGAAGACCGATGTAAGGCACTGCATTTTTGAACAAAATATATTATTGGGCGCTGGTGTGGGGAAAACCTAGGACCAGGAAGATGCATTACCATGCTAGAAATGATCTGTAGGGAAAGAGTTGAAATAAAGTTATAACCTATTTGGGAGGGATTCTTAACTCCTCCCCGGATATATGTAACTAAGCCTCAAAGTTGACATGTGCAAGAGGCCACTGCAGGTCTGGCCTGGCTGTACAGATTGTTACACTTAAAATGACTGTTGAACACCGATCACTGGGGAATGCCTTCAGTCACCATCACTGGGTTTTTAGAACCCACCTTACTGTTCTGTTATTTGTTTATAATGCACCTGAATCTCAGTTTTTTGTTTGATTTCCCCTTAGTTAGGTCGTCAACAGAGTCTACTTTAATATATTGTCTCAATGATACGCTACCGTACCATGGTTTACTAGAAGGTCAAACGCACCTCTTAGCCCTTACTCATGGTGCACATTATCTCCCATAATGTATGGGGATTCAACTCCCCTCGAAAAAGAAAACAGGCCTTTTTATCCTATATGACACACCGGTCCAGATGTTATTTGTATCCAGGAAACCCACTTCTCTCAATCCTCCTCACCTAACTACTTCCATCCTCAATACACAAGATTTTAATCTGTTTCGGCTCCTACAAAACATAGAGGGGTATTGAATCTGTTTCACAAAACGCTTCCTTTTCATATATATCAAACAGACATAGATAAGGAGCCTTGGATCTGTCTGGTCTCGGGAACATTGTATGACCAACAAGTACTCTTTATTAATTTCTAAACCCCCTCTCCCCCCCCCCCCCCCCCGCCTTCGGAGAACCCATTGCCTACGCTGCTGCTCCTGAGTTATAAACTAGCAAAATATATATCGGCAAAATTAGTTTGGGCAGGAGATTTTAACCTCCCATTCTCTCAGAAATTGGATAGAACAACTCTTAGACATGGCAGGTTTACCAAAACACAGACGAAGATGGCCAGAAGCCCTGGCAGACTGTTGAAGGGAACTCCATGGCAACAAACGAGGATATACATATTATTGCCCATTTGCCCGTCTATATTCTAGACTACTTACTTATTTTAATCTCCCTTTTACCAATGTTAGCACAAATCAGACACATACCCTGTGTGTGATCTGATCATGATATGGTGGTATCTTCTATTCTATGGTCCTCAGCATCATTCCTTAATTCCTAATGGCGTCTAAATGAATCATTGTTGCGAGACCCAAGACTGTTGGCTCAAACCACGCAACACCCCAGAGCATTTTGAGACCAATACCAATCCAGAGTCCTCCCCGGTGTGGATCTGGTTGACCCACAAAGTATTTATTAGGGAACATGTGTTTGAAATAGCATCCAAACGAAAACGGGAAAAGAACCAGGCACCATCAGTGCTGGAGAGGAAACTTTTTCCTTTTAGAGAGCTTAAACCAGCACAACCCAACGATGGCTAAGACCAAAGATATCAAAGATACCAAATTGCCCCAGGGGAACACGACATCCAATCCTGACTGGATCCATAATATCTTTCATGATTATTATACCACTTTATATGAAGCCCAGGATAGTAATGCCACATCCCTGAGAGCTGCTTTTTAAGATGCAGTAAATTTCCCCTCCCTCCCTGACCCCCAAAGAGACACCTTGAATGCTGATATTTCAGAAGAAGGAATATAAAATACCATCAAAATTCTTAAATTGGGAAAGGCCCCTGGCCCCGGTGGGTTCACTATTTTGTATTACAAAAATTCAAGGACATACTAGTCCAGCCTTTGAAGAAATTGTTCCAGAGACTCTTGAATGGGGAGGCACCTCCGCATGAGTTTTTGGATTCACAACTAACAGTGATTCCTAAGGAAGGCAAAGATATTCTGTCCCCAAAAAACTATAGACCTATCTCACTACTTAACCAGGATTTTAAGATTTTCACCTCCAATCTAGCAACCCGACTGAACCACCTACTCCCATCTCTGATCCACAGGGATCAAGTCAGATTTATACTAGCAAGACAAGCCCCAGACAATATAAGGAAGGTCTTAAATATTATACATTTTGTTTCTACAACTAAATTCCAAATGACTCTTCTAGCACTGGATTTAGAAAAGGCTTTTGATACATTGCCATGGAGCTACTTATTCTCAGTTTTATGACACGTTGGGATTCCGGGGACCTTTTCTTTCTGCCCTCTTAGCTCTCCACTCAACACCCTCTGCATTTCTGAAACTTCCATCCACCAGGGCTGCCCCCATACAAATTAGTAGTGGTACCAGACAAGGATTCCCTCCCTCCCAGCCCTATTTGCTATGGCGATTGAACCACTGGCAGAGGCAATCCATTCTAATCCCAACATAAAAGGAATTTGGATGAGGAATAATGAATATAAAATAAGTCTATTTGCAGATGATCTATTGCTGATCCTTTCCCAGCCCTTAACATCACTGCCAAACCTAGTGTCCGCACTAGACACCTGGTCCAAGCTCTCAGGCCTTCGAGTGAACGTCGATAAATCCAAAATATCTTTTATCAACACCCCAGAATCCTTAATAAGATTAATTTTCCGTTTCAACACAAAATACATTATATCTCATATCTAATCAACTACCGTGTTTCTTTCAGTGGCATAGGAACACAGGGGGCGCTATTACTACTGGGGCTGATATAGGGAATACTATTAGTAATAGTGTCCCCTATATTGGCTCCAGTAGTAATAGCATTACTGAGATAGCCAATGTAGGGGTCACTATTACTGCGGTGGCCGCTGTAGGGGTCACTATTACTGCAGTGGCTGCTGTAGGGGTCACTATTACTGCTAATGCCTCTGTAGGGGTCACTGTTACTGCAGTGGCTTGCTGTAGGGGTCACTATTACTGCGGAGACTCCTGTAGGGGTCACTATTACTGCGGTGGCCTGTTGTAGGGGTCACTATTACTGCGGAGACCCCTGTAGGGGGCACTATTACTGCTGATGCCTCTGTAGGGGGTCACTATTACTGTGGTGGCTGCTGTAGGGGTCACTATTACTGCGGAGACCCCTGTTGGGGGTCACTATTACTGCTGATGCCTCGGTAGGGGGTCACTATTACTGTGGTGGCTGCTGTAGGGGTCACTATTACTGCGGTGGCCGCTGTAGGGCTCACTATTACTGCGGTTGCCGCTGTAGGGGTTACTATCACTGCTGAGGCCCCATGTAGGCTTCACTATTACTGCGGTGGCCGCTGTAGAGGTCACTATTACTGCGGTGGCGGCTGTAGGGGTCAATATTACTGCGGAGACCCCTGTTGGGGTCACTATTACTGCTGATGCCTCTGTAGGGGTCACTATTACTGCGGTGGCCGCTGTATGGGTCACTATATTACTGCTGAGGCCCCATGTAGGGGTCACTATTACCGTGGTGGCCTGCTGCAGGTGTCACTATTACTGAGGAGAACCCTGTAGGGGGTCACTATTACTGCGGTGGCCTGCTGTAGGGGTCACTATTACTGTGGAGACCCCTGTAGGGGTCACTATTACTGCTGATGCCTCTGTAGGGGGTCACTATTACTGCGGTGGCCGCTGTAGGGGTCACTATTACTGCTAAGGCCCCATGTAGGGGTCACTATTCCTGCGGTGGCCTGCTGTAGGGGTCACTATTACTGCAGAGACCCCTGTAGGGGTCACTATTAGTGCTGATGCCTCTATAGGGGTCACTATTACTGCAGTGGCCACTGTAGGGGTCACTATTACTGCTTAGGCCCCATGTACAGGTCACTATTACTGCGGTGGCTGCTGTAGGGGTCACTATTACTGCGGAGACCCCTGTAGGGGTCACTATCACTGCTAAGGCCCCATGTAGGGGTCACTATTACTGCAGTGGCCTGCTGTAGGGGTCACTATTACTGCGGAGACCACTGTAGGGGTCACTATTACTGCGGAGACCTTTGTAGGGGTCACTATTACTGCGGATACCTTTGTAGGGGGCACTATTACTGCGGAGGCCGCTGTAGGGGTCACTATTACTGCGGTGGCCGCTGTAGGGGGTTACTATTACTGCGGTGGCCGCTGTAGGGGTCAATATCACTGCTGAGGCCCAATGTAGGGGTCACTATTACTGCGGTGGCCGCTGTAAGGGTCACCATTACTGCAGTGGCTGCTGTAGGGGTCACTATAACTGCGGAGACCCCTGTAGGGGTCACTATTACTGCTGATGCCTCTGTAGTGGGTCACTATTACTGTGGTGGCTGCTGTAGGGCTCACTATTACTGCAGAGACCCCATGTAGGGGGTCACTATTACTGCTGATGCCTCGGTAGGGGGTCACTATTACTGTGGTGGCTGCTGTAGGGGTCACTATTACTGCAGTGGCCGCTGTAGGGCTCACTATTACTGCGGTGGCTGCTGTAGGGGTCAGTATTACTGCGGAGACCCCTATAGGGGTCACTATTACTGCTGATGCCTCTGTAAGGGTCACTATTACTGCGGTGGCCACTGTAGGGGTCACTATTACTGCTGAGGCCCCATGTAGGGGTCACTATTACTGCGGATACACCTGTAGGGGTCACTATTACTGCTGATGCCTCTGTAGGGGTCACTATTACTGCGGTGGCTGCTGTAGGGGTCACTATTACAGCGGAGACCCCTGAAGGGGTCACTATTACTGCTAATGCCTCTGTAGGGGGTAACTATTACTGTGATGGCTGCTGTAGGGGTAACTATTTCTGCTGAGGCCGCTCTGGGGGTCACTGTTACTGCTGATGCTTCTGTAGGGGTCACTATTACTGCGGTGGCCGCTGTAGGGGGTCACTATTACTTCGGAGACCCCTTTAGGGGTCACTATTACTTCTGATGCCTCTGTAGGGGTCACTATTACTGCGGTGGCTGCTGTAGGGGTCACTATTACTGCGGAGACCCCTGTAGGGGTCACTATTACTGCTGATGCCTCTGTAGGGGGTCACTATTACTGTGGTGGCTGCTGTAGGGGTCACTGTTTCTGCTGAGGCCGCTGTGGGGGCCACTACTACTGCTGATGCCTCTGTAGGGGTCACTCTTACTGCGGTGACCGCTGTAGGGGTCACTATCACTGCTAAGGCCCCATGTAGGGGTCACTATTACTGCAGTGGCCTGCTGTAGGGGTCACTATTACTGCGGAGACCACTGTAGGGGTCACTATTACTGCGGAGACCTCTGTAGGGGTCACTATTAGTGCGGAGGCCATTGTAGGGGTCACTATTACTGTGGTGGCCGCTGTAGGGGGTCACTATTACTGCGGTGGCCGCTGTAGGGGTCACTATCATTGCTGAGGCCCCATGTAGGGGTTACTATTACTGCGGTGGCCGCTGTAGAGGTCACTATTACTGTGGTGGCCGCTGTAGGGGTCACCATTACTGCAGTGGCTGCTGTAGGGGTCACTATTACTGCTGATGCCTCTGTAGGGGGTCACTATTACTGTGGTGGCCTGCTGTAGGGGTCACTAGTACTGCGGAGACCCCTGTAGGGGTCACTATTACTGCAGTGGCCTGCTGTAGGGGTCACTATTACTGTGGAGACCCCAGTAGGGGTCACTATTACTGCTGATGCCTCTGTAGTGGGTCACTATTACTGTGGTGGCTGCTGTAGGGGTCACTATTACTGCGGAGACTCCATGTAGGGGGTCACTATTACTGCTGATGCCTCGGTAGGGGGTCACTATTACTGTGGTGGCTGCTGTAGGGGTCACTATTACTGAGGTGGCCGCTGTAGGGCTCGCTATTACTGCGGTGGCTGCTGTAGGGGTCAGTATTACTGCGGAGACCCCTGTAGGGGTCGCTATTACTGCTGATGCCTCTGTAAGGGTCACGATTACTGCGGTGGCCGCTGTAGGGGTGACTATTACTGCTGAGGCCCCATGTAGGGGTCACTATTACTGTGGTGGCTTGCTGTAGGGGTCACTATTACTGCTGAAACCCCTGTAGGGGCCATTATTACTGTGGTGGCCTGCTGTAAGAGTCACTATTACTGCGGAGACCCCTGTAGGGGTCACTATCACTGCGGTGGCCTGCTGTAGGGGTCACTATTACTGCGGAGACCCCTGTAGGGGTCACTATTAGTGCTGATGCCTCTGTAGGGGGTCACTATTACTGCAGTGGCCACTGTAGGGGTCACTATTACTGCTTAGGCCCCATGTACAAGTCACTATTACTGCGGTGGCTGCTGTAGGGGTCACTATTACTGTGGTGGCTGCTGTAGTGGTCACTCTTTCTGCTGAGGCCGCTGTGGGGGCCACTACTACTGCTGATGCCTCTGTAGGGGTCACTCTTACTGCGGTGACCGCTGTAGGGGTCACTATCACTGCTAAGGCCCCATGTAGGGGTCACTATTACTGCAGTGGCCTGCTGTAGGGGTCACTATTACTGCGGAGACCACTGTAGGGGTCACTATTACTGCGGAGACCTCTGTAGGGGTCACTATTACTGCGGAGGCCATTGTATGGGTCACTATTACTGTGGTGGCCGCTGTAGGGGGTCACTATTACTGCGGTTGCCGCTGTAGGGGTCACTATCACTGCTGAGGCCCCATGTAGGGGTCACTATTACTGCGGTGGCCGCTGTAGTGGTCACTATTACTGCGGTGGCCGCTGTAGGGGTCACCACTACTGCAGTGGCCGCTGTAGAGGTCACTATTACTGCGGTGGCCACTGTAGGGGTCACCATTACTGCAGTGGCTGCTGTAGGGGTCACTATTACTGCTGATGCCTCTGTAGGGGGTCACTATTACTGTGGTGGCCTGCTGTAGGGGTCACTAGTACTGCGGAGACCCCTGTAGGGGTCACTATTACTGCAGTGGCCTGCTGTAGGGGTCACCATTACTGTGGAGACCCCTGTAGGGGTCACTATTACTGCTGATGCCTCTGTAGTGGGTCACTATTACTGTGGTGGCTGCTAAAGGGGTCACTATTACTGCGGAGACCCCATGTAGGGGGTCACTATTACTGCTGATGCCTCGGTAGGGGGTCACTATTACTGTGGTGGCTGCTGTAGGGGTCACTATTACTGAGGTGGCCGCTGTAGGGCTCGCTATTACTGCGGTGGCTGCTGTAGGGGTCAGTATTACTGCGGAGACCCCTGTAGGGGTCGCTATTACTGCTGATGCCTCTGTAAGGGTCACGATTACTGCGGTGGCCGCTGTAGGGGTGACTATTACTGCTGAGGCCCCATGTAGGGGTCACTATTACTGTGGTGGCTTGCTGTAGGGGTCACTATTACTGCTGAAACCCCTGTAGGGGCCATTATTACTGCGGTGGCCTGCTGTAAGAGTCACTATTACTGCGGAGACCCCTGTAGGGGTCACTATCACTGCGGTGGCCTGCTGTAGGGGTCACTATTACTGCGGAGACCCCTGTAGGGGTCACTATTAGTGCTGATGCCTCTGTAGGGGTCACTATTACTGCAGTGGCCACTGTAGGGGTCACTATTACTGCTTAGGCCCCATGTTCAAGTCACTATTACTGCGGTGGCTGCTGTAGGGGTCACTATTACTGCGGAGACCCCTGTTGGGGTCACTATTACTGCTGATGCCTCTGTACGGGTCACTATTACTGCGGTGGCTGCTGTAGGGGTCACTATTACAGCGGAGACCCCTGAAGGGGTCACTATTACTGCTAATGCCTCTGTAGGAGGTCACTATTACTGTGGTGGCTGCTGTAGGGGTCACTATTACTGCGCAGACCCCTGTAGGGGGTCACTATTACTGCTGATGCCTCTGTATGGGTCACTATTACTGCGGTGGCTGCTGTAGGGGTCACTATTACAGCGGAGTCCCCTGAAGGGGTCACTATTACTGCTAATGCCTCTGTAGGGGGTCACTATTACTGTGGTGGCTGCTGTAGGGGTCACTATTACTGCGGAGACCCCTGTAGGGGTCACTATTACTGCTGATGCCTCTGTATGGGTCACTATTACTGCGGTGGCTGCTGTAGGGGTCACTATTACAGCGGAGACCCCTGAAGGGGTCACTATTACTGCTAATGCCTCTGTAGGGGGTCACTATTACTGTGGTGGCTGCTGTAGGGGTCACTGTTTCTGCTGAGGCCGCTGTGGGGGTCACTATTACTGCTGATGCCTCTGTAGGGGTCAATATTACTGCAGTGGCCACTGTAGGGGTCACTATTACTGCTGATGCCTCTGTAGGGGTCACTATTACGGCGGTGGCTGCTGTAGGGGTCACTATTACTGCGGAGACCCCTGTAGGGGTCACTATTACTGCTGATGCCTCTATAGCGGGTCACTATTACTGTGGTTGCTGCTGTAGGGGTCACTGTTTCTGCTGAGGCCGCTGTTGGGGCCACTACTACTGCTGATGCTTCTGTAGGGGCCACTCTTACTGCGGTGACCGCTGTAGGGGTCACTATCACTGCTGAGGCCCCATGTAGGGGTTACTATTACTGCAGTGGCCTGCTGTAGGGGTCACTATTACTGCGGAGACCTCTGTAGGGGTCACTATTACTGCGGAGACCTTTGTAGGGGTCACTATTACTGCGGAGGCCGCTGTAGGGGTCACTATTACTGCGGTGGCCGCTGTAGGGGGTCACTATTACTGCGGTGGCCGCTGTAGGGGGTCACTATTACTGTGGTGGCCGCTGTAGGGGTCACTATCACTGCTGAGGCCCCATGTAGGGGTTACTATTACTGCGTTGGCCGCTGTAAGTGTCACTATTACTGTGGTGGCCGCTGTAGAGGTCACTATTACTGCGGTGGCCGCTGTAGGGGTCAATATCACTGCTGAGGCCCAATGTAGGGGTCACTATTACTGCGGTGGCCGCTGTAGGGGTCACCATTACTGCAGTGGCTGCTGTAGGGGTCATTATTACTGCTGATGCCTGTGTAGGGGGTCACTATTACTGTGGTGGCCTGCTGTAGGGGTCTCTATTACTGCGGAGACCCCTGTAGGGGTCACTATTACTGCAGAGACCCCTTTAGGGGTCACTACTATTGCTGATGCCTCTGTAGTGGGTCACTATTACTGTGGTGGCTGCTGTTGGGGTCACTATCACTGCTGAGGCCCCATGTAGGGGTTACTATTACTGCGTTGGCCGCTGTAAGGGTCACTATTACTGTGGTGGCCGCTGTAGAGGTCACTATTACTGCGGTGGCCGCTGTAGGGGTCAATATCACTGCTGAGGCCCAATGTAGGGGTCACTATTACTGCGGTGGCCGCTGTAGGGGTCACCATTACTGCAGTGGCTGCTGTAGGGGTCATTATTACTGCTGATGCCTGTGTAGGGGGTCACTATTACTGTGGTGGCCTGCTGTAGGGGTCTCTATTACTGCGGAGACCCCTGTAGGGGTCACTATTACTGCAGAGACCCCTGTAGGGGTCACTAGTATTGCTGATGCCTCTGTAGTGGGTCACTATTACTGTGGTGGCTGCTGTTGGGGTCACTATTACTGCGGTGGCCGCTGTAGCGGTCACTATTACAGCGGTGGCTGCTGTAGGGGTCACTATTACTGCGGAGACCCCTGTAGGGGTCACTATTACTGCTGATGCCTCTGTAAGCGTCACTATTACTGTGGTGGCCGCTGTAGGGGTCACTATTACTGCTGAGGCCCCATGTAGGTGTCACTGTTACTGCGGTGGCTTGCTGTAGGGGTCACTATTACTGCTGAAACCCCTGTAGGGGTCATTATTACTGCGGTGGCCTGCTGTAGGGGTCACTATTACTGCGGAGACCCCTGTAGGTGTCACTATTACTGCTGATGCCTCTGTAGGGGGTCACTATTACTGCGGTGGCCGCTGTAGGGGTCACTATTACTGCTGAGGCCCCATGTAGGGGTCACTAATACTGCGGTGGCCTGCTGTAGGGGTCACTATTACTGCGGAGACCCCTGTAGGGGTCACTATTACTGCTGATGCCTCTGTAGGGGTCGCTATTACTGCGGTGGCCGCTGTAGGGGTCACTATTACTGCTGAGGCCCCATGTAGGGGTCACTATTACTGCGGTGGCCTGCTGTAGGGCTCACTATTACTTCGGAGACCCCTGTAGGGGTCACTATTACTGCGGTGGCCTGCTGTAGGTGTCACTATTACTGCGGAGACCGCTGTAGGGGTCACTATTACTGCTGATGCCTCTGTAGGGGTCACTATGACTGCAGTGGCCACTGTAGGGGTTACTATTACTGCTGAGGCCCCATGTAGGGGTCACTATTACTGCTGTGGCCTGCTGTAGGGGTCACTATTACTGCGGAGACCCCTGTAGGGGTCACTATCACTGCTGATGCCTCTGTAGAGGTCACTATTAGTGCGGTGGCTGCTGTAGGGGTCACTATTACTGCTGATGCCTCTGTAGGGGGTCACTATTACTGTGGTGGCTGCTGTAGGGGTCACTGTTTCTGCTGAAGCCGCTGTGGGGGTCACTATTACTGCTGATGCTTCTGTAGGGGTCACTATTACTGCGGTGACCGCTGTAGGGGTCACTATCACTGCTTAGGCCCCATGTAGGGGTCACTATTACTGCGGTGGCCTGCTGTCGGGGTCACTATTACTGCGGAGAACTCTGTAGGGGTCACTATTACTGCGGAGACCTTTGTAGGGGGCACGATTACTGCGGAGGCCGCTGTTGGGGTCACTATTACTGTGGTGGCTGCTGTAGGGTTCACTGTTTCTGCTGAGGCCGCTGTGGGAGTCACTATTACTACTGGTGCTGCTGTGACGGTCACTATTACTGTGGATACCTCTGTGGGAGTAACTAGTACTGCGGAGGTCTCTGGGGGGGGGGGGGTCACTATTACTACTGCTATTACTATGCAGGGCACCAAGGGAGGCATTATTTGGGACACAGGTGCTAAAGAGCTGGAGGGAGTTGGCTATTATCTAACCTGCTCCTAAAAGACATAATGGTCTTTTACTTAGGTGGCACACCATAACATTGCTGGTGCACCAATTTGAAAATGTCCAGCAAGAGAAAAATAGATGCAGATGGAAGGCAGTTTAACGAAAAATGGGAGAGCGAATACATGTTTGTGCTTCAGGGAGAAAAACCGCTATGTCTTTTGTGTCATGAGGCAGTGTCTGTGTTGAAAGAGTATAATATATGACGACATTTTGAGACCAAACATGGCACTAAATATGGTAAATATAGTTTGCAAGACAGACAAAAAATTGTCCAAGAATTAAAAGGTAGACTGCAATCGCAGCAGAATATGTTTACAAAAGCTACAGTCAAAAAATGATTCAGCGGTGAAAGCTAGCTTTATTGTGGCTGAAGAGATTGCACGAGCTTCGAAGTGTTTTTCGGAGGGTGCATTTTTGAAGCAGTGCATGCTAAAAGTGTGTGAGCAGGCGTGCCCCAATCAGATGCAGAGTTTTAAAATTGTCAATTTGTCAAGAAACACCATTGCAAACAGAATTAATGAACTAGCAGAAAATCTGACAACACGGCCGGTTGAAGAGGCATACAGCTATCTGGTTTTTTCATTAGCCGTGGATGAAAGCACAGACAACACGGATACCGCGCATCTATCTATTTTTATAAGAGGTGTGAAGGCGGACCTCTTTGTCATGGAGGAGCTCTTGGATGTAATTGCCATGCATGGGACGACAACAGGGAAGGACATTTTTGATGCGGTGGAGAAGTCCATTACTAAACATAAATTACCCTGGGAAAAGTTGGTGGGGCTAACTACTGACGGTGTGCCTGCAATGTGTGGAGAAAAAACAGGCTTAGTTGGACTTATGAAGGAGAAAATGAAAAAAAGTAACTGCCACACACCTCTGATATTGTATCATTGCATTATCCATCAAAAAGCCCTGTGTGGAAAAGTTCTGGAACTGGATAATATCATGGCCACGGTCATGAAAACAGTAAACTTCATTCGGGCCCGTAGCTTGAATCATTGCCAGTTCCAGCAGTTTTTACAAGAGATGGACTCGGAGCTTGGAGACGTGCCGTACCATACAGAAGTAAGGTGGCTGAGCAGGAGCGCAGTCCTTAAACGATTTTTTTGAGCTTCGAGAAGAAATTGCACTTTTCATCCAAAGTAAAGGAAAACCCTTGCCTGAGCTGTCAGATCCAAACTGGCTATGTGATTTTGCTATGTTGTGTGACATAACCGAACATCTCGCTCAACTGAATCAGAAGCTGCAGGGGCGCAAACAAGTAATCACACAGATGGCCGACATGACCACAGCTTTCCTGCGTAAACTTCACCTATGGAAATCCCAACTGGACCAGGACAATCTTGCTCACTTTCCTGTTTGTCAGAGCATCTCAGCCTCAGTTCCTGGAGCTTTCTCAAGCATTCGATTGGCTACCAAAGTGAGTCGGTTAATTGATGAGTTTGATCGGCGCTTCTCTGACTTTAGAACACAGCACTCAAGCTTTGCCATATTTGACAATCCTTTCACCGGTGACGTCAACAGCGCACCCCATCACCTTCAGATGGAGTTGATTGATATTCAAAGCGATAGTGGCCTGAGAATAAAGTTCAAGGATGCTAAAATTGAGGACTTTTACCGTCTACTGCCCCCTGCTTGATGCCACAGCTCCGACTTCATGCTACCCGTGTTCTTTCCATGTTTGGGAGCACCTATCTATGCGAACATATGTTTTCAATAATGAATCTAAACAAGACCAAGACCCACAGATCACGCATCACCGATGACAACCTCCATGCTGTTTTATGGATTGCTGCAGCACAAGACCTAAAACCAGACATAGACACACTGACCATGGGAAAACGGTGTCAGACATCGAGCCAAAAAACAAAATAGGTAAGCATTTTTAAAAAGCTTGATTTGAATACATTTGAATGGTTGTGTTTGCATTTTGTTTTGTGTTCATTGTTTTGAATCACTATGATTCTCTGCTCGTGAAATCCACGGCTGCGCTTTCCATAGCAACGCTATGGAAAGCCTTCACTGCGTTACCCGCGGTCGGATTATTGCCGCGGGTGATGCGAGAACAATTGCCTGTGGACAGGCAGCCTTACAATTACATTCGGCCCTTTGAAGACAACCATCAGGCTTATGTGGCCCTTCGTGAAAATGAGTTTGACACCCCTGCTTTACACTATACAGCAGATCGTAGCTACATTTAAACCACCTGCTCAGGAATATCTGAGAATTAATCTAATATTCCACTTTATCCACTCTATAGCTCCCACCTCTATGCCACTTATACTCACATCATTTGAAGCCATCTGTGCCAGAAACCCTTCTCAGAAAGGAATGCTTTCATATATATATAATACGCTAAACCAACCTCTGCATGGGGAGAAGCTTATGTTTATGAGGAGATGGGAAGCGGACCTACAGCTTGAGTTGACCACTGACATATGGCAGCATTGTTGTTCCATGATCTCCAAAGGCAGCCACCAAGTCTCCATTATGGAAACTTCAATTAAAATTTTACATAGGACATACTTAGTTCCACAGAGATTGCACCATCTCTACCCACCCTCCTCCCCATTATGCTTACGGAGATGCCAAGAGGGGGATATGCTTCACACATGGTGGACATGCCCGGAGGTCGAAAGGCTATGGTCACAGGTTCACAATCTTTTCAACCAACTATTTGTGGGCTCCGGTTCCTAGGTCTCCTACAGTGTTCCTGCTGGGGGACCGCCCTCTGCGATTTAGATATCAAGCTCATAAACTGATTCAATATCTATCCACATCGCCTCTAAATGGAAATCACCTACTCTCTCCTTCCCAGAAGTGCTCAATAGATTATCCTCAATAATGTTATATGAAAGGATTCATGCGTTTAGAACAGACACTAAATCTGGCAACCCTGGATTGAATGTCTAGAGATCCCAGGGCTACGCCATAATATTATATCTGCTTAAATGCTATTCTAGTAACTATGTATACACATGTCATACAGATATTTCTGAATGATGATGCGGATTGACGCCGATGACGCCGGTCACATGACTGGAGGACCGGCGTCATAATGGAGACACACGCTTCACTTCTTTGAATGGAGCAGCTGCGCTACATTCAAAGCAATGAGAGAGCAGGGAGAGCAGTGTGATCTCCTGATAGTGCGGTGACAGCTGTAGCAGGAGATTCCTTCATCTCCCTGTCATGTCCCCTCATCACTGCACACTGCGAAAACAGTGTCCTAGTGTCCAGTGATGAGGGGACATGCCGGAGGGATGAAGGAATCTCCTGCTACAGCTGTCAGTGCAGTAGCAGGAGATTGTGATCTCTAGCATTACTTTCAATGGCAGAGGACCGCGATCCTCTGCCATTGAAAGTAATTGAAAGTGAAAAGTAGCACCAAACATGCCCTCACACACACATGCTCCTGAACCAATCTGACCAATTGCTTGCTGGATGCGGGGTATTGACGCCCCGTCACCAGCAAGAGATGCTCCGTTGGCATTGCGGACTACACAGAAGCATGCTGGGTGAGTATAACCCCCCCCCCCCCAAAAAAAAGACCCTGTGCTTCTTTCAGGGCAAAAATGAATATAGAACAGTCTTATTTTGGGGGAAACACGGTGTGTGCGTCCATCAGCTGTCTGTTGGTCTTAGTGGTCTGTGGGATCTATAGGAAAGGTTTTTATTTGGGCCATTTACATATCTAAAAAAATACCTTTCTCCCTTGGCCTATCGTTCTTCAAGTTATTTACATTTAATTTAATGTTGTTGCATTTCTTTTTTTGAACTTTTTAAGTAAACTTCTTGCAGCAGTTGTGAATCTTCAATGCACTGACAGAACAAGAAAGCTACCAACAAAGTACACATGCCAAAATGAGTCATTAAATTCTAACACACACAATTGCATGAATAGACTGCTTCTGTGCTAATAATTTACTTCAGATATCTTCACTGTGTCATTTTTATTCACCTGTAATGGTTAACCCTATTAAGGCCGCCTGCAGACGAGCGGGTCGGATCTGGCGGCGAGGATTCTCGCCGCAGGATCCGACCTGAGCGCCTGCAGGGGCGAGCACGTACTCACCCGCGCCCGGTGGTCCCGGCTCTTTCATGTGCCGGCTGCCGGGAAGCCGGCGCATGCGCAGACCAGAGCTGGCGGCCGGGTGAGTGACGTTTCTGTGCGAGGGTCTGCGGGCCCCGCACAGAAATAGGACATGCCGCGGTTTGTTTGCCGTGCGATATTTCGCACGGCCAAACCGCGTCCGTCTGCATAGGATTGCGTTTGTTAACGCAATCCTATGCACGCTTTGAGCGGAAAAAATCCCGCGGGAAACCTCGCCGCAGGATTTCCGCCTGTGTGCAAGTGGCCTAACTTGGATTTTGATTTGTAACAAAATGATTGTCCAGCTTAAAGCCAAACCAGTTAGGGTAACGGCATCACTGAATTGTGCTGTCTCAGCCGGGCTGCAAGATGAGGACAGGGGTGCTAGTTGCGGGAAATGAGTGAGTTTAAGTTTTTTTTTTTTTAATTTTAATTGACACGAACTATTTCTTTATGGAGGTAAAAATTACCATATGGGGGCACCATGGGGTCCCTATATCTCTATGATGGCCCAATTACTACATTGTGGCACAATGTGGCCACTAAGTGGGACACAATGGTGGCACTATTATTCTATGGGGAAACCATTACTTTATGGAGTATGATTACTGTATTCTTCGCTTTATAAGACGCACTCCCGTTTTAGAGGGGAAAAATAGGGACAGTACCGGGTGACAGAGCAGAAGGCTCAGCAGAGGTCTGAGTCACAGCGGCGCTTGTTCGGCAGGAGGAAGAGTAGAAGCTGATCGGTGGAGGCGGGGAAGCAGTAGCAGTTCCTACCGGTGCTCACCACCAATCAGTGGCATGTATGAGTGGCAGTGGGAAAGAGAGAGAACTGGTAACTAATTACAAATTTGTTTGCGCGACCGCGAATTTCAGCGTATAATAATGTTCACTGTATAAGACGCAGCAACACCCCCCCCCACACACACACACACACTTCGTTACTAAGCCTAGTAAAAAAGTAGAAAAAACTTTTTAGTAGACATATTTTTTATTTTATTCATTTTTATAGCACATACATATTCTACGGTGCTGTACAGAATCGGGGCTCATAATCTAAATTCATGGTGAGACCATACAAGTTGCATGTAGATGTTGACCTTGCTCAGATTTGTTGACCACTGAGCCACTAAGCCAAATCTACAATTACAGTTAAAGATAACACCTATAGCTAAAGGTCCACTTACATGGGACGTATGTCAGGCAAGCGATGCCCAACACTCATCGCTACACATACCCACACCCATGCTGCTGCACAAAGCGAGTATCATTGGTTCACAGCGGGACGGCAGGAGGAGAGTTCTCTTCTCGCTCTCCCTCTCCCCTCTCCATTCACTTAACATAGCGGCCGTTCAGTACTGAAGGCTGCTATTTACACTGAATGTTCATCGTTCAGCTCATCGTCCATCGTTTTTGCAGAGAGAAATCTCCTCTTGCCGCCCCGCTGTAAGCCAGCAATACTCACTACTGTGCACCAGCACGGGAGCGAGTATGTGCAGGGACGAGTGTCGGGCAAATCGGCCTTAAAACAGGATTTACCATTCACAATAGCTGATGGTCACAGCTTATGTATTCCCCCTCCCCAATCTTTACACAGGTCTCAGAGCATGTCTAGCAGTCTCCCACAGAAGTCAACAAGCAATCTCCTGTCCATTGTGTCTATGGCCTATGAGTTCTCCTGTAAGATATCTCCCAATGCTACAAAGGTAACTGTCTCCAAACTGCAGTAAAGGCAAGATAGTTGCCCCCCCCCCCCCCCCCCCGTAGTCATGTACAGACAATAGAATTAAAAATCTACAATCAGATGATAAAAGCACATTAGAAAAATTAAATGTTTTACTATCTGGTTTTAATTAGTAAAAAATGTAGGCGATACATTCCCTTTAAGCAAAAAAAGGATCTTGACAGCTTTGTCATTTCTTTGGCAAAAATCAAAGCACTCTGCAAACTCCGTTCATCAAATAGAAGTGGAAGGAGTGGTGGTCTCACATGCGACAGTAGCTCTATTCACAGGGGCATTTGGAGGCAGAGATAACAGGATCACCGGAGGTATCAGTGGTCGGACCCCCGCAATCATACATTTATCCCCTATCGTGTTAGTGGAGAGTAAATGTTTTTGGTGGTAAAACCCCTTTAAGTAATTGCGATACATTGAAAGAAACCAGTTAGCCTCTTGCTCAACCAGTAAAGAAGATTGTCAGTAACAGAGATAAGCAAGACAGACAGGGACAAGTCAGCCATAGGAGGTGAGAACAGACAACAGTGAAAGTTAGTAACACCTGTGTAACTAGAAACAGTCAAGTATTGTAGTAAATCTGTAGCTGCGCCAAGCCTCAGAGAGAGCAAGAACCAGACTCACTGTTTCAGGTGTTTGAGTGAAAGCAAGTGGCAGGCACAGTATACCAAAGTTGGGGTCAGGCACAGCATATCAGAAAGGGCTGCAAAGTTTATCTGGTAGTGTAAAGTCGGACACCTACAGGCGGTTTTATTTCTTGCACTGCGAGAGCGACTGAAAACAGTCGCCTCGCAGCGCAAGAAAAACACCGATATCACCAGTGTTTTCAATGGGGCCAGCGGCAGCAGCGCTAGCCCCATTAAAAACATATAGGAGTATACTGCGGACTTCTACCACAGCTGTGACAGCTGTGGCAGAAGTCTACCATGCTGTCATATTGCTTTCAATGGGTTTAGCGCTGCTGCCGGCCTCATTGAAAGCAGTGGTTTGTGGCAACCCCCGCAGTATGATTTTCAGGAAGGGCTTGAAATATAAGCCCTTTCCTGAAAATCATCATGAACTGGTTAAAAAAAGAAAAAAAAATTACTCACCTTTCCGCCGCTCAGATGCGTCCTTTGGCTGGCACCCTGGCACTGCTGTCACCCTGGCACTTTCAGCAGGCGGGGATTTTAAAATATCTGCCTCCTGAAAGGGCTCTGCTGATTGGCTGAGCACTCAGCCAATTACAGGCAGCGCTTAGCTATTTAAGCCCTTCCCCGAAAATCATACTGCAGGGGTTGCCACAAACCACTGCTTTCAATTGGGCCGGCAACAGCGCCAAACCCTTTAAAAGCAATGGGACAGCATGGTAGACTTCTGTCCCAGCTGTCCCAGCTGTGACATCTGTGGCAGAGGATTCCTTCATCCCCTAGGGAGTGAAGGAAACTCCTGCCACAGCTCTGACAGCTGCGGCGGAAGTCCGTGATAGTCACCCTATGTTTTCAATGGGGCTAGCGCTACTGCCGCTGGCCCCATTGAAAACATTGAGCGATATTGCAGATTTCTTCTCTGCGATGCGCAGCTCTGCTGAAACATCGCAAATGCGTATGAAACCATTGAAAATCATTGGTTTCATATTAATAGCTGTTGCATCGCAGAGAAAAAAAAACGCAAGTGGGTGTCTACTAAAGATGAGCGAGTATACTCGCTAAAGGCAATTGCTCGAGCGAGCATTGTCTTTAGTGAGTATATCCCCCGCTCGCGACTGCAGGTTCGGGTGCCAGCAGCGGGCACGGAGCTGCGGGGGAGAGCGGGGCGGAACGGATGGGAGATCTTTCTCTCCCTCTCTCTCCCCCGCTCCCTCCTGCTGACAGCCGCTACTCACCGCTCCCCCGCGCCGGCACCCGAACCTGCAGTCTCCAGCGGGGGAGATACTTGCTAAAGGCAATGCTCGCTCGAGCAATTGCCTTTAGCGAGTATACTTGCTCATCTCTAGTGTCTACCCTAAGTAACCAATCAATATATAGATTCAGACAGCTACATACGCCTCTGTAGTAAGAGCTCGAACATTAGAAGTCTGAAACTAAACTGAGTATTGTAGCATAAGTAGTCCAAGGACAAAGGACTAGTAAGACAGGACGAACATATAAAAAGACCTGACCCAGCTGTGTGATCCTAAGGGTATCCTACTAGATAATGTATGGACTCCCTTCTTACATGCTAACACCTATCACTGGATACTTAGGTAATAACCCTATTGTACAGGGTCTCCCAATATACGAAAATACCCGTACAGAGGCTAGTAGCCTTTATAGGTAGGCTTACATATCATAAGAATAGAATGAAACACAAACAACCTGATGCATATAGGCTTGTGATACTTGGACTAGACGGGCTCACCCCAGTTGGATGAGTCCCATTCGGTATGTTTTGCACACCACTAATCGTATGTTCAGTACAGTTTAATTAGTTAATTTGGTTCAATGCATTTCAGTTGGACCTCACAACTCTTCAGGAAACGGGCGGTCAGGTTACAGAGGGTTTAGAAGAAGAATAATAAAGAATTTATAATTTTAGGGTTATTTTCTGTGACTGGGTTATATGATATAAGTTCCCTCTGCCTCTGTGAATTTGTAGCATAAGTAGCATTATTCTATGGCTGTTGAAGTCTGTGACTTGCTGAGCGGTCACATGCACAATGTATGGCACATGACCGCCCGTTGCTTTCACCTGGGTTCCGTGCGGTGGGCACCGTGGCTGCAGCACTGGACAGGGAACCGCTGCGATAAATGAGTATTCAATTTTTCTTCATTTTAATCCCTTTAAACTTTTTTAATGTCCTGGAAAACCTTTTTAATACTATTATAATGAATGCTTCATTGTGTTAACAAGTTAGAGGGGGTGATATAAGAAATGCATCTCGTTGACAATAGAGTTTTCCCTCAAACTAAAGAGTTATTTTACAGATAGTAATTCATGTCACTCAGGGGTTTCTATGGTAAGTTTTCAATCCAGATACAGTAAATACAAAACTCTGCACTCACCTATTGCAACATAGTTCATTTTAAATTTGGAGAAGTTGCACAAGTAAAACACATACCGTGTTTCCCCGAAAATAAGACCCTGTCTTATATTAATTTTTGCCCCCCCCCCCAAAAAAAGAAAAACAAGACACAGGGTCTTATTATTTTTGAAGCATGTCTTATACTTACCTAGCAGGCGCCGTTCGGGTTCCTCCGCTGGTATCCACAGTTCCGGCCAGCTTCCTTGCACTTCTCAGCGCCAACATAAGATCGCCTGCTGGTAATAGGGTTTGTAAACCCCTCCTCCAGCAAGGAATGGCTCTAATTAGTTCTCGAGCACTGTGGCTGAGCTAATCAATGCAGCGCTTGATCCAATTAAAGGCTGTGATTGGTTCTTTGAGCCCTGCATTGATTGGCTGAGTCGTGGTGCTTAAGAACCAACCAGAGCCATCACTTCTTGGAGCAGAGTTTATGAACCCCCGTTACCAGGAAGCGATCTTCTGTAGGTGGCTGAGGACTGCATAAAAAGTGCCAGAGACCAGCGGGAGGGACCCGGAGAGCGCCTGCTAGGTAAGTATGATAAGACATCCCCCGAAAATAAGACCTTGTGCCTCATTTGGGGCAAAAATTAATATAAGACAAAGTCTTATTTTGGGGGAAAGATGGTAGCAGCAAGTGGTTATTCTAATCTTTGTCCATGAATCAAAGAGCAGCTGTACCTTATACAGGTGGCCGAAAATAAATTATATTTGACCTGCAGGCCTTCAGTTTGACACATGTGCCATATGACTTTTTTAATAACTTTCAAACAAAAAAAAAATGAAATCCTCACATTTTATAAATCGTAGACAGAAAATAAACTATAATCATAACAATATGACAAAATATGGTATCACAAAATTAAAAAATTATAATAAAACATACAATAACTGCCACAAATCTATAGAGGTCATGAAAAGGCAAACATTTCTGAGCAATGCAGAGGACTACAAAATGAATCGTGTTTATAGATGGCAGAGATATCCCTCCTATGATTATCCCTCTATAACAGGGGTGTCAAACTCATTTTCACTGAGGGCCACATCAGGTTTTTGGTGACCTTCAATTGTAAAACAGTACAGTAAGGGCCTGTTCACACAAGCGTATTTGCATACATACTATGCAGTGAATAGAAGCCATTGATTTCACTGAGTTCATTCACATGATGTATATTTTCACACAGCATAACCTATTTTGTTGCATACTGCGCACCACGATAGGCCATTGAAGTGAATGGGCCGCGCAAATACGTGGTGAATGCGCAGGAAACCTCTGTATTCACTATATATTTGTGCATCATTTCAGTGGGTCCATCTGCGTTCTTTTCTGCGTGCCCAAATATGTAGGCATAAGCGATTTTCGTATAGCATAGCGTATTTGTGCAACCAAAATGCAATTACGCCCGTGTGAACAAACCCTAATAGTGACCCCTATAGTGGTCGCAGTAGTAATAGTGACTCTGATAGTGGCCCCAGTAAAAATAGTGACCCCTATAGTGGTCGCAGTAATAATAGTGACCCCTATAGTAGTCGCAGTAGTCATAGTGACCCCTATAGTGGTCGCAGTAATAATAGTGACTCTCATAGTGGCCCCAGTAAAAATATTGACCCCCACAGTGGGCCAATTAGTAATAGCGATTCCCACAGTGGCCACAGTAGTAACTGGGTACCCCACAGTGGCCCTAGTAGTAACTGGGTACCCCACAGTAGCCCCAGTAGTAACTGGGTACCCCACAGTACCCCCAGTAGTAACAGTACCCCACAGTGGCCCCAGTAGTAACTGGGTACCCCACAGTGGCCCCAGTAATAACTGGTACCCCACAGTGGCCCCAGTAGTAATAGCGACCCCCCACAGTAATATTAACCCCCTCCCAGCAGCAATATTAAAGGGGTTGTCCCACCGTGCAAAATGGATCTACATACTTCTGTATGGCTATTACAAAGCACTTTGTAATATAATGTGTGCTTTGTAATTATGCCATACAGAAGATATATACTTACCTGATCCGGTGCCACCCCCCTATATTTACCTGTCCGTTGCCTTGACTCCGACGATTCCAGTGGTCGCTCGTCTCCTAACAGTCGCGCAGGTGCAGTAGCTGGTCCTGGCTGGTCAGGTCCCTGTGAACGCGCCTGATGCAGGCGCATGCGCAGTCTGTAGCTGGTCCTGCTCTATGGCAACAGCTTCTCCTGGGGGGTGGGTGCGGGAGTTGGGCGGCCTGTCACTTTTTTTGAGGGGGGGGGGGGGGCCGGTGCGGGAGTCTGGCGGCCTGTCACTTTGCGGGGGTGGAGGCGGTGCGGGAGTAGGGCGACTTGTCACTTTGCGGGGGGGCGGCGCGGGAGTCCGGCGGCCTGTCACTTTGCGGGGAGGGGGGGGCGTGCGGGAGTGGGGCGGCCTGTCACTTTGCGGGGGGGGGCGGGAGTTGAGCGACTTGTCACTTTGCGGGGGTGGGCGGTGCAGGAGTCGGGCAGCCTGTCACTTTGCGGGGGTGGGGGCGGTGCGAGAGTCGGGCAGCCTGTCACTTTGCGGGCGGGCGGTGCGGTCACATAGACTTCTTGCGGGGTGCGTGTGCGGTCACATAGACTTCTTGCAGGGTGCGTGTGTGGTCACATAGACTTCTTGCAGGGTGCGTGTGCGGTCACATAGACTTCTTGCGGGGTGCGTGTGCGGTCACATAGACTTTTTGTGGGGTGCGTGTGCGGTCACATAGACTTGTCGCTGTTGTGTGCGGTCACATAGACTTCTTGCGGGGTGGGTTTGCGGTCACATAGACTTGTCGCTGTTGTGTGCGGTCACATAGACTTCTTGCGGGGTGGGTTTGCGGTCACATAGACTTGTCGCTGTTGTGTGCGGTCACATAGACTTCTTGCGGGGTGGGTTTGCGGTCACATAGACTTTTTGTGGGGTGGGTGTGCGGTCACATAGACTTCTTGCGTGGTGGGTGTGTGGTCACATAGACTTCTTGCGGGGTGGGTGTGCGGTCACATAGACTTCTTGCGGGGTGGGTGTGCGGTCACATAGACTTCTTGCGGGGTGCGTGTGCGGTCACATAGACTTTTTGTGGGGTGCGTGTGCGGTCACATAGACTTGTCGCTGTTGTGTGCGGTCACATAGACTTCTTGCGGGGTGGGTTTGCGGTCACATAGACTTGTCGCTGTTGTGTGCGGTCACATAGACTTCTTGCGGGGTGGGTTTGCGGTCACATAGACTTTTTGTGGGGTGGGTGTGCGGTCACATAGACTTGTCGCTGTTGTGTGCTGTCACATAGACTTCTTGCGGGGTGGGTGTGTGGTCACATAGACTTCTTGCGGGGTGGGTGTGCGGTCACATAGACTTTTTGTGGGGTGCGTGTGCGGTCACATAGACTTGTCGCTGTTGTGTGCGGTCACATAGACTTCTTGCGGGGTGGGTTTGCGGTCACATAGACTTGTCGCTGTTGTGTGCGGTCACATAGACTTCTTGCGGGGTGGGTTTGCGGTCACATAGACTTTTTGTGGGGTGGGTGTGCGGTCACATAGACTTGTCGCTGTTGTGTGCTGTCACATAGACTTCTTGCGGGGTGGGTGTGTGGTCACATAGACTTCTTGCGGGGTGGGTGTGCGGTCACATAGACTTCTTGCGGGGTGGGTGTGCGGTCACATAGACTTCTTGCGGGGTGCGTGTGCGGTCACATAGACTTCTTGCGGGGTGCGTGTGCGGTCACATAGACTTCTTGCGGGGTGCGTGTGCGGTCACATAGACTTCTTGTGGGGTGCGTGTACGGTCACATAGACTTCTTGCGGGGTGTGTGTGCGGTCACATAGACTTCTTGCGGGGTGAGCGGTCACATAGACTTTTTGTGGGGTGCGTGTGCGGTCACATAGACTTGTCGCTGTTGTGTGCGGTCACATAGACTTCTTGCGGGGTGGGTTTGCGGTCACATAGACTTGTCGCTGTTGTGTGCGGTCACATAGACTTCTTGCGGGGTGGGTTTGCGGTCACATAGACTTTTTGTGGGGTGGGTGTGCGGTCACATAGACTTGTTGCTGTTGTGTGCTGTCACATAGACTTCTTGCGGGGTTAGTGTGCGGTCACATAGACTTCTTGCGGAGTGGGTGTGCGGTCACATAGACTTCTTGCGGGGTGGGTGTGCGGTCACATAGACTTCTTGCGGGGTGGGTGTGCGGTCACATAGACTTCTTGCGGGGTGGGTGTGCGGTCACATAGACTTCTTGCGGGGTGGGTGTGCGGTCACATAGACTTCTTGCGGGGTGGGTGTGCGGTCACATAGACTTCTTGCGGGGTGGGTGTGCGGTCACATAGACTTCTTGCGGGGTGGGTGTGCGGTCACATAGACTTCTTGCGGGGTGGGTGTGCGGTCACATAGACTTCTTGCGGGGTGGGTGTGCAGGCACATAGACTTCCTGCGGGGTGGGTGTGCAGGCACATAGACTTCCTGCTGGGTGGGTGTGCGGTCACATAGACTTGTCACTGTTGTGTGCTGTCACATAGACTTCTTGCTGGGTGGGTGTACGGTCACATAGACTTGTCACTGTTGTGTGCTGTCACATAGACTTCTTGCTGGGTGGGTGTATGGTCCCATACACTTTTTGTGGGTGCGTGTGCGGTCACATAGACTTTTTGTGGGTGCGTGTGCGGTCACATAGACTTTTTGTGGGGTGGGTGTGCGGTCACATAGACTTATTGCGGGGTGGGTGTGCGGTCACATAGACTTATTGCGAGGTGGGTGTGCGGTCACATAGACTTATTGCGGGGTGGGTGTGCGGTCACATAGACTTATTGCGGGGTGGGTGTGCGGTCACATAGACTTCTTGCGGGGTGGGTGTGCGGTCACATAGACTTCTTGCGGAGGTGGTGGTGCTGTCACATAGACTTCTTGCGGAGGTGGTGGTGCTGTCACATAGTCTTGTCGCCGGGGAAAGAAAGGGGGGGGGGGGGGGTTGTCACAGTAATTGATCCCAGGGTGTAATCCTGCCTGTGCAAGGAGGGGAGGAGGTGAGCTGTGTCTATTGTGAATGGTGGGTCCAGGGAGGGGGGGTGGGGGAGACTGTGGAGGACACTGTGGGCTGGGGCACTGTAAGGGGGCATTTGGGGGGGGGGCACTGTGGGGGGACACTGTGCAAGAGTGCACTGTGGGGGGGAACTGTGGGAGGGCATTGTGGCGGGTGACACTGGAGGTGGGAACTGTGGGGGGTGCCCTGTGGAGGCGCATGTGTGTGGTGGGGGCACTGTGGGGCGGGGCACTGTGTGTGGGCACTTTGGGGGTGCATTGTGTGTGGACACTGAAGGGGGGGGGACTATGTGTGGGGCAGTGTGGAGGGGGCACTTTGAGGGGGGGCACTGTGTGTGGGCACTGGAGGGCGGGGGGCATGTGTGTGTGTCATGCTTGGTGCTACTTTCACTTTCAATAGCAGAGGACCGCATTCCTCTGCCATTTAAAGGGGTTGTCCCGCGGCAGCAAGTGGGGTTATACACTTCTGTATGGCCATATTAATGCACTTTGTAATGTACATTGTGCATTAATTATGAGCCATACAGAAGTTATAAAAAGTTTTATACTTACCTGCTCCGTTGCTGGCGTCCTCGTTCCCATGGAGCCGACTAATTTTCGGCCTCCGATGGCCAAATTAGCCGCGCTTGCGCAGTCCGGGTCTTCTCCTGTCTTCTATGGGGCCGCTCGTGTAGAATGCCGGCTCCGTGTAGCTCCGCCCCGTCACGTGCCGATTCCAGCCAATCAGGAGGCTGGAATCGGCAATGGACCGCACAGAAGAGCTGCGGTCCACGGAGACAGAGGATCCCGGCGGCCATCTTCAGCGGTAAGTATTGAAGTCACCGGAGCGCGGGGATTAAGGTAAGCGCTCCAGTAAGCTTTCTTTACCTCCCTGCATCGGGGTTGTCTCGCGCCGACCGTGACAGCTATAGCAGGAGATTCCTTCATCTCCCCAGCATGTCCCCTCATCACTGGACACTGGGACACTGCTGTCACAGCCTCCAGTGATGAGGGGACATGCTGGGGAGATGAAGGAATCTCCTGCTAACAGCTGTCACGGCAGTAGCAGGAGATCGCACTGCTCTCTCATTGCTTTGAATGGAGCCCGCCGCATATTAACACTAATCGCTTCGGTTATGCACGCTGCCGATTCCAGGCAATAAGGTGGCTGGAATCGGCACCACGTGACTTACCATCGTGCACGAGCAGTACAGTTCAGCAGCCGTGCACGATGAGAGCTGTGCCCGCGCATCACGTGACCCGTGACGTTATCGACCCTTGAATTTGCCCGCGGATTCCGAGTCCTATTCACCTACATAGGAAGCTGATGGTTGGAGCCTTTTATACAACTTACAACGTGGGAGAGGAAGATTTGTGCACTACGTGTGGAGACGCGGTCACCTGAGATTTGTGCGCTGTGCGCTACGTGTGGTGAGTACCCACCTGAGATTTGTGCGCTGTGTGCTACGTGTGGTGAGTACCCACCTGAGATTTGTGCGCTGTGCGCTACGTGTGGTGAGTACCCACCTGAGATTTGTGCGCTGTGCGCTACGTGTGGAGATGCGTCCACCTGAGATTTGTGCGCTGTGCGCTACGTGTGGAGACGCCGTCACCTGAGATTTGTGCGCTGTGCGCTACGTGTGGAGACGCCGTCACCTGAGATTAGTGCGCTGTGCGCTACGTGTGGAGACGCAGCCACCTGAGATTTGTGCACTGTGCGCTACGTGTGGAGACGCGGTCACCTGAGATTTGTGCGCTCTGCGCTACGTGTGGAGACGCGGTCACCTGAGATTTGTGCGCTGTGCGCTACGTGTGGAGACGTGGCCACCTGAGATTTGTGCGCTCTGCGCTACGTGTGGAGACGCGGTCACCTGAGATTTGTGCGCTGTGCGCTACGTGTGGAGACGCGGCCACCTGAGATTCGTGCACTGTGCGCTACGTGTGGAGATGCCGTCACCTGAGATTCGTGCGCTACGTGTGGTGAGTACGCCACCTGAGATTTGTGCGCTGTGCGCAGATTTGTGTGCTACGTGTGGAGACGCCGTCACCTGAAATTTGTGCGCTGTGCGCTACGTGTGGAGACGCCGTCACCTGAGATTTGTGCACTACGTGTGGTGAGAACATCACCTGAGATTTGCGCGACGCCACCTGACGCAACCTGACTTTTTTTTGCAGATTTGTGCGCTACGTGTGTGGACGCGGCCACCTGACATTCGTGCGCTGTGCGCTATGTGTGGAGACGCCGTCACCTGAGATTCGAGCGCTACGTGTGGTGAGTACGTCACCTGAGATTTGCGGGACGCCACCTGACGCAACCTGACTTTTTTTTGCAGATTTGTGCGCTACGTGTGGAGACGCGGCCACCTGAAATTCGTGCGCTGTGCGCTACGTGTGGAGGCGCGGCCACTTGAGATTTGTGCGCCTTTTTGCAAACTTACGTGTGGAGAGGATCCTGACGTTTGGACGCGTTTTGAGAAAAATTTCGCTTCGCTCGGACACCATCTGACATAACTCGGCGAGGTAAGCTGCTGCATCTGCCAAAATTTTCATCGCGTGCATCTGCTCATACGTGCATATTTGCGCATATTAGCAGGTTTTTGCTTGCATCTGCTCATACGTGCATATTTGCGCATATTAGCAGGTTTTTGCTTGCATCTGCTCATATGTGCATATTTTGCGCATATTTGCAGGTTTTCGCTTGCATCTGCTCATATGCGCAGATTTTGCGCATATTTGCATGTTTTCACTTGCATCTGCTCATATGCGCATATTTTGCACATATTTGCAGGTTTTCGCTTGCATCTGCTCATATGTGCATATTTTGCGCATATTTGCAGGTTTTCACTTGCATCTGCTCATATGCGCATATTTTGCACATATTTGCAGGTTTTCGCTTGCATCTGCTCATATGTGCATATTTGCAGGTTTTCACCTGCATCTGCTCATATGCGCATATTTTGCACATATTTGCATGTTTTCGCTTGCATCTGCTCATATGCGCATATTTTGCACATATTTGCAGGTTTTCGCTTGCATCTGCTCATATGTGCATATTTTGCGCATATTTGCAGGTTTTTACCTGCATCTGCTCATATGCGCATATTTTGCACATATTTGCATGTTTTCGCTTGCATCTGCACATATGTGTATATTTTCCGCAAATTTGCAGGTTTTCGCTTGCATCTGCTCATATGTGCATATTTTGCGCATATTTGCAGGTTTTCATATGTGCACATTTTAATGTTTTCGCTTCCATGTGCTGAATTGCTCTCCGTTTTCCACAGGACGACTCTTGTGGAGAGGAACCTGACATGTGGCTGCGTTTTGTACAACGTTCGGAACCGGAGATTGTCGTTTTAGGTGCTGATTTCACATTTGCCCACCTTTTGGAGAGGACGACTCGTGTGGAGAGGAATTTCGCTTCGCTCGGACACCACCTGACATCACTCAGCGAGGTAAGCTGCTGCATCTGACAAATTTTTCATTGCTTGCATCTGCTCATGTATGTATGTATGTATGTATGTATGTATGTATGTATATATATATGTATCTCACACAGCCGGCCGTACTCGCCAGCAGCTGCAGGCAGCAGCCGGACACTTCCTGGTTGCGTAACCGCGAGACCTCACTGACGCGGTCAGGAAGTATCCGGCTGCCGCAGCACCTGCTGGATAACATGATATCCGGTGTATAAGATGACCGCCGACTTTGGACAAGAATTTGCTGTGTTAAAAATTCTTATTGTAGGCCAGCAAATACATTACATAAGATCTGAGTATTTTATTTTTTTTGTATTTTTGGATCCACTAATTGCTTTTATATTTTTCTAGCAAACGTACAGGTGCCGAATTAGCACTAAGTGAACAAACCTTCGCAAACACATACCAACTGTCCAAATAAGATGTTTGTATGCAAACCTCCGGAATTAAGCCAATTGCAGGGTTCATTTTTTTTCTTCTTTACAGGTCAGCTGATACCTTTTTGCCTGAATACAGAGTTGATGCAGCATAGAGCCTGAGGTCCGAGATGTTGGCTCAGAAGGACGCTTACAAGCTGGTAATGGCCCATCACATGCTATGGAAATACATAAACGGGACCTGATGGAGGAATACGATGAAGATTATTGTCGAGCTGCATGTGTTGCTGCTCACTGTCCCTCATTAGTGGCTTAAAAGTTTGTACACCAAGCTATTTAACCCCTTAGTGGCAAAGCCTGCTTGTGCCGGAGCGAACTTTTAGAAATCTCCCATGTGTCACTTAACATATCATAACTCTGTAAAGGCTTTGCATATCCAAGTGATTCTGCCATTGTTTTTTCATCCCCTTGTTGTTCTTCATTTAGGTGGTAAAAATAGACTGTTAGAACTTGTGTATATTTATTGAAATGGCAAATATTGGCAAAAATTTCAATAAACTGTACTTTTTTTCACATTTTCAAATGTTATATCTCTAATATGTGCTAAGATATATATTTCCATCTCTCTACTTTATTCTGGAAGCACGTTTTAAAAACCTTTTTTTTTTCCATTTAGGAGACGTACAAATTTAACATTACTTTTCAGTGTTTTGAGGAACACGGTGTTTTCCGGCACCAAGCCAAGATTGGAAAGGCTCATGAGTGTCAGAATGATAGATAGACCCCATTTTATAAACTACACACCTTAACATATTCACTGAGGGGGTCAGGAGGATTTTGACCCCACAATTTTTTTCAGGAATCACGTGCAGAAAACAAACCGCGGCACTCCCTAATTCTGTGCGGGGCTCGCAGAGCCCCGTACAGAAACGTCACTCTCTGGCTGCCGACTCTGCACATGCACCGGCTGCTGGCACATGAATCGGAGCTGCGGGAGCGGGCAAGTTCCGCACTGCTCTCTGCAGGCGCTCGGGTCGGGTCCCGCTGCGAGAATTCTCGCAGCCGGATCCGACCCTGCCGTCTGCAGGCGGCCATAGGCCTCATGTCCACTAGAAAAATACAATCCGCGCGGAATCGGCTTTCAATTGTATTATTTTTGCATGCAGATATCCTCACACATTGCTATCAATGTGATAGCAATGTGGCCGATCCGCGGTAAAATGGAGCATGCCGCGTTTTTTTCTCCCACGCGTGAAAAACGCAATTCTATTGAAATTCCATCCGCGGGTGCAAAAATCAGTTTAATGGACCGCAGATGGCCAATGATTCCCTATGGGCAAATCTGCTGCGGAAACCGCAATTCCATTTTGCTAGCGGACATGAGGCCTTAAGGGATCCTTCCCACAGACTGACATCCGCTGTGTTGCCCGCAGCTATTAGGTTCTATTAAACCTAATAGCTCAATGCTTACAGTGCGGAATTTCACCGCGGAATTCCGCACCGTAAAATCACCCGTCCTCACCCGTGGCATGCTCTATTTGCCGCGGGTATACGCGTGGACGGCTTCCATTGCAGTCTATGGAAGCCGTCCATTCACACTATCTTCCGCTGTAGCACAGTGGAAGATAGCGTGAAACCGCCTCTACGCCTACCGCCAGCCGCGTCATATGACGCAGCCGGTGCGTCACATGCCGCTGCAGCATGTCACGCGCTCTATTGCGCATGCATGCCGAGGCGTGATGCGGGACGTGGGACTCGGGATCCGGAGGTAAGTATTGAGGTCTCTGGGGGCCGCCGTGACGGGCTCCGCCACGGAATTCCATGGCGGAGCCCGTCACAGCCGTGTGCAGCCGGCTTTACAGTGTGGGAAATCAGGAGTCTGAAAACATAAATAAGGTAAAACAAAAACCAAATTCAAATCACGTTTTATTATTTATTAAAAATGTGGATTTTACACCAAGTGTCATTCCCTGATAAACAAAAGGCCGCTGTGTTTGCGGGTCTTTTCTGTTTACTCCATCGTAGTAAAATATTGCACATTTTTTCTGGATCCTCCGTCATAATTCTTTGAAATAAAAAGCTTATAAAAAAAAAAAGGTGAGTCACAGGCAAAAAGCAGTCCATAAAACGAAGGGTTTCAAGATTGCTGAACGTTGAGGGTCTCTTCACTGTCTGCCAGCCTTTCCATTCTCAAGGACGTCAGATCTGCAGGAAATGACGAAAAATCAGCAGGTTAACAGTCACATCCCACCAGTATTACTGATCCCTAGATCCGCTCCACCCACTTACATTGACCACTACTCCCCCAACCTGGACAGAAGAATCATATACACATATATACATACGTATGTACGTATGTATGTATGTATGAGCAGATGCAAGCAATGAAAAATTTGTCAGATACAGCAGCTTACCTCGCTGAGTGATGTCAGGTGCTGTCCGAGCGAAGCGAAATTCCTCTCCACACGAGTCGTCCTCTCCAAAAGGTGGGCAAATGTGAAATCAGCACCTAAAACGACAATCTCTGGTTCCGAACGTTGTACAAAACGCAGCCACATGTCAGGTTCCTCTCCACAAGAGTCGTCCTGTGGAAAACGGAGAGCAATTCAGCACATGGAAGCGAAAACATTAAAATGTGCACATATGAGGAGATGCAAGCAAAAACCAGCAAATATGCGCAAAATATGCACATATGAGCAGATGCAAGCGAAAACCTGCAAATTTGCGGAAAATATGCGCATATGAGCAGATGCAAGTGAAAACCTGCAAAGATGCGCATATGTGCAGATGCAAGCAAAAACCTGCAAATATGAGCAGATGCAAGCGAAAACATGCAAATATGCGCATATGAGCAGATGCAAGCGAAAACATGCAAATTTGCGCATATGAGCAGATGCAAGTGAAAACCTGCAAATATGAGCAGATGCAAGCGAAAACATGCAAATATGCGCATATGAGCAGATGCAAGCGAAAACATGCAAATTTGCGCATATGAGCAGATGCAAGTGAAAACCTGCAAATATGCGCATATGAGCAGATGCAAGCGAAAACATGCAAATATGCGCATATGAGCAGATGCAAGTGAAAACCTGCAAATATGCGCAAAATATGCGCATATGAGCAGATGCAAGCGAAAACATGCAAATATGCGCATATCTGCAGATGCAAGCAAAAACCTGCTAATATGCGCAAATATGCACGTATGAGCAGATGCACGAGATGAAAATTTTGGCAGATGCAGCAGCTTACCTCGCCGAGTTATGTCAGATCCTCTCCACACGTAAGTTTGCAAAAAGGTGCACAAATCTCAGGTGGCCGCGTCTCCACTCGTAGCGCACAAACCTGAAAAAAAAAGTCAGGTGGCGTCCCGCAAATCTCAGGTGACGTACTCACCACACATAGCGCACGGATCTCAGGTGACGGCGTCTCCACACGTAGCGCACAGCGCACGAATTTCAGGTGGCCGCGTCTCCACACGTAGCGCACAAATCTGCAAAAAAATGTCAGGCTGCGTCAGGTGGCGTTGCGCAAATCTCAGGTGATGTACTCACCACACGTAGCGCACGAATCTCAGGTGACGGCGTCTCCACACGTAGCGCACAGTACACGAATTTCAGGTGACGGCGTCTCCACACGTAGCACACGAATCTGCGCACAGCGCACAAATCTCAGGTGACCGCGTCTCCACACGAAGCGCAGAGCGCACTAATCTCAGGTGACGGCATCTCCACACGTAGCGCACAGCGCACAAATCTCAGGTGACCGCATCTCCACACGTAGCGCAGAGCGCACTAATCTCAGGTGACCGCGTCTCCACACGTAGCGCAGAGCGCACTAATCTCAGGTGACGGCGTCTCCACACGTAGCGCACAAATCTCAGGTGACTGCGTATCCACACGTAGCGCACAGCGCACAAATCTCAGGTGACGGCGTCTCCACACATAGCGCACAGCGCACAAATCTCAGGTGACCGCATCTCCACACGTAGCGCACAGCGCACAAATCTCAGGTGACGGTGTCTCCACATGTAGCGCACAGCGCACAAATCTCAGGTGGCCGCATCTCCACACGTAGCGCATAGCACACAAATCTCAGGTGATGGCGTCTCCACACGTAGCGCAGAGCGCACAAATCTCAGGTGACCGCGTCTTCACACGTAGCGCAGAGCACACAAATCTCAGGGACCGCGTCTCCACACGTAGCGCAGAGCACACAAATCTCAGATGGCCGCATCTCCACATGTAGCGCACAAATCTCAGGTGACCGCGTCTCCACACGTAGCGCACAGCGCACAAATCTCAGGTGGGTACTCACCACACGTAGCGCACAGCGCACAAATCTCAGATGGCCGCGGCTCCACACGTAGCGCACAGCGCACAAATCTCAGGTGACGGTGTCTCCACACGTAGCGCCCAGCGTACAAATCTTAGGTGATGGTGTCTCCGCACGGAGCGCACAGCGCACAAATCTCAGGTGGCCACGTCTCCACACGTAGCGCAGAGCGCACAAATCTCAGGTGACCGCGTCTCCACACGTAGCGCACAGCGCACAAATCTCAGGTGACCGTGTCTCTACACGTAGCGCACAGCGCACAAATCTCAGGTGACTGTGTCTCCACACGTAGCGCACAGCGCACAAATCTCAGGTGACCGCGTCTCCACATGTAGCGCACAGCGCACAAATCTCAGGTGACCGCGTCTCCACACGTAGCGCACAGCGCACAAATCTCAGGTGACTGCGTCTCCACACGTAGCGCAGAGCGCACAAATCTCAGGTGACGGCGTCTCCACACGTAGCGCAGAGCGCACAAATCTCAGGCGACCGCATCTCCACACGTAGCGCACAAATCTCAGGTGACCGTGTCTCCACACGTAGCGCACAGCGCACAAATCTCAGGTGGCCGCGTCTCCACACATAGTGCAGAGCGCACTAATCTCAGATGACTGCGTCTCCACACGTAGCGCACAAATCTCAGGTGGGTACTCACCACACGTAGCGCACGAATCTCAGGTGACCGCGTCTACACACACAGCGCACAAATCTTAGGTGACGGCGTCTCCACACGTAGCGCACAGCGCACTAATCTCAGGTGGCCTCGTCTCCACACGTAGCGCACAGCGCACAAATCTCAGGTGGGTACTCACTACACGTAGCGCACAGCGCACTAATCTCAGGTGGGTACTCACCACACGTAGTGCACAAATCTTCCTCTTCCACGTTGTAAGTTGTATAAAAGGCTCCAACCATCAGCTTCCTCTGTAGGTGAATAGGGCTCGGAATCCGCGGGCAAATTCAAGGGTCGATGACGTCACGGGTCACGTGACGCGTGGGCACAGCTCTCATCGTGCACGGCTGCTGAACTGTACTGCTCGCGCACGATGGTAAGTCACGTGGTGCCGATTCCAGCCACCTCATTGGCTGGAATCGGCAGCGTGCATAACCGAAGCGATTAGTGTTAAAGGGGTTGTCCCGCGAAAGCAAGTGGGGTTCAGCACTTCTGTATGGCCATATTAATGCACTTTGTAATGTACATTGTGCATTAATTATGAGCCATACAGAAGTTATTCACTTACCTGTTCCGTTGCTAGCGTCCCCGTCTCCATGGAGCCATCGAATTTCAGCGTCTAATCGCCCGATTAGACGCACTTGCGCAGTCCGGTCTTCTCCCTTCTGAATGGGGCCGCTCGTGCCGGAGAGCTGCTCCTCGTAGCTCCGCCCCGTCACGTGTGCCGATTCCAGCCAATCAGGAGGCTGGAATGGGCAATGGAACGCACAGAGCCCACGGTGCACCATGGGAGAAGACCTGCGGTCCACCGTGGGGGAAGATCCCGGCGGCCATCTTCGCAAGGTACGTAAGAAGTCACCGGAGCGCGGGGATTCGGGTAAGTACTATCCGTTTTTTTTTTTAAACCCCTGCATCGGGTTTGTCTCGCGCCGAACAAGGGGGCTATTGAAAAAAAAAAACCTGTTTCGGCGCGGGACAACCCCTTTAATATGCGAGCCGGACGGCTGCCGGCTCGATTTAAAGCAGTGCAGCGTGCGTCTTCATTGACGCTGGTCCTCCAGTCATGTGACCGGCATCATCGGGAGCGCGCACGCTAAGGAGACAGAGAGGCAGCAGTGCATCATGGGAACTACCCAGCGGCGCCATCTTTAAAAAGTTCTTCAGGCAAGCTTTATAAGGGGAAGAAAAGGAATAAAAAGGTGAGCAAAATATCGTGTTTTTTTTTTTTTTTTATAGGTAAAGCTGTAGTGTGTGATTCTTCTACTCTACAGGGCATTCATGGGGGGAAAAAAATTACTTTGGGCGGCGGGACAACCCCTTTAACCCCCCGCACCCAGCAGCAATATTAACCCTCTCCCAGGAACAGTATTAACCCCCACTCACCCAGCAGCAATATTAACCCCCACCAGCAATATTACCACCCCACCCCCGCAGCAATATCAACCCGCTCCCAGCAGCAATATTACCCCCCCCACACACAGCAATAATATTAACCCCCACCCACCAGCAATATTAACCCCTCTCCCCCGCAACAATATTAACCCCCTCCCAGCAACAATATTAACCCCCACACCCAACAGCAATATTACCCCCCCCCCCCCAGCAATATTAAAGGGGTTGTCCCGCGGCAGCAAGTGGGTCTATACACTTCTGTATGGCCATATTAATGCACTTTGTAATGTACATTGTGCATTAATTATGAGCCATACAGAAGTTATAAAAAGTTTTATACTTACCTGCTCCGTTGCTGGCGTCCTCGTTCCCATGGAGCCGACTAATTTTCGCCCTCCGATGGCCAAATTAGCCGCGCTTGCGCAGTCCGGGTCTTCTGCAGTCTTCTATGGGGCCGCTCGTGTAGAATGCCGGCTCCGTGTAGCTCCGCCCCGTCACGTGCCGATTCCAGCCAATCAGGAGGCTGGAATCGGCAATGGACCGCACAGAAGCCCTGCGGTCCACAGAGACAGAGGATCCCGGCGGCCATCTTCAGCAGGTAAGTATGAAGACGCCGGACCGCCGGGATTCAGGTAAGCGCTGTGCGGGTTGTTTTTTTAACCCCTGCATCGGGGCTGTCTCGCGCCGAACGGGGGGGGGGGGGGGTTAAAAAAAAAAACCCGTTTCGGCGCGGGACAACCCCTTTAACCCCTCACCCCGCAGCAATATTAACCCCCTCCCAGGAACAGTATTAAAGGGGTTGTCCCGAGGCAGCAAGTGGGTCTATACACTTCTGTATGGCCATAATAATGCACTTTGTAATATACATTGTGCATTAATTATGAGCCATACAGAAGTTATAAAAAGTTTTTTACTTACCTGCTCCGTTGCTAGCGTCCTCGTCTCCATGGTGCCGACTAATTTTTGGCCTCCGATGGCCAAATTAGCCGCGCTTGCGCAGTCCGGGTCTTCAGCAGTCTTCAATGGAGCCGCTCGTGCCAGAGAGCGGCTCCGTGTAGCTCCGCCCCGTCACGTGCCGATTCCAGCCAATCAGGAGGCTGGAATCGGCAGTGGACCGCACAGAAGAGCTGCGGTCCACGAAGACAGAGGATCCCGGCGGCCATCTTCAGCAGGTGAGTATGAAGACGCCGGACCGCCGGGATTCAGGTAAGCGCTGTGCGGGTGGTTTTTTTAACCCCTGCATCGGGGTTGTCTCGCGCCGAACGGGGGGGGGGGTTTAAAAAAAAAAAACCCGTTTCGGCGCGGGACATCTCCTTTAACCCAGACCCACCCAGCAGCAATATTAACCCCTAGCAGCAATATTAACCCCCACCAGCAATATTACCACTCCACCCCCTCCCAGCAACAATATTAACCCCTCCCAGCAACAATATTAACCCCCTCCCAGCAACAATATTAACCCCCTCCCAGCAACAATATACCCCCCACCCAGCAACAATATTAACACCCACCCACCCAGCAGCAATATTAACCCCCCCCCCCGCAGCGATATTAACCCCCTCCCAGCAACAGTATTAACCCCCACTCACCCAGCAGCAATATTAACCCCCACCCCCACCAGCAATATTAACCCCCACCCCCACCAGCAATATTAACCCCCTCCCAGCAGCAATAGTAACACCCTCCCCCCCAACCCGGCAGCAATATTAACCCCCTGCCAGCAACAATATTAACCCCTCCCAGCAGCAATATTGACACCCCCCCAAACACACCAGCAATATTAACCCCCTCACACCCCCAACACACCAGCAATATTAACCCCCTCACCCCCGGCAGTAATCAGCAATATTAACCTCCTCCCAGCAACAACAATATTAACTTCCCCCTTCCCCAGCCATATGCTTACCTCCTCCTTGCTGTCGGGGCCGCTCCTCCTCCGATCGTGCTGAGCCCAGGTGGCATATAACTTTTTCCACATGACTTTTGCACTATTCAGCAATTCCAGCAACCTGATTGGTTGTTTGGTAAATCAGCGAACCCAAACAACCAATCACTGGGAATCAGCCAACCCAGACAACTAATCAGGTTGCTGGAATTGCTGAATAGTGCAGAAGTCTTGTGGAAAAAGTTCATATGCGCCCGGGTGCACACTGACGTCAGTGTGCAGCACGGCATGCTTCCTCGCTGAGTCCTCTCCTGCGGAACTGAAGAGCAGGGGACTCGGGAGAAGGATTCCGGCTGCACACTGATGTCAGAGTGTGCACCGGGATCAGCGCTGTCAGTGTGATTACCAGTGGGGAGCTGCGGCATCAGTTTGGTGAACATCTTACTTGTTAATATTTCCCCTAGTAGTCTATCTTCTGCTCCATTTTCTGTGGTACAAAAAGCATCTTTTGTAATGTCCTTCTACTAGATTGGATGAGTTTGTATTACAACAACAGTTACAATTTAATCATACTATTCACTTGAAATCATACATTTCATACTGAACGATCAGGATTTCATGCAGCTTAAAATCCTGAGTCATGATCGTTCATTGTAAACAGCAGCCATTCAGTACTGCTAAGTGATTGGAGAGGGGTGGGGGAGAGCAAAGAGTGAAAACTCCTCCAGCAGCCCCCGCCCCCTGCTGGCCACTCTGTGAGTGAGTCAGCAATACTCTCTTCTGTGCAGCAGCAGGGGAGCGAGGACAGACAGGGTCGAGTGTCGGACATCGTTTACCCGAGATTTGTCCTGTGTAAATGGGCATTTACTCACGCCTCCCCCCTCCTCCTCCTAAAATGAAAATTTTCTAAAGTACAAGAATCAGTTGTATCTCTACAGCATTTCCTTGGAGAATTCCCTTATTTGGCTGTTCTGTTCACTTGGCAGAATTTGTACATTGCGAACTTTATGACATTGTTTCTAAAGCAATTAGCATACCTGATGCTTCAATTCGCATAATTTTTGGTATCTCCAGTGCTTAAAAGGAATAGGTAGCTCGCGCTGGAGTGTTGTGCTCACTTGGCAGAATTAGTATCCTTTTAAAATGTTTGACATTGCTTTTAAAACAAGCAACACACCTGTTGTCTTGCGTAGTGAACTTTTTGGTAGCTCTACAGCTGTTCCTTGGAGCAGGCCCGTGCTTGAGTGTTCTGCTCACCTTGCAGAATTTTTCCTTGTAAAATTTATGACATTGCTTTTAAAATAAGCAGCACACCTCGTGTCTTACTTGGTGCAATTTTTGATCTGGGAGACTCTGTTGGCCTTCTTTTATTTTCATTGACACCTTTGAGACACTGTGGGAGCATCACCAAGGCTGCTTCCTTACTGTGTGGAGGACATTAACGGGTGATTCTTACTATGTGGGGCGCTACTACTGTGGCACACAAAGTGGGTACTATGAAAGTGTCTGGGACCAAAAAGCATCCTATTATTGTGTTAGGCACTAAGGGGGCACTATAACTGAATTACTGCGTGTTACACAAAGGTGGGCACTATTACTGTGTGTGGGGGAAGGAGATTGTGTGGATTTAGGTGTGTTTAGAAGCAAGGCTTAAAGGGGTTGTGCTAGGATTACAAGGAATTCCCAATCCACAGGATAAGGAAAACCTTGCTGATCATGGGGTCTCACCGCAAAGACCCCACAAATCCATGTCTCGCCTCCTTCTCACTGCAGGTTTATAGCACCCCGGACAGTAAGGAGAAGACTGAATGAGGTGCTAGCTGTGCAAGCTTTCAATGGGACTGTGCAGATAGCCAAGCAGCAAGCACTCAAGCATTGCAATCAGTCAGACTGAAATGAATCAACAGAGACAGTAGAAAAAGATCCCGTGTTCAACAAAAAACGTATTTAAATAGGATTCAACCGAAACAACCGTAATTGTATGTAAAGATATATATTTAATATATTACAGAAAAATTAAAATATTTTTTTTTTCTACTCTCTCTTTTGTTGCTTTGACCATCTGTCTGCGGTTCTCCTAATATCCATGGATGCTTTTGTGCACAAGACTCGTTTCTTCTTGCAGACCTGGACTTCAGGTGTGCTGACAGTCTTCCTTGAGGACTGTCCACACCGGGTAAGTTGCCTTAATCATTCATCGAATACCAATTATTTTTACCTACTGTCATTTGCACAAGGCGCTATCCCATTGTGTTTATTTTTCATTGAAATGAATGGTGCACTGATGTCACACGCTCGGCCAGCCCTCCATTCATTCATATGTCATTGCAGGGGGATGAGGCGACTATGCAATGACAGGCAGAGGGGACATGGGACTCCCGTTCCGGAGGGAGGTGAGACCCCCACTGATCAGCATGCTATTCCCTATCCTGTGGATAAAGAATAACTTGCAATCTTGATACAACCCCATTAAAGGGGTTTTCTGATTATTACTGGCAGCAGTAGGGTTAAATTAAAAGAATTATAATAAATTATAATCCTCACCCTCCCACTGAAACGTTGCTGCAACGTTGCTCCTACGCTGCCAGCTCCTGTCCTCCAGTCTTCTATGTACTTCAGCTACTGCGGTCATGTGGGTTGTATACCAATGTGACCGCTGCAGCCAGTAGAAGGCCTGACAGGGTTGTCATCGGGGATGTCCCATAAACCTGTCAGGGGGCTCTACATTAGAAGCCTATGTGACAGTTTTATGGGTCTTCACCAGGCCAGAAGATGTGGTGATGTCACTAGTCAGATGCCGTGGAGCCGGAGCAGTGGTCCTACGCCACGGTGAGCATATTACTTTTATATAGTTTTAGGCACGGGGGTTCGAAATCTATAAAAAAAATTTAAGTTGAAGAACACCTTTAGGGCGCCCACCCACTGGCGTTTGCGTTTTCCGCGGGAAAAAAACGCAGCGTTTTCGCCGCGTTTACCGCGTTTTTCGTGGTGTTTTCCGCGGCGTTTTTGCGGCGTTTTTGCGGCTTTTCCATTAATTTCCATTGACTTTCATGGGTGCATTAGGAGAAAAATAAGGACACATATGCAACTGACAGTTCCTATGTTAAAAACGCAAACGCAACGCAAAAAAAACGCCAGTGGACAGGAACACATGTTATCTCTATGCCTGTGCAGGAAAAACACAAAACGCAGGTAAAAAAACGCCAGTGGGTGGGCGCCCTTAATCTAAAAACAATGTGCAGGGATTGTAGCTTCTTCATTCTTACTACTCCTGCATATTCATACAGTGGCAGTAGAAGTAAGGTGCCTTTTAGAGATGGGCACAGAAACAGGTTGGATGTATCTGATGGCAAATGTACATTATACAGTATGTTGGGCAGGGAAGAAAGGAGCTGCATGTAAATGCACAGAGGTGTAACTAGAAGCTCTTGGGCCCCAATACAAATCTCTAACAGGACCCCCTACCTGTCATTGCTGTATAATACTAGTGTCTTCTTATGTGGTAGGGGAATCTTTGGGCCTCTTAAGTCTCCAGGGCCTGGTAGCTACTACTACTTCTTCATCCCCTACAGCTACGTCCTTGTAGATGTATATATGAACACACTGCCTGCTCTCCACAAGCCCCCCCACACCTTCCAACTGGCCATATACATCTTTTAGGACCTGTTCCTATACATCAGTAACTCACTTTGTGTTAGAACCATAACTACGGCTCATTAGTCCGCATCTTGTCTAAATATTGTACCCGGAAAGTCAGAAAAGCTGCGAACACAATGTCATATTTACTTTAACATGTTAATAAGAGGAAGCTTATTTCACTGTCCAAATCAGAATGGTTGGCAAAGCTAATGTTGTTTAAAACCCAGAAAAGTATTAGCGTTGCCAGTTCCATTGTATTAAACAATGTGATTGTTTCAGGATCCTATTTGCAATTATGTAACTTATTCATAGTGCAGAAGTATACGGAAGAACTTCACAACTACTCTGTCCAAGAGTCCTTTTAATAGGGCAGATAACACTGTGTTATAAGGGGATATTTTCTTGCATCGAAGTCAGTGTTCTTACCAATATTCAGGGTGCCGAATCCAAATATGGCAACCAAAATTGTCTGTCAGGCAAGATAATGAAGTTATAGAGATGATAGGAAAGAAATATATTCAATATTGTACCATTTTGTTACAGTATATTGACCATCAAAACCCTGGGCCTCATTTATTAAAATCTAATCTTTTGTAACCCTAACTTTTTCTAACAACATAAATGGTTTGATGTCAGCTTTGGGTCACTCTTATGATGTCCAAGAGGGGAGGCATTTCATAGACACCCCCAAAAACCAGTTTGAAAGTAGTTCTGTTCCATTCGGTTATGCCAGTCTTGCAAAGGAATCCTATGTTTCACTCAATTAAATACTCTGAACATAAGTGGAAGATCTGTGGAGACTTGAGGATCATTGTTGTCATATTGGGATAGCAGACAGGATTCATGAAGTATTCCTGTATTAGTGGGATAGCTGGGACAGGCAATCTCACTGCATAACAAAGGAATGGCTAGCCAGAATTCGAAGACTTGGGGGCAAAAATGTTCAATAGAAAAGTCTTGTGTCCTCTGAAGACATCCTGCTCCCTCCATTATGTATTAAATAAGGCCCTATGAAAGAGCTCATCAACGCCATGGATTTGCCTGTCATGAGACCAAATTAATCCAGATGAAAGAGAGTATTTGAATCGGCCCGAGATTAGAGAACTGAAACATGACAATAGATTCAATGAATGCTTAACAAAGAAAAATCTGCCTGGTTGGCATTCTAGAATGTGACAAATTTCTAAAGAAAAAATGAGATCAAACACCTTCAAACAGATTGTGACCAACATGTTGAAATCATACAAAGATTTGAGTTGCAACATGTCCCTCAAGGTACATTTCATTGGCTCACAAGATACAGCAGGGAGGAAGGCGGTAGCGCAGAAAGGAGGCCGGTGGGGACGCTCTGCGCTGCCCCCTCAGCGTAGAAAAGAGAAAGCCCCCCTCCCCTCAACCCCCCCCAACCCCCCCGGGAGGGATAGTGAGATTGGGGCCACCGGTGCTGGAGGTATTATGCCGCCAGGGCACTAGTGTGATAGCAGCTGACAACATCAGGGGTCGGCAACAGTGAGAAAACGCAGGACACCACTACCGGACATACTAAGCCGTCAGGGGAGCAGTGACTCCGGCAGTGGGGACAGGGCGCTGTGAGTGAAATGTGCACTCGGTCGTGCTAACCATGCCGACCCTGGTGCTCTGCTGGTGGCCGGCAGCTGTAACTGTGGTCGCTGCTGTAGCATCTCCCCTGCTGCTATTCGACTTTCTGTTCCCTGCTGTTAAAGTCGCCTGAATGTCCTCAGCGCCGCAGGAGCCTCCGCTCTTTGGCCGCTGCTGTGGAATCTCCCCAGTTGGTTTGCTGCTGTCAAACAGGCCGACCACTCTGCAAATGGCCAATGTGGAAGTGGGGGCGTCACCTAGCTGTCAAGCAGCCTAACCCTGGTGTAAACCCACCACTTCCAGGTGGGTTTACAGTACACCAGTACCCATACTATGTTACTATCCAGTTTAGCCACTGTGTTAAATATGTTTGCACTGTCTAATTAGACAGTACTAGTGTATCTGCTCCAGTGCTTTCTGGAGTGGTCTCCATCCAATGTAACTTGATCCTCAACCCTATAATTACTGATAACGCTCTCTAAGGGTATGTTCTTAAGTCAGCATGGAATAATAATTTTTGTAGACCTTACACTATCATAAATAAGCCCTATTAGGTAATCTCAATTTAGTCAAGGTGTTCCTATTTGAGATGAGCGAGCGTACTCGCTAAGGGCAAATACTCGAGCGAGTATTGCCTTTTGCGAGTACCTGCCCGCTCGTCTCAAAAGATTCGGGTGCCGGCGGGGGAGAGCGGGGAGGAACGGGGGGAAGATCTCTCTCTCTTCCCCCCACTCACCCCCGCCGGCACCCCAATCTTTTGAGACGAGCGGTCAGGTACTCGCAAAAGGCAATACTCGCTGGACTATTTGACCTTAGCGAGTACGCTTGCTCAACTGTAGTTCCTATGCATAGGCTGCACCCAAATCAATGCTGTCTTAGAATCCATGAAGTTAATCATTCAGTTTCTGAGGAACTTTTCATCGTGATTCTTTCACATCTATTGATATCAGTCAATGGTGCTATAATTCAGACTGTTTGATGCAAAATTATTGCATATTGCAAAGGGTGAAATCCACAGGAGTTCCAAATAGGCATCCAAAATCTGCATGCAAGAGATGCAGACATTGCAGCATATTTGTCTATAGCATTTACACCACTTGTGTGCCTACCCTAAGTCAGTTCTTCACTCCATTCTGAGCTCCAGAGTAATGTGGAACACTTTTTTTTGCAGCTGAAAAGCATCTCCATCATCACAGATAGAACTGACCAGATGATGAGCAGTGCCTGATTGCCTACAGATATGTCACTTAGTATTCAGGCACAAGTACTGTATTCCATTGTCATTTCATCAGACTAGATAATGGATTATTTCTAGCTTGTTTCTTAGTGTCTAAATGTCAAGTGGCTGTCATGTCTAATTGTGTCTCTTACCTCTCTAAGGCTACAAGCAAATGGCCTTTTTTTCCGCCTGATTTTTGGATGGAAATAGTCCCCATTCATTTGAATATGTGTATGCACACAAACTTTCTTTACTCCTATTACTTGACTTATAGGCCAAGTAAAAAAAACCACAGCATGTCCTATTCTTTTCTGATTTTCTGTCGAGAATAGCACATGTCTATGTGTGGTGTTCAGCACATTGAACAGCACATGGACAGGATGTCCGAATGCTGTCTGATCCGAGTTACACCCAAGCACAACTTTTTTAATGCCCATGTGCATGTACCCTGATCCGGAAAATATGTTTGCAGCTAAGGAATCATAGAATGGTAGACTTGGAAGGGACCTCCAGGGTCATCAAGTTTAAGCCCCTACTCAATGCATGGTTCATTAATTCATCCCAGACAAATTTCTGTCTAGTCTTTGTTTGAACACTTACATTGAAGGAGAACTCACCACCTCCCATGGTAACCTGTTCCACTCATTGATCACCCTCACTGTAGGAAAGTTTTTTTGTGTCTCCTCCCTTTGTGTTTTTTCCCATTGCTTCTAGTTTTTCCTTGTGCAAATGAGAATAGGGCTGATCCCTCTGCACTGTGACAGCCCTTCAGATATTTGTAGACAGCTATTAAGTCTCCTCTCAGCCTTCTTTTTTTGCAAACTAAATGTTCCCAGATCCTTTAAGATTTGCAGACCGCTCCCCATCCTGGTAGCTCTTCTCTAAACTTGCTTCAGTTTGTGAATGTTTTTTTTAAATTGGGGTGCCCAGAACTGGACACAGAATTCCAGATGAGGTTTGACTAAGAAAGAGCAAAGGTGGATAATTACCTCACGTGATCTAGATACTATGTGGAACAACACTGGTCCCAGAACAGAACCTTGTGGTAACCCACATAAGGCATTCTTTCAATCGGATGTACATCCATTTATGACCACTCTTTGGGTACGATCACTCAGCTAACTGTGAATCCACCTAAGGAAATCATTTAAAGTCACTGCGATTTTCCATGGTGAGCCTATTATAGTGATAGGTTCATTGTGGAGAATCGCGGCATGCTGCGATTTTTAGATACGAACGTTTTTCCATGCGTGTACATCAGGCTGCGCTTTCCATAGTTATCTTATGAAAAGCATGTCATGCGAGCTCCACGTGCGATTTATTGCTGAGAATCTTGCCATGAAACCTCGCCCGTGGACAGCCAGCCTAACAGTTGCCTTGCTGATTCCACATTTGGTCATTTTTTCAATAAGTATAGTATGAGATACTTTTCCAAATGCTTTGCTGAAGTTAAGATATACTATATGTACTGCATTTCCCTGATCAGCCCAGTCAGGGATTCTGTCTAAGAATATTAGATTCGTCTGGCATGACTTGTTTATTACAAACCCATGCTGGCTCTGGTTAATTACTCCATTCTCATCCAAGTACTTGCATACACACTGTTTAATAATTTGCCTCTGTACTTATAAAATCCAGTGCAATTTAACCAAGTTCCTTTACTTCTATTTTTATAAATTAAATTTACCAAAAGAATAAATCCTAAAGTGGGAGATCTGCTGGAGAATCTACATCCTATATTCAAAATAACTCTAAGCGCATCCTCCTGAAATGTAACATATGGAGATATTTCCCTTTACCAATCTTTAATGTTCTCAGTGATGAGCAAACTTTTGGAAAGTTTGGTCAGACCATAACTTTTGCAAAAAATTTGGTTTTGTCCAAATTAGTTTAGACTGAACCAGTTGTTTAACAAAACCTGTAAAACTGGTATATAACACTGTCTAATAATAATACAGGGTGGTCTGAAGGTATGGAGACACCTGAATAAATGGAAAATGATCGTTAGGGATTAGGGATGAGCAAGTATACTCACTAAGGTACTACTCGCTCGAGTAATGTGCCTTAGACGAGTATCTCCCTGCTCGTCCATAAAGATTTGGGGACCGCCGCGGCTGACAGGTGAGTCGTGGCGGGGAGCAGGGGAGAGTGGGTGGGAGAGAGGGAGAGACAGATCTCCCCTCCGTTCCTCCCCGCTCTCCCCTGCAGCTCCCCGCCCCGCGGTGGCACCCGAATCTTTAAGGACGAGTAGGGAGATACTCGTCTAAGGCACATTACTCGAGCGAGTAGTGCTTTAGCGAGTATACTCGCTCATCCCTGTTAGGGATGCAATCCTGTGTGTGACATGTTACTAAGGAGAAAGGGGCATGTGTGTATCTGATAAATAGTTTAATAAGCAATCAAAATCACAGACACAGATATTGCTGTAAGATTAACATGTGAGGAGAGAAGAGTGACTGTGCTGATCTCCTTGTAGCACAGTACCTGAGTCGTTGTAGCTGATTTCAACATTTGGCACCCTAACAGATCACTGATACGCCATGGCACAGTTGGCAAACTGCTTGCCAAATTTCGTGAAATAGGTTCTGTGTAGGACCTGCCAAAAAGTGGACAGAACAAAGCTGCCACAGATGAAGTAACAACAATGCCCTTCCTAGAATCATTCTGCAAGGGCCCACATCATAGCACCCAGCATATGTCACAGGAGAAAGGAATGAGTTAAACCAACATTGAGTGGATACTGGCTATGCACAAATGGCACCCATACAAGATCAAGTTGCTGCATCGTCTCAATGAGAAGGATCCCAATTGCTCTGCTGAATTGTAACAGAAATTTCAATAGAAACCACATTTCACCGAGACGATACTATTCAATGATGAAGCAAACTTTTACGTGAATGGGGAGATGAACAAACAAAACCTTTTCTGCTGGTTTGACACAAACCCACACTGGACAGATTGCTCCAAGATGGTTGGCGAACACAAAGTCATAGTGTGGTTGGGTGTGTAGGGTACAAAGATAGTGGGCTGATTCTTTATCTATGGCAACATTACTACCACCAAGTATCTGTAATTGTTACAAGGTGTTCCCCGTCAGTGTGCAACGAAGATGGCAAATCCCCAATGTTCTGCCAGCAGGATGGTGTCCCCCCCCCCCCCCCCACATTATGGACGAGATATCCATGAGTTTATGCATCAGCAGTTTACAGGGAAGTGGATTGGGCTTTGTCACTTGGTAAAGTGGCCTCTGTGCTCACCAGGTTTCACCACCTTGAAATTCTACCTGTGAGGTGATGTCAGGTTTATGGATTGTGCAGAGTGTGGCGCAAAAGCAACAGCAGATCATGGACACCTGTGCAACCATTTCTGCTGAGGTGTCATTCTCAGTGTATTATGAATGGGAGAAGTGGATAGGCTTGGCAATTCAAAACAATGGGGAGCACATTGAGCATATTCTGTATTGGATCATCATAGTGTTCAATGTCACAGAAAAATTAATAACTTTGGCAGGAATACAGCTACATGACATTCCACTTTAAATTCTCTTTCTTGTTAAAAAAAACTGAGTCCAAGATGGTGACTTTCAAAATGGCCACCTGTTGAACCCCGCCCCTCTCAGATTTGCCCCCTTCCCGTTAGCTACATGCCACACAAAGGATAGTGTTCACAAAGAGGGTTTCACATTTATTTAAATGTCTCCATACCTTTGTATTGTTCTGTGTAATAATCTTTATTTATACAGCGCCAACATATTCCACAGTGCTTTACAAATTGGGGAAAACATATACAAAATAGGTCATAACGTACGGTAATAAACCAATGTGCCCTGCTCGCAAATGCTTACAGACTAGATTGCAATGGGTCAAGGAGAGAGTTATCTGAGAGGTAGTTTATTAGACGAGAGTAGACTAGCTGTCCTCAGAGTTTGGAGATGATGGGGAGATTAGAGACAGGTTCTTAATTGGCAGCACATCTCGAGTTAAAAGACGGTTTCTTTAGTAATGGGCATATGACAGCATGGTTAAAGGAGGAGGAAAGATACCAGAAGAAGGACAGAGGTTGAACATTGTTGTAAGGTGACTGATAGCAGCTGAGGAGAGACACATGAGGGAATAGGGAGCATGGTAGATGACCATCACTCGCATGGACAAAGCCTGGAAGATTCTAAGAGTGTGGATTTCAAAAGAGGGGAATGTGAAGGAGGGTAATGGGGGGGGGGGGGGATTACCTGGAGAGTACATTATAGAGAGAAAAGAATGCCTACCCCTCTTCCATCTCTGTTCTCAGGTCTGGGGGTATGAGTGAAGTGTAGACCATCATAAGATAGGGCAGTGAGGAATATGTGTCAGACTGTTGAATCCATCTGTCTGTGAGAACCAGCAGATGTAAGGATTTTGTAATGAAGTCATCATGAATGGTGGGGAGCTTGTTGCAAGCTGACTGACAGTTCTAAAATGCACATTTAAAGGAGATAGGAAAGAGTGTATAGCATATGTTAACCAGATTTGGTGGGTTTCTTAGTGGACAGAAAGGAAGTTAAAGCTAGAGGAAGCAGAAGATGTCCCAGGGTTAGGAGAGCTATCCCCGCAGCTAGTAGTAGGAGTATAGAGTGGGAGGATAGATGCTTGAGAGATTTGTGGGAGCAACTTCCCCTTCTTTTGTATACCATAATTGAATTTCCCAAACCCCACTGCTAGCTGCCTTATGTCTAGCCACTTTGAATGTTATCTGAGGCCACTGACACACACTGTGTGCATTTGCTGTTTCCTTAGACAAGTAGGGCCTTACAGAGCTGGAGCTGCTCTTATTTAGTGTCTCGGCTCTGGTTCATACAGGGAGTCCTGAGTAGAGGACCCTCATCTATGATGTGTCTACTAGCAATTACTTAACCCCAATAGAATTATTCTGTATTCTCATTCATATACTTATATACAGGATAAAACCTCTGAAGTGTTTCTGTGTTGTATAAAACTGGCTAAAAAGCTGAGCATTTTCTGCTAAGCATCGGAGCTCTTTGTGACACACATGACTGTGACCGATGCCAATGGAGGGCAGATATCTGTCCAAAAGCTTATGTACTATTTTGGATTTTTCTGTGGATGCTGTAACTGAAAACTCATTTAAGCCATCTAGGCCATCTGTGCTTAGACTCTGGCAAAAGGATAAACTATGCTTTTTAGCTCATTCTTTAAATAATATAAACTTTCTGTCTAAATTGTGAATTTTAAAATATATAAAGCAGTACGTAAGGACAAAGTTTTAATATGAGTTTACATGATTTATAATATGCAGGGAACATTTACCTTAGAGGTGTGAATGGGCTTATTTCCTACTTCATTGTTCTTTCTATTGACATGACCTTTCAATAGGAAAGTGTTCCCACATATTGTATTCAAATGTTGGCAAAATTAAAAGTATATAATTGACAATAAGAAAGTAGAATTAGACAAAGCATTCTGTAAATAAGGAAATCTGTCTGGTTTATATAAAATGTCTGTGTTAATGTCAATTATGTTTTGGATTTTATCTACCTGGAAATCAGAAAATTAGTTGCATATAACGTTATCCCTGCCAGGTGTCATTGAGATCTGTCAGATGCTGAAGAGTTACACACGTGTTGTTACCCACAGGACATTATTGGAAATGAGAACACTATTTAAAATATACTGCACAATTCAATTTCCTCTTTTTCTAATAAATGGGATTTTCCCACTAAAGATAGCCATATCCCTTTGTCCCATAGAAGTGAACGGTGCAGTGGTCATGTATGAGCACTGCCACTCCATTCACCAGGAGCAGTCATGATTAAGTGACCCCCCCCCCCACCACCACCACCACCTTCCCAAGCAATCAGACATTTATCACATATTCTGTGGATAGGCGATAAATGTCTGTAGTAGGAGAACACCTTTAAGACTAATACCCCTACTGGTGCTTCTTAATATTCAAATTTTCTCAATATACTCAACGATAGGTTGGGGTCCTATTTGTGTAGAGTTCAACAGCAGCTGTACTGTTTATGTGGTTGTATTCAGGTTGGAACGCCAACGGTACAAGTAGACTTCAGAAAGTACAATTTTTTAGAATAGACTACTCTAAATATAGGACAAAACATGTTAGCAATATTCCAATAGGGTCTTTGCCAACCAGTTGCTTGGGAGTAACATATGGCCCTTAGACCTCCTGCAGGTATCCAGCTGGGGACACCTTCAAATGCTATTGTGACATAGTAGCACTTGGGAGGTCATAGTATTACTAGACCTTGGGTTGCCACACGATACTCTGGCGGGGACAGCAGCTGCAACTTGACAGAACAGCTCGCCGGGTGACTATGTGAGCTGTGCGGAACACGGACAAGAGAGGAGCTCACCGTGTGCCGCGCCATTGGAGACAGCAACTGGGAGCTTACAGGCAAGTCCGGCAGGGATGTTGTGTGAGCACTGCGGCGTCTGGAGTGAAGCTCAGATAGGAGTCTGCCGGGGAGATGGTTGACACAGGAGCTGGAAGATGTGTACACTTGTCAGGGGGATCGGCTCACATGTAGGGAGGTATGTTTGCGCCAGCCAATCAGCTACTCGCTCCATCACATAGGCGTGCCCTATCACTGTGGGGTCTCAACCCATGTCTCCACTCACAAATCCGGTGGCCACATAATACAACAGTACCCTTATGACCTAAATGATGCTCTGATAATGAGACTTAACTCAATCAGAGATTCGTATGCTATGAATAAATATTTCGCGTACACGTAGTTTTAAATATTCTTTTGTTATTCTTTCTTTCACTGGTAAAACCGAGTCATGTTAGTGCAGCTGGGCGCATTGCAGCTGTCAGAGTATGCCCACCCATGGGGACCAATGGCCCCATGACTTTGATGGTAATTTGTGTAGCTTTTTGCAGCCTAATGTGGGCATTGTTTGCCTGTATGTGGCCAGCTGTACAGTGTGTTTTCGATCTTATAAATTGGCTCTGTATTTCTGTAAGCAGGGAGCCCTACTGCGCTTTCCCCTTTCAGATAGAAGTGGCCAGATGACTGCGGCATTAAGCCATGCCCATAACCTGAGCACATTTCTGGAGAGAATGGGAACAGGGTGCTTGGAGTGTATGGGTGATAGGCCTGGCCAGCTCCATGACTTGACCCCTTTAAGACAGCCCAGAGCATAGACTCCCTCCCCTCAGGAAATCTCAGTCTTCTTGGCACTTCAGTACCATATAAAAAGATTTATGCTACACCACCAGTAGAGAGTGCAGGGGGACTTATGAGAAGGAGAAGAGGTATAACCGCTTACAGTGAGGGTGCTGAGGGTCTAAGGTTGGATGGAGGGAGCTGCTGCTGGAGCTCGGAGGCGTTGCTGAGAGCGTAGTACAGCTGCAGACCTAGATGGTGATAGTCTGCAGGAGGCTACTGGATGATGGTAAAGGGCTGTACCCTTGCTGTTGCTGCACTGCTTAGGGAAATGCTGCTGCGATTCCCAGCCAAGCTGTAGATTTACAGCCAAGCTGTAGATTGAAGAGCAATAATCTATAAAAAGACATTTTGGAACTGTGCCACGAATCAAGGCCCAGCACAATGAATGCAACGGACCAAGGCCCATCAGTGGACATTAAGAATTTCTGCAGCACTGGATTATAAGTGAGGTTGGCCTCATTCAAAGCCAAACACACTGAAAGTGACTTTCAAGTGACTAACTAGGTCTGCTACAAGCGTAGTTTACCAAACTACGGGATATTGGTATTTGTAAGGAGGCTTGAATATTGAACTCTGCTTGCACCTTATACCGGAATCAAGCCTGGAATTACTAAGTGACGGCATCAGAGCTTTGCAGCTCCAATAGTCGCAGAGAGTATTCTTATCATCTGCGGGCTGCGTGCATTAAGTCCCAATTACTTGTTAACAGATGGTATTGAAGTTTAGTTCACCTTACTGCGAGTGTGTGTTAATAACATGGTAAATATCTAACCAGAAGTATGAAAAACTGTTTTCCTATTATACATCACAAATGAAGAAGTTACTGTCAAGTTGATTTGTGTGTTTTCATTCCATGTTCAAGTTAAGTGTACTGTTAAATAGGCAGAGACCATGTTTATTTGCAGCAGACTAGAACTGTGATACTAGAGTCCGCTCTCTAGTTAAACACAAGTATTGTTGGTGTGCATACTATCACTATAGCCCTGGTTGTTGTTCAGCAGTGACCGGGAATCAGGCCTTCAGCCGAGGTGACAGCGAGGTACAAGATGGCAGCGGTTCACGGTAGCTCTAGCATCTCATTTCCCATAGGCTAAAGTATGGCCCAGTTCAGTCACTTGCAAGGGAGATAAGATTTTTATAGCAGACTTGATTACCACAGATCAGTCCCAGATTATTGTTGTGACGCCAGTGTCCCTAGATAAGCCATCAGTTACTTGTGATGAATAAATACGTCCATCAACAAAAAGTGCTTTTTAAAACCAGGGACACACGCTTTCCTTTTATTCACAATCCAACTTTGATTTTCTAACACAGGCAAATTACTTGTACTTCTGAACATGGAGACACAGACTTCTGAACAGTTTTCTGAGATCTACCTTTTTGAACACACCTGACAACAAAAAGTCCTTTTTCCCAAAGCAAACATTCCTCAGTCACTGTTATCTGTTATTTCTTGGGCTACACAGACTATCAATTGTTTCTCACATTAGCTGGTAGCTGTAGCAGGCTTCTGCGCTTCCCCTCTAGAAGCAGTTCAGTGCGGGAATGTGCATAACTTGCATTCCCGTACCAACTCTCAAGCAGCCCGTCCTGTGCTTTCATGCCTGGAGGGGACTAGCCTTCTAGCAGCAGGGACAAACCTGCGACCTAGCCCCAGCAGAAGTAACAGCCTGCCTCTCCTGCTCGCACCTTCTCTGACCACCAACACAGTTCTCCCTCAACCCTCTCACTCACAACTCCTCCCCCTTCTCCCAATCTACCAATCACAACACGCTCATAGGGCAGGGAGACAAACTTACTTAAAGACAAACAGCCTTACAAATGATGGAGGGACCCTACTCTGGGAATTTGAGAAGAACTTTATTTTATCGGGCTATGACTGGTCTCACAAAATTGTCTTTTATAAACAGCACATAGACAACTTATATCTGGGAAGGGTCAGGAGGACTTTAATAGGTATCTAAATAGGAAGGATTAGAAGTTGTTCTTTTCAGGTAAGAGCTCCCCCATCTCCATCGCATTCCTCGGCTTGGTTCTAGGTCACAAATATGTGAGAGTTGTTGCTAAAACATATTTTAAGCCTGAGGATGGTAGCAGTTTCTTAGATTTTAAGTGCACATTATAGAAAGCAGAAGAATAATATTCCGTATGGTCAGTTTAAACACATCAGATGCAATCGCAGTAGGATGAATGATTTTAACACGCAGAGCTTGATTTTAAAAGAGAGGTCGTGACATCACTACGTCTTTTACACTCCGTGCCTAGGGCCAGGACGTAAACACTGTACGGGAACGTGTGATGACGCCATCACGCCATCCACTCCCCACTCCTTAAAGACCGTTATTGCCACATTATGGGATGACACAATGCAGCGCGGGAGTGCGCAATGATGCCAATTACATAAGGTTATATTGGTTAAGTGTGATAGAGGTCATTTAAATTTTAATTATAAGATGTGCTGTTTTTATTTATACAAATTACCGGAAGTGAACGCCCAAGATTGGTGGCGGCACGGTGCCGGCTTTCCCGTTCCCTCATTGCTTACCTACTATAAATACAGGTATGTTGTTACATGATGTGTATGCTTGAAAAAGGTTTAAGAATAAGCCGAAACGCGGCGCAATAAATCTGAAGTTATACAGAAACATCTCCTTGTACTGCCGGCCAGACGTGGCTGAACTCCGGCTGCTTGGAAAATGTGAGTATACATTTTTTTTTATTTTTACACATTTTAGGATGATTTTCAGGGAGGGGCTTATATTTTTAAGCCCTTCCCAAAAATTCATCCCGCGCTTGCCGGCAGCCCATTGCTTTCAATGGAGCCGGCTGTATTGCTGGCTCCATTGAATTCAATGGGCGAACATCCTTCTTCTCAGCTGTGGCAGAGGAGAATGATTTTTATAGTATACTAGCGTACCCGTCGCGCGTTGCTGCGAAGACAGACATACATACATACATTCGTTTTTATATATATAGATGACGGCAGCAGCGACCACTGAGGTTTTGTAGGCCGCTGCTTCCCCCTTGCAGGCTGAATAAAATAGCCATTGTGTGAGAATCGCTGGGGGGGGGGGGGGGGCATTCTTACTGCTGGGAGAATTGCTGGGGGGGGAGGGGGAGACATTCTTACTGCTGGGAGAATTGCTGGGGGGGATGGGAGACATTCTGACTGCTTGGAGAATCGCTGGGGGGGATCGGAGACATTCTGACTGCTGGGAGAATCGCTGGGGGGGGATGGGAGACATTCTGACTGCTGGGAGAATCGCTGGGGGGGGGGGGGTGGGAGACATTCTGACTGCTGGGAGAATCGCTGGCGGGGGAGCGGAGGCATGACTGCTGGGAGAATCGTTGGGGGGAGGGGGGGCATGGTGACTGCCAAGAAAATCTCTGTGGGGGAAGGGGGGCATGATGACTGCCAGGAGAACCGCTGGGGGGGAGCCATTATGACTGCTGGGGGAACCGCTTGGGGGGAGGGGGGCATTATTATTGCTGGCGGACAGCTGGGGGTGGCATTGTGACTGCTGGTGGACCACTGGGGGGGGGGGTATTATGACTGCTGGGGGAACCGCTGGGGGGGGGGACCACTGAGGTTTTGTAGGCCGCTGCTTCCCCCTTGCAGGCTGAATAAAATAGCCGTTGTGTGAGAATCGCTGGGGGGGGGGGGGGAGACATTCTTACTGCTGGGAGAATTGCTGGGGGGGGGAGGGGGAGACATTCTTACTGCTGGGAGAATTGCTGGGGGGATGGGAGACATTCTGACTGCTGGGAGAATCGCTGGGGGGGGGATCGGAGACATTCTGACTGCTGGGAGAATCGCTGGGGGGGGGATGGGAGACATTCTGACTGCTGGGAGAATCGCTGGGGGGGGGGGGTGGGAGACATTCTGACTGCTGGGAGAATCGCTGGCGGGGGAGCAGAGGCATGACTGCTGGGAGAATCGTTGGGGGGAGGGGGGGCATGGTGACTGTCAAGAAAATCTCTGTGGGGGAAGGGGGGCATGATGACTGCCAGGAGAACCGCTGGGGGGGAGCCATTATGTCTGCTGGGGGAGCCGCTTGGGGGGAGGGGGGCATTATTATTGCTGGCGGACAGCTGGGGGTGGCATTGTGACTGCTGGTGGACCACTGGGGGGGGGGTATTATGACTGCTGGGGGAACCGCTGGGGGGGGGGGAGCGGGCATTATTACTGCTGGGGGACCGCTGGGGTATGTCACTCTTATTACTAATGGGGGGAGTGTCACTATTATTACTGCTGTGGGATGTCACTATTATCGCTGGGGTGAAGGTGTCACTATTACCGCTGGGGTATGTGTACATGTGGCAGAAATGGGCAGGGCTCTTTCAGAATAGACCGGGTGCAGATTTTGACTGCTTTTTAGATGCGGAAATGCTGCAGAATTTTCCACAGAAATCTCCGCTGAGGACATTCTGCAGTATTTCCGCGTCCCAAAAGCAGTCAGAATCTGCACCCGGTCTATTCTGAAACAGCCTTGTCCTTTTTAGAACGACGGGGGTAAAATCATACATTGTGATAAGCCCTGCCCCCTGACGTGTTGGCACTTTGCGATACATAAGTGGGTTTTGGGTTGTAGTTTGGGCACTCGGTCCCTAAAAGGTTCGCCATCACTGGCCTAGTACATGTTTGCCCACTTCCAACTCCAATGGAGACTGACTGTAAATGGCTGGCATGCTCTAGTATTTATGGTTTCAAGCTGTACGTGTCATTGCATACAGTCTATCTATCTATCTATCTATCTATCTATCTATCTATCTATCTATCTATCTATCTATCTGGGTTATTGCATACAGTCTATCTATCTATCTATCTATCTATCTATCTATCTATCTATCTATCTATCTATGACATCAGGAAATGAGAGAATTAGATTTTGTAGGCCGCTGCTTCCCCCTTGCGGGCTGAATAAAATAGCCGTTGGGTGGAACATACAATTTATCCGGCTGCTGTGGCTTCTTGGGAAGATAGCCTAGTACTTGTTTACCCACTTCCAACTCCAATGGTAATTGGCTGGCGTGCTCTAGTGGTTCCAAGCTGTACGTGTCATAATACAGCCTTAATGACATCACAATGCAGCTTTATAGAACATGTTGGGGCATGTTCAAGGGCGTCCGATGTTGATGACATCAGTGATGACATCCCAATAGCAGGTGGCTTACTTACTCGATCTACGTGGGGGGGGGGGGCGTAACTTTCGACGACGCTCGCGCGCCATTTATCGTAGGATATTTGTACTATGCCTATAATCTTCCCAGGAGTGTACTTAACAACTTCCAAAAGTTTCATGGCGATCGGATGAATGGTGTAGTAGCGCATAAAGGACAAACACACACGCAGACACGCACGCAGACAGACATACATTCAATTTTATATATATAGATGTTCTCAATGGGGCCGGCCCCATTGAGCGCATATATAGAACACAAGGAATCGCAGAACGCAGATAGACGCGATCTACGAATCCTTGTGTCCTATAACTTATCAGACATCCGCATAAAAAGCGGACATGTGACCGATCCCATTGCAAAGCAATGGTTCTATATATGCGCAGATCGAATGCGCATCCGCAAATCGCGGCAAAAAACGGTCGTCTGACTGAGGCCTAACTCTGTAAAGGTTTTGCATATCCAAATGATTCTGACATTGTTTTTTTCGCCACATGGTTAGTTGGTGAAAATAGTCCGATATAATTTGTGTATATCTATTAAAAGTGCCAATATTGGAAAAATTTTGAAAAAATTGTCATTTTTTCATGTTTTCAACTGCAGTATCTCAAATATGTGCAAACATACTGTACAAATTTTTGATAGGATATATATTTTCATCTGTTTCCTTTATTCTGAATGCACATTTGAAAAACATTTGTGTTTTTTAACCATTTAGATGACGTACAAATTTAACATTACTTTTCAGCATTTTGAGGAATACTTTGTTTTCCTACAGCAAGCCAAGTTTGCAAAGGTCCATAGGTGTCAGAATGATAGATACCCCTACAAAAGACCCCATTTTAAAAACTACACCCCTTATGTATTCACTGAGGGGTGTCATGAGTATTTTGATCCCACAGTTTTTTTTTTCAGGAATTACTTCAATTTAGGGGAGAAAAAATAAAATTTCATATTTTTGCAAAAATGTCATTTTAAAGACATATTTTTTTCCTATAGTGCACATGAAAATGGGGTTTGACACCCCAAAATGGATACCCCTGTTTCTCCCATGTTCAGAAATATACCCATTGTGGTCCTAATCTTATGTCTGGATGCACAACGGGGCCCAAAATGAAAGAAGTAGATGGTAGTTTTCAGAACAGAAATTTTGCTTGAAAGCCTTTTATGCCACATAGCACACTCCTGAGCGTCCAAAACCATAGAGGACCCCCACAAGTGACCCCATTTTGAAAACTAGACCTGTTAATGAATTTATCTAGGGGTGTACTGCCCATTTGACCCCACAGTTTTTGAATGAATTCAAGCAAAGCAAAATGAAAAAAATGTGATTTTTGTTTTTTTAGCAATTCTGAATGAAGACTTGCACCCCAAAATGGAATAACCTGTTTCTCCCGTGTTCAGAGACATACCATTGTGGCCCTAATCTTATGTCTGGATGCACAACGGGGCCCAAAATGAAAGGAGTAGTCGGTGGTTTTCAGAACAGAAATTTTGCTTGAAGGTGATTTAGGCCCCATTGCCCACTTGAGTGGCCAAAACGATGGAGAATTCCCACAAATGATCCCATTTTGAAAACTAGACCCCTTAATGAATTCATCTAGGGGTGTACTGTGTATTTTTACCCTACAATTTTTGAATAAATCTAAGCAAAGCAGTAGGAAAAAATTACAATTTTCATTTTTTTGGCAGTTGCATCAATTTAAAAACAGTTTTGTTTTGTACAGCACACAAATGAATGAAGACTTTCACCCCAAAATGGATACCCCTGTTTGTCTCGTGTTCAGAAACATACCCCTTGTGGCCCTAATCTACTTAATGGACACATGGCTAGGCCTATAACGGAAGGAGCACCCGTTGGATTTCAGGGTACAACGGAATAAATTCTAGGTCCCATTGCCCACTTGTAGAGCCATTGAGCGTCCAAAATGATTAAGACCCCATTTTGAAAACTAGACCCCTTAACGAATTCATCTAGGGGTGTACTGCATATTTTGACCCCACAGTATTTGAATGAATCTAAGCAAAGCAGAAGGAAAAAATTACTATTTTCTTTTTTTTTGGCAATTTTGTCAATTTAAAAACAGATTTTATTGTACAGTGTACATAGGAATGATTGGAATGAAGACTGTCACCCCAAAATGGATACCCCCATTTGTCTCGTGTTCAGAAACATACCCATTGTGGCCCTAATCTACTTATAGGACACATGGCTAGGCCTATAATGCAGGGAACACCCGTTGGATTGCAGGACACAACTGAATAGATTCCAGGCCTCATTGCTGACTTGTACGGAATAAAAATTGATACCTTAAAAAAATTTCTCCCCACCACACACACTCCGCGCCCTTTTCGGCGTTCCCCAAATCTTAGATAAAAGTAATAATGTGAACTGTGTGGTATTTCCGAAGACAGGGGTAATTACGGAGGCTGGTTAGGATGGGTACATGGGGCAATAAAATCGTGTATCCCCCCTTGTCTCATGCTTTTTGGGGGGTATTTTATGACATCAGTGGTGGGTATGGGGTGTAAAAAGTAGCTCTCTGTGAGTCTTCGTAATCTTGCTGAGGTGCGGCGGTCTCTCGCAGAAGGCACTCAACAAGCTGCTCCTGGAACTACATGAAGGGTTTCTTGTAAATTACGTATTACAGGTAGCGCTCTGAATAATGCCAGGCTCACGCAGGCGTAGGTGGGATCCACTTGCGGAGGCCCCCCCCCAGCGGATCCCAGCTGTGAGCCCGGCTGTGACCCTGCATACGGCCGCGTAATGTACTGCGCATAACTGCGTACTCACACAGGAGGTCATGCGCAGTGCATCTTTTTTTGGTTTGTATTTCCCGCACCGTCGCTTAGCAAAGACGCGGGTACCCGCAGCCCATACACAATGTAGTTGCGTATGGGCTGCGGGTATATCCACGACCATGCAGCACAATGGGCTCTATGTTGAGGATATCCGCAGTAAAATAGAATCTGCTGCTTTCTCTTTTCTGCGAGTGGATTACGCAACTCCAACCCACTAATGTGAGCGGAATTGTGTAATCCAATGCGATTAATCTGCGTATTACCACGGATCAGATGCATGCAGAATCCCTAATTCCTATCTGGTCATGTGAGAGTGGCCTAAGGTAGATCGCTACCTTTTTATCATGTGACTGGCGACCGCGCAACAAGGTCACTGCTCCAGGCTCTCGGCGACCATTGGTTGCTGGGAGATAGGAGATTTTAAATTTCCTGAGCTCCCCGCCTCCTGCGCATATGTCCGGTGTTTTTGCCGGTGGTCGCATGTGCAGAATCCGGAAAAGTTCACAGAGGAGGATCGCGTTGGGGTTCAAATACGGAGGCCTCCTGTAAAAAGTTTCATCTCCTCTCACCGATCACATTGGTGAGGGGAGATGAAGCTTCACCTATCTTTTACTTTTACGTGATCGCCATTATCCATTGGATAACGGTGTACACGTGATAAGGAACCGCTCACCGCGGCCCCCCGTGAAATCTCCAGGCTCCTGGCAAAGTTTTGTAGCCAGGAGCAGGGAGATTTTAAATTACCCTCGCAATCCACGGCTTTTGCGCATGCGTCTGCCATTTTGGCGACGGGCGCATGCGCAAAAGCTGGGGTGAGGTCCGTGGATAAATCCGGGGGCCTTAGGTACTTCATTTCATCCTTCCTCACGGATATGATCCGTGGGGGAAGATGAAACGTAAGCTTTTTTTAACTTTTTTTTTACTTTTTAAAACTTTTTTTTTTACTTTAAATGATCACTGTTATCCATTGGATAACAGTGATCATGTCCCTGATGACCTCCCTCTGCTCCTGGCTATACATGGTAGCCAGGAGCAGAGGGATTTTGAATTTCCTGGGGCTTGAGCCCCTCTGTGCCCCTCTTTTTAACTTTTTCGCAATCACCGCTATCCATTGGATAGCAGCGATCGAGGGCTCGGGGACCGCTGACCGCGGTCCCCGGTGACTTCTCCTGGTTCCTGGCTACCTTCAGGAGCCGGGAGCCAGGAGATTTTGAATTTGCGGGGCTCCCGGCCTTCTGCGCATGCACGTGACGCCATGCATCTTGCACGCATGCGCAGACGGGTGGCCGAGGGTCCCGGAGGACCAGTGCACCGCGGGACACCTTTGACAAGGTGGCTGAGTAATGTCAGCTGCCCCGATGGATCCGATCCATCAGAGCAGCTGAATATCTAACTTTTTAAAACTTTTTTCCACTTTATTGCGATCGGCGCTATCCATTGGATAGCGCCGATCGCATTGCAGAGGGGGACTGCCCGCAGCCCAGGATGACAGCTCCATGCTGTCGGCTACCTGCGGGCACTGACAGCATGGAGCTGTCACGTCTTCAGCTAAGAGGGCATTAATCCAAAAAGGATGAATGTTTTCACGTCCTCTAGGATTAAAGCCCACTTAGCTAGGACGTAAAAAGGCAATGGGCCCGTCACTAAGGGGTTAAAAACCTCCTTAGCCCCCAAAAATTCAAAATCTGTCAAATCATAGAATCACTTACTTTTTCCCAAGCTGGTTGGTTGCTTATGCAGTCATAAAAAGTCAAATGACTATCGACTGTGTAAACTCAGGGTAGGTCTTATTTTCAAGGAAACAGGGTACTAAGAGCTTGCAGTTCACAGTGGACAAGGGGCCTTGTGGTATCCTTCATTTATATTCAATGTTATACACTTAATTATGTTTATATATATATAAAAAAATTAATGGCTCTCATGCTAAGCTCACCCAAACTGTAAAGTGGCTCCAAAAATTCCATAGTGGGATGTCCACCAGACTGTTCCAACACCAGGGCAAGACACTTTTTGGGAAGCGGGAGGGAGAGGAACACAAGAGGGGAAAACAAAACACATTGAGATACAAAAAAAAAAGAACAAATACAAACCAATTGTCTGGTGATATAGAACATATGCCCATCTGAGCGTAGAAGACCTGTCTTGGAATAGGGAGGTTACTATCAACCAACAGGATTAATAGAGCAGAACCATAACTGTTAAAACCCCCAAGTCTCGCAGCGAGGGCAAAAATAGTAACTTTCATGATAACAGCAGGAGAGATACAACATGGAGCAGTTGTACCCATGCTGCAAGGAAGCAGGAAATCATTTTCAGCAAGAAAATACCTTGAAGAGAAATTGGAGTAAAGCAAAAAGCTGATTTGGTAGCAGCCCCACTAATTAGAGAGTCCTAGACTAGTAAAGCAAAGAGGCAAATTTCATGGGTAGAATCAGTGGTGAAATTCTAGAGATCGGGGAGAGTAGCAGAGTGGGTGATACCTCTTGGAGTATGATGTCTGTCAAATTTGGAGTGGGTGAGGTGGTGAAAGCACCTCCTAGTCGTCAATTTTAGGAAACAGGATGTCCAGGATGCAACAAAATTGACAAAGATCAGGAGGGTGGCCAACCTATCATTTCTATAAGCTGTAAGAGCAAATGGAAATCCTCAGCAATATACCAGTTAGTGATCTCATAGAGTGGTCAGCAAGGAGCAGAGTTGTTGTATTTTCTGAAACATATTCCAAGACAGATCAGGAAATAGTGGTATGGTAGCTCCATCAAACTTAAGTTTAGTCATGAATGCAACAGATGGCATCCCTAGGTTGCAAGGAGGATACCATTGGTTTGAGTGCACGATAGGCCCTGTCCAACTTGATCTTATAAGAGGCAGGTTTGCCCAGGATTAAGTTGAAGACAGCTTCTAGAGTGACATGCAAGTTCTTTTTTTCTGGTAACCTCTGGTAGATTCTGCACTCAGATGTTATGCCTGTGCCTCCGGTTGTCTAGGTCGTCCAAACAATGCTATAGTTGTGACATTATTATCATACTCTAAAGGCTCCACTCTGGATGTAGCATGTTGGAAGTCATTCTGTACTGCTGAGATCTCTGAGCAGCAAGTCTCTTTCATTTCTGAGATAAGAGATTTTAAATATTTTTTGAAGGAAGTTGTAGCATATATTGACTCCAGTTGATACAAGGTCAGAGCTGGAGCTTCAGACTCAGAGTTGGAGCTAGAGACCTATAGGTTGTCATTTCAAGAAAGGTAAGGTGAGGAAGGTGCAGCCCCAATGATGTCCTGCTCAGTTGAAGGGTATGAGGGAGAGGTTCCCTTAGAGATGACTGCTGACGGGGAAAGAGGAGCTGTGTGCCTAGTAGAAAGAGTGGGATCTTCTACAGAGGAGTTGGCTGTAGGCTGCACAGAAGTGACAAGTGTTTCTATGCAATTTCATGGCATCGACTAATGGCCACGTTAAGAGTCCTGGCATGAAAAATTGTATTTTGAGGATTGCATTTGGACTGCAGGAAGATCTGGTGATATGGCAGCCTCATGCCTATAAGAGGTTAGTTGAAGACTCTTATGTAGGTAGTCCTTGTGTAGGAAGCCCAAAGATGGGGACTCTGTATCCGAGGCCTACAAGGGTTTCTCTAGGGAAGTACTCAAGGTTGAGTGTCGGGAATTCTGAGAAGTGATGCCTTGTTGTTCTGCCTTCTAAAGCTGTCTTCTCCCTTTTCAGAAGTGGAAGATTAGTAACGCTGCACATACAGTAAACCCTTGAGTAGCATTGCTCCTAAGTAAAGCTGTTTTCAACTAAAGTCGATGTGTCAGGGCAGCGGCAGCCCCCCAAATAAAGTTGCATTCCTCAGATAAGGACGCCGACTGCTCCATGACCCCGGGCGCCGCTCAGTGAGCTGGCGCACAGCTGATGTCGGTCGCTTTCTGCTTCTTCTGCATCAGCGCACGCCTACTCCTCCCCTCTCCACAGTGCACAGTGCCGGCTGAATGTTGCTGTGTCTGCCTGCCTCCTGACACAGTACAGCAGCTGAATCCCCAAAGTGCTGGCTGAACGTTGCCTGCCTTATGAATCCCTACTGTACTGCAAAATGTAAGTACTGTACAGATGAGTACAGTAAAGAATCGTTTGCAAATAAATACTGCAGTCCTATGTTAAACCACAGATAACACAGTGATAATCTTTTTATTATAAAAGTAAAAAACATTACAGGGCGTAATAACAAAAATAACAAAATAACAGAAAAATTTGTCAAATAAAATCGCAAGAAGCATATATACACACACATTTACAAAACAGAAATATTTGCAAAAATAACCGAAAATAACAGAAATATTTGCAATAAATAATAGCCAAACATATTCATATTTACAAAATTTTACAGAAACTGTACAGGAGTGAAAAAACCGGTCTGGCCGCATCCCCAATATCACACGTCCCATTTACACTACAAAATTTACATAACAAAACATATCACAACAAAAACAAGACAACCTATTCCATAATCCCGTCGTGCTGCATATTCCAACCTACTAAACAGAGAAAACACACACATTAGTAAAACAAGAATATATATAAAAAAAATTTTTATTTTTTATTATTTATTTCCCCCCCCCCCCTCCCCTCTTAACTACACACACATTACCCTCTACCCATCCCCTGGTCCGCTGCCAATACCTGCCAATCATGCTTATGAACATATATATATATATATATATATATATATATATATATATTTTTTTTTTTTTTTGGTAAATACACAGAACGTAATACTAACCCCCCACAAAAACTCATAATACCACCCATAAAGATACCACCCACGAAAACACATAATACCACCCATGAAACATGATACCACCCACGAAAAAGAAAAACAGACAAACATATAATACCACCCACAAACCCATATAATGCATAATAATCCACAGCCTAAATATACAGAAAAGTAAATAAATAACAAAAATATAACCATTACCTCCAGCCCTGGTTCGGGTCCCGTAAGCCTTTTATTCAACTTTTAACTTAAAGCAAAACAAAAAGCTAGGGTGAAAGAATCCAGCCCCCCACCGGGAAACAGTTCTCCAGGCTAGGGAACCCCAAAGCAAAAACCCCTCCAAAGGAAGGCTGCTCGAGGCCTACCCAACCTTTCAAACTCCAGAGAACGCACCTTCACCAGGTCACCGAGAATATTCCTACTTACCTCGTCCTCAAGGAGGATTTTATGCTGCGTCGATACTACACACCGTGCGCTCCACGTGTGATACCTAACCACTAGACTTACTAAAAATAAAGTGCAGCGGTCCCTGCCACCCAGATCTCTGAATGCTCCATAAGACCACTCGGCGTAGGTAAGGTCAGCTAGCCGAGGCCAACCGATGGGAGCCCCTACCCTCTTGTATACCTCTATATTAAAGGGACAATGAAGCAAGAAGTGGTCCATGCTCTCCAGAGTGTTGCCACATGCCTCCCGGGGACAACCTCTGTCCTCGGTGTTCTTGTGCTTCAAATTGTCCCCCACGTACAGCTTACCATGGAAGCAGCGCCAGGTCAAGTCCCAATACTTTGAGGGGATTCTTACCGAATTTAAAAGAAACAAACCCACCCTCAAATCCCCACTTGGGCAGTCTCTGAGGGCCAATGGATTCTGAAAGTGGGTTGCCAAGACCCTCTGGTCCAGCACACGCCTGGCCAGTGTCCTGACTTCCCCCACGGTCAGCCCCCATTGGCGTAAAACCTTAAGAACCGGTGCAATGTAAGCCGGAAGATGTCCGTGCGGTGTACAAAAGTCCTTCACACGCCCTCCCGTCTCCCACTCCTGGAAGAACGGCTGAAACCATCCCTTACAGGAGGATACCCGCGGAGGAGCCCTCTCTTTCGAGAGGTTTGCGATATTGGCTTTCAAAAAGGTATTCACGAGGAATACCACTGGATTGACCATACCCAACCCGCCTAGTCTCCTCGTACGGTAAGTAACCTCCCTCTTGACTGGGTTCAACCTATTCCCCCATAACAGCTGGAAGAACAGGCTGTAGACCCATGACCAAAGAGGTTCTGGCAAAATGCAGACACTTCCCAAGTACATTAACAAAGGGAGCAGGTAAGTTTTGATCAAGCAAACCCTTTCTCTCAGGGTCAAAGACCACCCTTTCCATTGATCCACCTTTTGAGCGGCATTCCTCAATCTGCCTTCCCAGTTTTTCTCGGGATAATTCCCTTGGTCGAAATCGATGCATAAAATTTTAGCGGAATCTTGGGGTTCTGGGAGAGCATCCGGAAGATCAAAAGCAGGATCTCCCCCTCCCAGCCAGAGACACTCACACTTTTCCCGATTGATCTTTGACCCGGAGACCTCCGAGTAGCGGACAACTTCCGACATCACCCATCCCGCCTCCTCCTGAGAGGAGACAAAGATAGTAATGTCATCAGCGTACCCCACTGTCCTCAAGGCCAGGTCCGGGACCCCCGGGTCCATCCTCACCCCCGCCAACGGTCCCCCATCTACCCTTCTGAGGAAGGGATCGACAGCGAACGCGTAAAGCAAGGGGCTCAGAGGGCATCCCTGACGAACTCCAGACCCAACTACAAAAGGACGGCCAACCCAACCGTTCACGAGCGGGAAACTCTCAGCCCCTGAATACAATGTTTTTAACCATTTTACGAACCCCACCGGCAGAACGTATCTCAAAAGGACAGACCAAAGGTACTCGTGGTTTACTCGATCAAAAGCTTTAGCCTGATCCAGGGAAAGTAAAAACCCCTTCCAGAGACCCGCCCTGCCCTGCTCCACATCCTCCCGGACACTCAGCACGGCGCTAAACGTGCTTCGACCGGGAACAGAGCAGTGCTGAGCCCCACAAAGGAGCTGGGGTGCAAATTTCCCCAACCTACTGAACAGCACTTTTACCAGAATCTTTCTGTCCATATTGAGGAGCGCTATGGGATGCCAATTCTCAATACGGAGCGGATCTTTACCCTTTGACAGAATAATTAGGGCCGACTTCCTCATTGACTCCAGCAGAACGCCCAAGGATAGACATTCATTAAAAACCTCGGTCAAGAGGGGAACCAAAATTTCCTTAAAGGCTTTATAAAACTCAGATGTTAAGCCGTCTGGGCCTGGCGACTTTTTGGACCGGAGCTCATCAATCGCCAGTCCGACTTCATCTTCCGTAATTGCTTCTGTCAAAACGCCAAGAGAGGGGTCTACTCCTGGTTCGGGAACGGTTTCTGCCCGGAAAGTCGAGATTCCGTCATGATTAAGTTCTTTCCCGCCCAAGAGATGTGAGTAGAAGGATCTGACGACCTCCAGGATCCCTGATCTGGACCTTTTCAGGGAGCCTGTACTGTCTAGCAGACCCGTAACCAATTTACAACTCACTGACATCTTACAGTTCTTGTAGGGGTCAGGCGAGCGGTACTTCCCAAAGTCCCTCTCAAGAACCAAAGATGTGTGCCTATCATACTGACATCTCTTTAGCAAGGATTTCACTCTGGAGATCTCCTCGCAGCTACCTCCAGTCAAGACCAAACTGTCAGAACCGGCAACTCTCGGGGCCGCCGTGCCCGCACCACCGGTCCGGCCACCCGGGGTACAGGAGCACGGCGCAGAGGTACCCCGGTTCTTGTGATCTCCCCGGGCCGCTGTAAGACTGGTCGCCGCCGGGTTGCTAGGGAGGCAGCTGGTGCTTCTAGTCGCTTGACTACCAGGCTGGCTTCCCTGGTAACTGTCTGTGCAGTGAGACTGGGGGCGTGCCCCCAGCACCGCCCTGATTAGCCCTGCTGCTGTCAGGCTCCCCGCCCCAATCAGCTTCTGGGGCGGGAGCGCTGACAGCATTTAAATAGGTGTGTTTTCCTCTCAGGCCTTGCCAGTGTTAGTTTGGTCTTCCAGCTGCACCCGCGTATACTTTTGACTCCTGTTTGTGACCCCGGCTTTCTTGACCTCTGCTTTTGGACCTTGACTACGTTTTGCCTGACCCCCCTGTACTGCGTACCCTCCTGTTGCCGACCCGGATTGTCTGACCGCTCTACCGTTGTTTGTCTTCAGTGTCTGTTTGTCTCCCCGTGTCCCGCTTCCCTAGTGAGGGTAGGGACCGCCGCCCAGTTGTCGCCCTGGGGGTTAGCCCAGGGGGGCAAGTAGGCAGGGACAGGGGTTGCGGGATATATCAGGGACCCCCATATCCCGGACACTGTCCTGACAGTAACACTGGCCGAAGGTAGGTCAGACTCGTGCATCCGCCCGGCTACTTTGAATCCCTCGATGGAGGCCGTGGCTGCGTTAGCGAACCAGGTCCAGGTCCTTACTAACCTTGTCCAGGACCTAACCGCCCGCATGCAGCTACAGGAACAAGTGGCGGCTGCAGGTCCCATGCAGCCCCCTTCCGCTCCCGGGACTATGTCAGAACCCCGAGCCACGCTGCCGGACTGCTTCTCTGGAGAGAGAGGTCAGTTCTTTGCATTTAGAGAGAGCTGCAAGCTCTACTTTGATCTCCGACCCCACTCCTCTGGTACTGAATATCAGAAAGTGGGAATTGTAATTACCCGCCTGAGGGGGGACCCCCAAAATTGGGCTTTCTCGCTACCAGCAGGCTCTCCAGCCCGACTATCCCTTGACGCCTTTTTTTCCGCCCTGGGTCAAATTTATGACGAACCCGACCGGGCGGGCTACGCAGTCTCCAAACTTCTGGCCCTGCGCCAGGGTTGTAAGATGGCGGAGGACTACTGTTCCCAATTCCGTCAACATTGTACGGAATCCGGGTGGAACGATGCCGCCCTAAAAGACTTATTTTTGACCGGTCTGTCTGAGGGTCTCAAGGACCTACTTGTGGCCCACCCAGAGCCTAGAACCCTGGAGCAAGCCATGACGCTTGCTATTCGGGCCGACCGACGTTTGAGGGGCCGACACGCCGCTCGGGCCACTCCACTCCCCACGCCCACTTCTTCTACTGACCTGACTCTCTCACTTCCCACCACCGAGCCCATGGAACTGGGAGCCATGAACCCCAAGCAGCGACGGGAATATCGCCTGAAGAAGAATCTTTGCTTCTACTGTGGGGAGCCGGGTCACCGCATTGCCACATGCACTAAGAAGCCACGGCAGGAAAACTCCCGCTCCTAGGCAGTTGTCGGGAGGACTGTCTAGGAGCTAAGGTACTCCCTGTGTTATCCAAAATGTTATTGCCTTGCACCCTAGAATTTCATGCTTTCCACCGTACTGGGCAAGCCTTTGTTGATTCTGGGGCTGCGGCGAATTTCGTTAACTTTAATTTCGTTGCTCAACTGTCCGGGGTTTTTTTACGTTTAGAGACCCCGATTCTGGTTTCAGGAGTGGACTCCACCCCATTGCAAGCAGGGGTGGTTCATCTGGTTACCCCTGAAGTAAGGTTTACGATAGGAGCCTTACACGTGGAAACCTGCACTTTTCTAGTGATGAGAGATTTGTCTGTGGACGTCGTCCTAGGCCTCCCCTGGCTCCGGGAGCACAACCCGGTAGTAAATTGGGACACGTTGGAACTGGTAAAGTGGGGTCCCCGCTGTGCCAACCACCTTTGTGCAGTGAAGGTGGGAATCTCCACCTGCGAGGGGACCCCCCTACCAGATTACCTCTCCGAGTTTTCTGACGTGTTCTCCAAACAATTATCTGAAGCTCTGCCCCCTCATAGGGAATGGGACTGTAAAATAGACTTGATCCCTGGGGCCAAACTTCCTAAGGGCCGCATTTATAACGTTACGGTTCCTGAGAGAGAATCCATGAGGGACTATATCCAGGACAGCCTGGCCAAGGGGCACATCCGGCCCTCAGAATCCCCGGTGGGTGCCGGGTTTTTCTTCGTTGAGAAGAAGGATGGGGGTCTCCGGCCCTGTATTGACTATAGAGAGCTAAACAAAATCACAGTCCGAAACCAGTATGCCCTTCCACTCATTCCTGACCTCCTCAACCAGGTCGCTGGTGCCCGATGGTTTTCTAAACTTGATCTCAGGGGAGCATACAACCTCATCCGCATTCGGGAGGGGGATGAGTGGAAAACCGCCTTCAATACGCCCCTCGGGCATTTTGAATACCTAGTTATGCCTTTTGGATTGTGTAACGCCCCCGCCATTTTTCAGGGGTACATGAACTCAGTGTTTCAGGATATCATGGGGGTGTTCGTGGTTGTATATCTAGACGACATTTTGATTTTTTCCTCCGACTTGCCAAGTCACCATACTCACGTTCAGACTGTACTAGCTCGACTCAGACATAACAAGCTGTTTGCTAAACTCGAGAAATGTGTGTTCGGGGTACAAAAGATATCATTTTTGGGGTATATCATCACGCCATGCAACTTCCAGATGGATCCTGAAAAGGTGAAAGCCATCACGGAGTGGGCCCAGCCAGGGTCGTTGAAAGCCCTTCAACGCTTCCTCGGCTTCGCCAACTACTATCGCAAATTCATCAAAGACTTCTCCGTGGTGGCTAAACCTCTAACGGACCTCACCAGAAAGGGGGCTGATGTGAGGACCTGGTCTTCTGAGGCTCTGAGGGCCTTCGATACCCTAAAGGCGGCGTTCTCTTCTGCACCTGTCCTAATACAACCAGATCTGTCCAGCCCTTTTTTGGTGGAAGTAGATGCCTCTGAGTTTGGTGTGGGAGCGGTACTGTCCCAAGGTCCCTCCACTCTCACCAACCTTAGACCGTGTGCCTATTTTTCTAGGAAGTTTTCTTCCACCGAACGGAACTATGATATAGGCAACCGGGAATTGCTGGCGATTAAGTGGGCTTTCGAAGAGTGGAGGCATTTTTTGGAAGGAGCCCATCACCAGATCACGGTACTCACAGACCATAAAAACCTCACCTATCTAGATTCCGCTAAGAGGTTAAATGCTCGGCAAGCCCGCTGGGCCTTGTTCTTCTCTCGGTTCAATTTTGTTGTTACCTATAGACCGGGTTCTAAGAATGTCAAGGCTGATGCCCTGTCTAGGAGCTTTGGTTCTCCGGAACCTGCCGAGCCGGAGCCTGAGAGCATCCTCTCCCCTGGGGTGGTCCTCGCTGCTGTCTCCTCCGACCTTTCACCTCTCATTCACGCCGCTCAACAATCTGCTCCTGAAGCCCTTCCGGAAGGCAAATTATTTGTCCCATTGTCACTGAGATTGAAAGTGTTAGAGGAGACACACGCTTCTGTCCTAGCTGGACACCCCGGCATCAGGGGTACGCTGGAGTTAGTATCCAGACTCTATTGGTGGCCGCACATGGCCAAGGAGGTACGGGTATTTGTGTCCGCGTGCCCGGTTTGCGCAAGGGGGAAGAATCTCAGGAGACGTCCTGAGGGTCCTCTTCTTCCCTTGCCCATTCCGTCCAGGCCATGGTCCCATTTGTCCATGGATTTTATTACTGATCTGCCATCCTCGCTGGGGAATACGGTCATCTGGGTAATAGTAGACCGTTTCTCTAAAATGTCACATTTTGTTCCGCTTTGCAAGTTGCCTAACGCCAAACTTCTGTCTGAAATGTTCATCAAGGAGATTGTTCGGTTACATGGGATCCCCGAGGACATTGTGTCAGATAGAGGGGTTCAGTTCGTCGCTCGCTTCTGGCGAGCCTTCTGTAAAAGTCTAAACGTAAATTTGTCCTTCTCCTCCGCTTTCCATCCCGAGAGTAACGGACAAACGGAACGAATGAACCAAGAACTTATCCAGTATCTGCGACTGTTTGTCTCTGATAACCAGTATCAGTGGGCCAACTACTTACCTCTCGCCGAATTTGCTATCAACAACCATGTTAACTCGTCGACCCAATTGTCACCTTTTTTTTGTAACTATGGGTTTCATCCCCGGTTCTCGCTTTCCACTCCTGTGGTCTCGAACAATCCGGCCGCCGACATATCCTCTGAGGAACTGTGCACAGTTTGGGCCCAGGTTCGTAAGAACCTTCAGGGTTCCCAAGAGAAACTGCGTAAATACGCAAATAAAAGATGTACCATCTCTGCACCTTTTGTAGTCGGGGAGCAAGTTTTGTTGTCTTCCAAGAATCTGAGACTCAAGGTTCCCTCCCTGAAACTTGCTCCTCGGTTCATTGGCCCATTTACTGTTTCTCAGGTCATCAACCCGGTGTCATATAAGTTGGCACTTCCTGACCCCTGGAAGGTCCACAAGGTTTTTCACAAAAGCCTACTTAAGAAGTATGTGACTCCAGTTCTACCCACCCAGAACCCGCCTCCTCCTTCTCTGGTACAGGGGGAACTGGAGTATGAAGTAGAAAGGCTGGTGGATGCCCGACGGGTTAGAGGTGTGCTGCAGTACCTGGTCCACTGGAGAGGATTTGGCCCTGAGGATAGGACGTGGGTCCCTGCCAGGGACGTTCATGCGCCACGCCTAGTCCAGGCATTCCACAGGGCTTTCCCGCTTAAGCCCGCACCTGGCCATGGGGGTCCGGTGTCCCCCCGTAGAAGGGGGGGTACTGTCAGAACCGGCAACTCTCGGGGCCGCCGTGCCCGCACCACCGGTCCGGCCACCCGGGGTACAGGAGCACGGCGCAGAGGTACCCCGGTTCTTGTGATCTCCCCGGGCCGCTGTAAGACTGGTCGCCGCCGGGTTGCTAGGGAGGCAGCTGGTGCTTCTAGTCGCTTGACTACCAGGCTGGCTTCCCTGGTAACTGTCTGTGCAGTGAGACTGGGGGCGTGCCCCCAGCACCGCCCTGATTAGCCCTGCTGCTGTCAGGCTCCCCGCCCCAATCAGCTTCTGGGGCGGGAGCGCTGACAGCATTTAAATAGGTGTGTTTTCCTCTCAGGCCTTGCCAGTGTTAGTTTGGTCTTCCAGCTGCACCCGCGTATACTTTTGACTCCTGTTTGTGACCCCGGCTTTCTTGACCTCTGCTTTTGGACCTTGACTACGTTTTGCCTGACCCCCCTGTACTGCGTACCCTCCTGTTGCCGACCCGGATTGTCTGACCGCTCTACCGTTGTTTGTCTTCAGTGTCTGTTTGTCTCCCCGTGTCCCGCTTCCCTAGTGAGGGTAGGGACCGCCGCCCAGTTGTCGCCCTGGGGGTTAGCCCAGGGGGGCAAGTAGGCAGGGACAGGGGTTGCGGGATATATCAGGGACCCCCATATCCCGGACACTGTCCTGACACAAACGCTCGAGTTTCCTCCTCAGGCTCTGATACATACGCTTTCTGTTCAGGCTTCTGAGGTTGGAGATCTGTCGGAAGAACCTTCTTACCCGATGTTTGAACATCTCCCACCACTCTGACTTACTGCTGCATAGGCCCAGTAGTGGTTCCTGGCTCTGAAGAAAATCCTCAAAGGACCGTCTTATTTCCTCTTCTCTTAGGAGTGACGAATTCAACTTCCATAAACCTTTGCCCATCCGAGGGGTCTCTGTGACATTCAGAGAAAAAAGAATCATACAGTGGTTGGAGAACTCCACCTCCACCACTGATAACGGTGAGGAGACGGCTTCCTCCTTTAAATAAAACCTATCTATCCTAGACCTGCAATAACTACCTCTAAACCAAGTGAATCCCGTGCGCCCTGGGGTGTGCTGAACGTGGACATCCACAAGGCGTGCCTCACTACTCTATTTAACACGACGCTATCATAGCCTAGCTGGTTATTGGAACCTCCTCTATCACAGAGCCTCGTGACATTATTAAAGTCTCCTCCAAAGACCACTTGCCGGCTTGTAAAACGGAAAGGCTTAATTCTCATAAAGAGGACTTTGCGCCCCTCCTTTGACTGGGGTCCATAGATGTCAATAAGACGCAACTCTTGACCTCCCATGAGAATATCCAAGATCAGGCACCTCCCCATTTCCAGCTCGATAACCCGTCTGCATTCTACCTGTGCGGTCTTAAAAAGGACCGCCACCCCGCTATACGGCTTGGCCGCAAGAGACCAATAGGAGGCTCCGCACCTCCACTCACGCTTGGCTTTGTACATGACCGACAAATCTGTCAGCCTGGTCTCTTGCAAAAATAAAATGTCAGCTTCAACTCAGCTGAGAAAATCAAAGGCCGCAAACCTAGCCGCATCTGACTTAATGCTGGCAACAATAATGGATGCCAGCGTCAACAGGGTGAGTGCCGCCATCATTGGTGATCGAGCTGGATGGCTTTCCTCTTACTCTCCCCCTCCTCCCTGTCGGAAGAAGAGGTCTCTCCTTTATTTCTTTTTAGTGAAATTGAGACATCCATATCACCACTCTCATCCTTACCTTCACCTTCCGGCTTCAGGGTAGCCCCCTTCCCGGAAGAAACCGGGTCCCCCACAGAAAGAGACCCAGCGTCCCCTGGGGTTCCTTCCTCAAATATCTCCGCCACCACCTCCGGTACCTCACCCCCAGCCTCTCCCCTTGGCAGGGAAGAGGAGGTGTTATTGAGAGCTTGGTACAGGTTAGAGAGGTCGACTGTAAGGGAACTGATGGGGCCTTCCTTTGGTATCTGCACCAGAGTGAGTGGGACCGAGTCATCCCACTCTAGAGAGGAAGAACCCCTATTTTTCTTTCTTGTTCTTCCCTTACCCTTTTTTTCTGCTTTTGCCATTTCTCGCTTTCCTCGTCCGCACTTTCTTCACGGGAGGATGTGGCAGAACTGGCAGCCACCTCCTCTCTCTCCATCCTTCTGGTTTCCTCACCCACATCGCTATCCCTTGGGGCCTCAGCAGCTCGACTCCCCTCCTGCCCTGGCTGGCCAGGCACCCCGAGACCCCGTAGCTCTTCCTCCTCCCTGCTGCCACCAGCTTCGCCCCCGGAGCGATGGGCCCACTGACCCTCTGACTGGGCTCGGCCGATGTTGGCAAAGGATAAGGGACAATGACTGAATGGGTGCCCTAAAGCACCACACAGGTTACATCGAATGCTGCCACAGGAGAAGGATGGGTGGTCTCTGCCCCCACACAGCGCACACACCAGCACCTTACACTGTGCACTGAAATGTGTGGGGTCCCCGCACCTGTGGCAGACCTTCGGCTGCCCCTGGTAGAAAACCAGAATCCTGTCCCTTCCCAGAAACGCAGAAGAAGGGATGTGGGTAACGGAATTACCTGCACGTTTCAACTTTACCATGAAAGTCCAGGCCCCTGACCAGATACCATGTGCATCCCTGTTTTTCTGGGGAGGATGGAGAATCTCCCCATACCTTCCCATCCAGGTCATGATGTCAACATAAGAGAGAGACTCGTTACTAGTCAGAACGGTCACTCCCTTAGTGTCATTCTGGCGGGTAATTGCTTGAACTGCAAAATCCCGCCACTCGGGCTCCGTCTGAGCCAGCTCGTATTTTGACCAGAAGAGCTCGAGCCCCTCTGGTCTCACAAAGCTAACATTAAACAGGGAGGTCCCAAATGGGTGGATCAGGGCAAAGATGTCACTCACCCTGAATTCCATCCCGAGGAGAAGCTCCACCACCCTAGTACGGTTAGGGCAGGCTTCACTGCCTCCCCATCGGAGACGAACCACATTCCTTCTGGACCCCCCCTGCCCGGCTGTAGGAAGCGACCATGCCTCTTCTCCCTGCCTTTGCTCTCGGAAGGCCCCTGTGCCAAACCTATCTATCCAAAAGGATAGGTCGCGCTTTTCGCCCTCTATAGTGACCGACCTCTCTCCCCTCTTTAAGGCGGATAGGAATAGCTCGTGTGACCGGGGGTCCCTGAAGCCGGGAGGTGAAGGTCCCCCACTTACCCCGGCGGCAACACTAGCGTAGTTTCTAGGAGCAGTCACCGCCGTGGTGGCAGCTGGACCAGGGCCCCCACTCCTCCCCAAACCACTAGACACTCCACCCTCACTTGTGACTTTTGTAAATTTACAGGTACCTCCCTCAGATACTCCTCAACCAGCAGACACCCCAACATTTAATCTTGTATTATTTAGATTCCCCACACCCCTGGACTCTCCCTCACGCACACCTCTCACCATGATGTTGCTCCCTTCATCCCTTTCACACACCTCCATGCCTTCCATACTCTCACGCTCATCATTCTCCCTATTCTTTGCGACCAGACCGGTAATGGCTTCTCTCTTGGCCGGAAGAGTAAGGGGCACCTGGCGGCCCGGAGGTTTCCCAGCCGCTCCCCCCTTGCCTGCAGGGGAGCAACCAAGGGTGGGTTTCTTAAATATAGTCCCCTCCGAGCCTCCAGACCCACCCCCCTTAGCACTGGGGGGAAAGGGACTTCCAGCCACGCATTCAGGACCTTTGGCTCCGCCTCCTGCCATCATACTTCGTGTAACCCCAGCAAAAAAATTCCGGCGTTTTGGGTATCCACTTTTTTTGGGATCCACCGCAGGGCCCTTATTGGGGCCACCCGACGCCGGATGGCCCCCCAAACTCCCAGGATGTTTGGGATCACCCAACGCCGGGCAATCCCCTTTATCCAGGCCCACCGCAGGGCCTTTCTGGGGGCCACCCGATGCCAGATGACCCCCCACCTTCCGTGAACTTATGGGATCACCTGCTGGTGGGTGACCCCCCCTTACTTAGGCCCACCGCAGGGCCTTTCTGGTGGCCACCCAACGCCAGGCAACCCCCTTTATCCAGGCCCACCGCAGGGCCTTTCGGGGGCCAGCCGACGCCGGATGATCCCAAACTAGTTCCTCCACCTTCCCTGAACTCTTGGGATCACCCGACGCCGGGTGACCCCCCTTACTTAGGCCCACCGCAGGGCCTCTCTGGGGGCCACCTGATGCCGGTGCACCCCCCACCTCCGCAACCTTTTTTGTCATTGTACCTGGATCATCCGACGCCGGATGACCCCCCACCTTCGCAACCTTTTTTGACATTTTTCCTGGATCATCCGACGCCGGATGACCCCCACTCTTAGGAATCTCACTGTCAGACACCAGCTTCTGCCCGTCACTCCTCCTTTTATTACGAACCGGGGGGTGTTTGGATCAGGATGCCTAGTACTCTCCCCCTTCCTTTGCACTGAACCCACATTAGCAGAGTCCAGGCTGGGTCGGACCCGGGGGCTACCCATGCAGCTATCCCCCTCCCCTGGTTCAGAGGCTTGCCCAGGGAGGCTGACGTACCTGTACTCCACCTGGGTGATCTTTTTGCCACTTTTCTTCTTTTTAGCCTGGGGGTCTCGCTCAGGAAGGTCATTGCCAAAATAGAGACCCTCCAGGCCTCCAGGGGATTCCAGGTGACTTATGTACGCCATTAGTTGCCCCCCCCCCCCCCCCCGGGCCGCTGTCCTCGCCCTCTTCCCCAGAGGAGTCCGAGCTTGAAATAATAGTAGCTTGCCCGGCTGGAAGGTCACTGCACAGTGACTGCTGACTGTCCGCTGTCTGCAGTTCTCCAGCAGGGGCCTGCTCCATCTTGGACACTAGGCCCTTCATATCCTCACAGACCCCAACCAGAGCCAGCAGAGACCCTTCAAACTGGTCACAATTCACCAGCTTCTCAGCGAAAGGATCTGCACCCCTTAAGATGTCCACCCTCCTCTCAACCAGGGTGAGGATCTCGCTTTTCAATTCCTGGACGGCCTGGTTGTATTGGGCCCTCCTTGACCCACCTGAATTGTTGGCCAGGGACCTGGCTGCCTTTAACTCCTCCTGAAGCCTTCTGATGGTGCCACCGGCCTTACGGTACTCCTGGGTCCTTGAAGTGAGCCTGGCAGCAAAGACGGTTACATCCTCCCTAGGCCGCAGTGTCCCCCAGTGCTCGATGGTAGGACTGGGGTTTCCCCCAGGAGTACCTGGCCTGGCTCCAGGAGGGCCTTTGCTGGAAGTCCCAGCAGCCGAGGTCCCGGAGGGCCGCCGTCCCTCACCCTAGCTAGCCCGACTGCCACCTCGGGTGGTCTCCAGGAGGGGTTCAGGAGACACATCGCTGCGTCTCCTGCTAGATCTCCTCAGCCCCTCCTGGGTAGCCGGTTGCGAAGCATCCCCATCCTCTGCCGGCTGGCTCCGGAGCGTGGGGGTAGTAGTCCTCCCTCTAGCCATAGTCCTGGACCTCACTCCCTCCTGGGTAGGAGAGAGCAAAAAGTCCCAGGCCCTGGAGGAGAAGGAGAGAAGCTTGGAGCTGCTAGCACCTGCTCACAAGTGAACCACACCCTGCAACTGGAAGTGAAGGGGTGTGTCCCTGCAGTCCTATGTCAAACCACAGATAACACAGTCATACATACTGCTATAATGATGTCCCTGCAATGCTAATTAATTCTTTACAGTTGTGTTTTATATTCATTCAGTATTGTTATTGTTTTTGGTATTAAAGACCAGAGTTATTCTTAATTAAATAGGGTTTGGTGTGTTCTTTGGAATGTCTAGAACCAATTAATTGGATTTACATTAATTCCTATGGAAATAATGTCCCCAGCTAACATTGATTTCTACTAAAGTCCATTGCTTCCGGACAGATTAATGACGTTAGTTGAGGTTCTACTGTATTAGTTAACCCTGCATCATGCGGCATATATTCAACAGCTCCTGGCACATGACTTTTGAAGTCCGAACACCACTAAACACATATTGTTACTTTAAGTAGACAGTAGTTTGTTCAAAAGATGCTGGGTATTATCCATGAGAAGCAATTGTATTATACATTACTATTGTTTGGCAAACGCCTTTATTCTGCTTTGGTGGATGAAATTAATAAGGCATTGAAAGTTCCCTTTTAGTAAAAATTAGGGCACAAGTGTTGAAGTACCAATGCTTGTAAAAACAGGAAGTTCAGTCCCCAAAATAGGGAATATAAAAAATTACAGCACAACCTTCACTCAGTGCCAAAGGATGTATGTCCAGTGGAATTACTCAAGATCACTTGTGGTAGCCAAGGCTAGTCCAAGCCACTGAAGACTCTGCAACAGGTTATTCAGGCAGTGAGTGAGCAGAGATAGGGAGAGAAGGGAAAGGTGGTGTCATTCAGAGTGCAGTGGAGAGAAGTGAAATATTCCCCCTTACCTTCTTTCTCCACTACTGCCCCTGTAGATGAGCACAAAGGTGGTTCCCCTGAGATACAAGCATGGGCGAGAGTTCTTCTACAGAACTTACACCCTTGTTTGCGGCCACTCCGAGGGTATACAGGCCAGCGGAGGCCTCCAGGCAATATGGTGGCTGCTGCTTTTTTGCCTGCTGACCTCAGTCTGTAAGGTCATGGGATCACAGCCTGACACCCTGCGTGTTCAGAAAGGTGATCAGTACCCATAGTATTAGTGGGTCAGAGGTGGCATGTTGGAACAAGAACTGAAGTGACATGTTCCTAGGTGACCCCCAAAATTCAGACCAGTATTGCAGGCCATAGAGCAGGCTGCAACGAGGAAAAAGCCTTCAGGAGCTTGAAAGAATTTAGCATGGGTGAGTACAATAATGTTCTTTGCAGCAATTAGGGAGCTCACTGTACATGGATTCAGGTATATTTATTTCAAGACTACAAAGCCTCAGCCAGATGTGAACCACTCTTTCTACTGCTTTTTTAATTACCACCATTGTAGCTTGTTACCACTGAGGTTTTCAATCCTATATGTCCAGATGTAATTAGCATTCATGTCTCCTAATGTATTCAAGAAGAAAATATGCCCACCCAAGCGTCTCTTCTATGTTAACTGGACTCTGGGTAGTTTATTTATGTGAACAGTGCTGAGCCCTTTGTAACAGATAAAAGCAGTAGATAATGAAGATATAACACAAGCAAATCATGTACTTTCTTAATTGATAATGACTATGTTGATGGCTGTAGTACAATACAGTGGAGGGTGGGAGCATGCAGAAAAGCAATCAAATGATGCTGCCATCAGAGTAAACAGGTGCAAGCTCACAAGCTCATCAATGTTGTCCATCTGTTGTCCAGGTCACCACCACGATGACTGTAATAGAAAAAAACATGGCATTCTGAAATATCCAGTGTGCTTCAAGTTAGTTACCAACCCAGATCCACTTACATAAGAAAATGTCTCTTCACTCTCTAAGTTCTGATACAAGATTTTGCAATAGGATACTAGTCTCAGCCAGTTCTCTGCAGCAGAACATCCTTTAATCAGCTAATCATTAGCAGACCCTTCACAAACATGAATTGTCCAAAGTGGACACATCCTTCAATAAAAAGTAGGTTGGAATATTTCCCATGATTTTCATTCCAATGTTAAGAATGACTTGTAAATTACTCCCAGAAAACTTTGTGCATACATTTGTTGAAACTATTTAAGTCAATAATGATTGTTTTACCTAATATGGAGTAGTAATACTAGGACATGCCCTACAAGAGCTTGGCGTATTGGCACATCTAGTCAAGCTGATAAAATCACTTTATACCAATCAAGAAGCCACTGTGAGAACACAGTATGGGGACACAGATTGGTTTGGGATCGGCAGAGGTGTCTGACAGGACTGCATCCTCTCACCCATCTTGTTTAACCCATATGCGGAAGTGATCATGCGGGGAAATGGACCTAGATGAATTGGAAACCGGGGTGAGACTAGCTGGCAGAAACATCAACAACTCTGCTTGCAGAAACAGAAGCAAGTCTGAAGCAGCTGATATGTAAGCTTAAAACTGAAAGTGAAAAAATGGGCCTCTACCTGAATTTAAAGAACACAAAAATTATGACAATTGCAAAAAATGGCCAAATTCAAATCAAAATCGACAATGAGGCCATATGTGTGAGACTTCATCTTCCTTGGTTCAAAAATTCACCACGAATGATAATCTATGCCAAAGATAAAATGTAGGATAGCATTAGGGGTGAAGCGCGATGCTAAACATGGAGAAAATCTGGAAAAGTAGGGATATTGGCATAGCAACTAAATGCAGAATGGTGCAAACCACCGTTTTCCTCATAGCCATGTATGGATGCAAAAGCTGGTCTGCAAAAAACCTGATTGAAGGAATATTGATGTGTTTGAGCTGTGGTGCTGGCGAAAGCTGCTGCGTATACCCTGGACAGCAAGAGTAACAAATAGAGAAGTCCTGAATCATATAAGATCTGTGATATCACTGGAGGGGAAGATGACCGGCCTCAGGGCTCACGTATTTTGGCCATGTAATGTGAGCAGAGTTGCTAGAAAAATCTTTAATGCTTGGACAGATCAGTGGCAAAAGAAGACCCGATCGCCAAAGAACTCGATGGCTGATACTGTCAGAGCTGATACTGACATGGATATCACACAACTGAAAGAAGCGGTGCAAAACCGAAAAACATGGAGGGAGGGAGCCTTTAGGGTCGCTGAGATGCTGGGTCCAGGAGTTTTAAAATAATAATCTGAATGATAAGAAAATATCCATCCTACTATTATTTATTAATAATTTCTGGATGATGTTGATGTTATAATTATAAGTATATTATATATAGTTATTATATTATTATTTTATAATGTTTTTAATGTTACAAACTTTAGAAATTGTACAGAATCAATTTAGAAGTTCTTTGCATATTATTACTCCAAGTACAATGGGACCAAAAGCAAACATTATTGTCTAAAATAGAATACATCATTTTGATAAATATTGACAGTATCTACATCCTTGTAATAATGTAATGGCACAATGACAATATTTTACACTGTGCCAATCAACAAATAAGGAAAAATGACAACTTCGCCCTCAAGCATGATCATGGATGTATATAAAGGGCGCTCGGAATACTAACATTACACAACAGCACTTACTTTTTCTTGAAGTTAAGAGCTCAACTACAACTGCATCATGAAAATTGCAATCATCTTCCTGTGTCTGAGCGCTGCCAGCCTCATTGGTAAGTTTTCATACTAGTCAGTTTTGTGTTGAAATATTTGGTTGAATTATTGTCTTATCACTGCAATGCTCTACTAACAATACGTGGAAATCTAGATGTCAAGAAGTTGTAAGTAATGAGTTAAATATTAGTTTTTGCAGTGTGAAGTAAGGAATATTAGCTCTTGACACTTGTCAGTAAAAACCTGTTCTCATATTTAAGTAAAATATAATTGAAGTATATGACATAAACTGCACTTTTATGTAAGACTGTAAAACAAATTATTAAAATGAGTAAAACAGATCGCTTAAAACATCTTAAGAAATCAAATTTATTAATTATTTTCATTATCTGATTTGATTTTATGTTCTTTTCAGTTACTTTTGGACAAAATGATAGAGTAATGTCATGCAAACATTTCTAATTTACTTCTGTCTCATCCAGACAGTCATCGTTACATGATATGACTGTTGGGCGTATAAGTGACTGCACCAGCGACTAGATCTCCTGTGATTTACACAAGAGCAATAGTCATTCAAGTGAATGAAGGTGGAATAGGCCGGGTATCATTCAGGCAACTATCGGGCCATGTAAAAGTACCTTAAGTTTAAATTAACGGGTTAAGATAGGATTTTCGTTGCCATTAGAATATATATTAAATTCTTTCATTTTTTTTGAATAGTGAAAATCCCTCTAATCCATCCAAATCTATCAGAAATGACAATAGTGGCTTGTGTAAATGTACCTATATGTATCAATAACAACATCTGCATTATTAAGCTGGTTTAAACTGTTATCACGCAGTACATTTTTATTAATTTGCCTCTTTGTTTCAACAGCTATAATGTTTTACATTTTTTCATGAATGTTGATTGTTGATGTTTGATCCCTTTTATGGGATGGGAAATGTAATTTTTTCTTTTCCATACTTTTTATTGGGTTTTATATTCAACTATAAAAGAAAGTTGACATTTTTATTGTGTTAGAATACAATTTCTGTACTGTGACATAAATATTGTAAACATGCAATGCGTTGTGGAATAGTAAATTAGTAATAAGACTAATGTTTTGGGTTTTTTTTTACAAAAGAAAAGGAAATACTTGCTATGCTCCATAAACTTTAATATGCAATTTATTTTTTTGTGTCACAGATTAAAAATGTTATTTTATCTTTTTCATGCCATTTGAGGTTTACTTCTTCAGATTGTTATGGTCATGGGTATTCCTAATGTGTATAGGTTATATTTTTTGAACTCTATACATAACAGACTTTATGTTATGCTTAAAGGGGTTGTCTCACGCCAAAACGTTTTTTTTCCCCATAGGCCCCCCGTTCGGCGCAGGACAACCCCAAAGGATGTGTTAAAAAAAAATAAATTTTATTACTTACCCGAATCCCCGCTCTGCGACGTCTTCCTTCTTCTTCCTTCACCAAGATGGCCGCCGGGATCTTCACCCACGATGCACCGCGGGTCTTCTCCCATGGTGCACCATGGGCTCTGTGCAGTCCATTGCCGATTCCAGCCTCCTGATTGGCTGGAATCGGCACACGTGACGGGGCGGAGCTATGAGGACCAGCTCTCTGGAACGAGCGGCCCCATTCACCAGGAAGAAGACCGCACAGCGCAAGAGCGTCTAAAAAAGCAAGAAGACATCAGAATTAGACGGATCCATGGCGACGGGGACGCTGCCAACGGAGCAGGTAAGTGAATAACTTCTGTATGGCTCATATTTAATGCACGATGTACATTACAAAGTGCATTAATATGGCCATACAGAAGTGTATAACCCCACTTGCTATCGCGAGACAATCCCTTTAATAATGACTTTCTTATATTTTTATGCCATTTTTATTACATTTTCTAACCCCATGAAGATACGACTATTGAACTTATTTATTGTATTCGTATACTTTTCTGTATGCTAGAAACATAGAAACAAAAGACTGATGGCAAAAAAAGAGCAGCTGATTTTCTAGTCTGTTCTTACATTTTTTCTTGCTTAGGATGTATTTTCCCCAGACATGCTTTAGTTGATGTATTGCTGATTTTCCAACTGTTTCTGCTGGCAGTTTGTTCCATCATCTGCTACTCTTTCAGCAAAATAGTATTTTCTGATATTGCTTCAGATTTTTCCTCCAACTGATCTTGGATTGTGCTTGATTCTTCCCTCTTGAACCTTATTTATACTTTTCAACATATTTAAACCCTCAAGGACACGGTATAGTTTGGACCTAAGGACACAACAATTTTGGGGGATTTTTCACCTCCACCTTTCAAAACCCACAACTTTTTAATTCTCTGCATGGCAAGTTGTAGTTTTTATTGGTACCATTTTGAGGTACATGAAATAAAGCATCAATTCTAACCCATAATAACCTTTTCCTGTGGATAGATACAATCAGGCTGCTAATAAAATTATTTTTAAGCATTTTCTTCTAATAAAAACCCTTTTTACTTGGAATTTTTTTTTTGCATCACTGCCTTCAAAGATCCACTACTTTTTTAATTTTTTGATTGCTCAAGCTCTGTGGGGTTTTTCTTTTTGCCTGATGAACTGTAATAGGGGATTTGAATCTGCAATCTCGCGATTGCTCAGATATTACACTGCAGTACTTCTGTACTGCATCGCATTATCAGTAATACTGTATATGACAAGCCATGTCAAACTTGAATGCTATTAACTAGCATTCAATTGCCACCGCAATCCATCAACCCTCCGCAATTATTTGGGGCGACTGCAATGACATCACAGAGGGCCCATGCTCCCTCTGTTAACCTCATACATGCAGCTATCAGCACTGATTGTGGCATGTAAAGGGTTAACGGTGGGAATTTGCATCTGCCTGTCAGTCATAGCTGGCTCCCACAGTGGACTCATCTACATGCCATAAATATACAGCATTTTGTCTCAATCTCCTGCTCCCTAATGACATACTTATTTATATCATGTGGTGCGAAGGGGTTGAAGGTTTTGACCATGTCCCCTCTTTCCCATTTTTTCTTCCAGGCTATACAAATTTAGTTATTTAAGTCTTTCCTGATAAGTTTTGTTCCTGAGACCTTCCACCATATTTATAGCCCACTGCACTGTTAACTTATTTTGAAGCTGACAATAATCAGAACCCCCAAATTCTTCTTTGTTGAACTCCTGGCTAACATGGAGCAGCCAATAACATTCTTTAAGTATTGCTTCTTCTCAAGAAATCTTACATTTGGAAACATTGATCTGTAGCTTCCATTATTTGGGCGATTATACAATAAAGTTAAATAGTTTCCCATGTTATAGACACCAACCGGAATACCAGCCATATTGCACACATTTGTGTGATCAGCAAACAGACAACTCTTACCTACCAAAGCTTTTCCTATCTCACTTACAACATATCATAAATAATAGGGCCCAAAACAAGACCTTGTAGTCCCTGCATGCAACACACTATTAACGACACTCTGATATCTCTCCTTTAACCCCTTCTCATCATTGGCTGTACATGGAATGGTGGATAAGCAGGCTCCATTCGTGGCGAATATCGGCTGTCTTTGGCAATCACCATGGTCATGATTGGAGATAATTCTGACCCTGGGCATTAAGCCTTTAGATCCTGCTGTCAGTACTGACAGTGGCATTTAAAGGGCCAGGGGCTGTCTATCAAATTGAAGGATGTAGTTCAGTTACCCTTGTAGTCTGGGTCCTTGTGAAGTGCACCGGACCTCATACGGAACTCTTCATATTAAGCCCTTCCTCTGGAAATGCCTACTAGGAAGACATTGCATCTACAATACTTAAAGGGGTTGTCCCGCGAAAGCAAGTGGGGGTATACACTTTTGTATGGCCATATTAATGCACTTTGTAATGTACATTGTGCATTAATTATGAGCCATACAGAAGTTATTCACTTACCTGCTCCGTTGCTAGCGTCCCCGTCTCCATGGTGCCGTCTAATTTTCAGCGTCTAATCGCCCGATTAGACGCGCTTGCGCAGTCCGGTCTTCTCCGTTTTGAATGGGGCTGCTCGTGCTGCAGAGCTGCCCTCGTAGCTCTGCCCCATCACGTGTGCCGATTCCAGCCAATCAGGAGGCTGGAATCGGCAATGGACCTCACAGAAGCCCTGCGGTCCACCGAGGGTGAAGATCCCGGCGGCCATCTTCACAAGGTAAGTCAGAAGTCGCCGGAGCGCGGGGATTCGGGTAGGTACTGGACGTTTTGTTTTTTTTATGCCTGCATCGGGTTTGTCTCGCGCTGAACGGGGGGCTATTGAAAAAAAAAAAAAATGTTTCGGCGCGGGACAACCCCTTTAAGGATTGAGTATATTATACAGGTGATCAGATAACAGCCAATTCAAGTTCCCTATAGGACTCCTTAAAAAGAATATATTAATCATAGTGACCACAGAATAAATTTAACATGCCATTTTAACCACACAGTGAACTCTGTAGAAACATCCCTCCACACCCAAAAATGGTGAGTTTTCCAGTTCAATAATTAATATGTTCAATGGTGACATTGAAAAATACAACTTGTCCCACAAAAAAATAAGCCCTTGTCTGGCTTTGTTGCCAGCAAAATAAACACAAGTTATTTTTTGAAAGTCAGGCTAAATAAATGAAAAAAAAAACAAAAAACTGAAAAACTAAAAAGAGCTGCAGCAGAAAGGGTTAACTAATGCAAATCCTTCGGCTTATCAAGTATTAAAGGGGTTGTAATAAATTCATGTAAGCACTTCTGTTTGCCCATTACATTGCATTTTGTAATATGCATTGTGCACTGTAAATTGGCCAAACAGAAGTTACTTTACAGGTCATTAGTGGGAAAAAAATGTAACCATGGTCGGCCGGACAAACCCTTTAAGTATAGTTTTCAACAATTTTTCTATGAACTCTTAATGTAGAATTGTATCAAAGGCTACTCTGACATTATTCATGGCGCTGCCTTCAGACAACACTTTTGTGACAAAGGAAATGAGTGGGATTAGTTTGAAATGATCTGCCCTCAGCAGATCCATGGTGCCATCCTCACAATGCTCTGTGACAAGACATGACAAGGGCAAATCTCAGCGATTGTAGAAAAACGGAGCAGCACCACAGGTCTGCCAAAAAGCTGCCCCATTTTTATGGATTAAATAAAAACCACAGCTTTTTGGAAGACCTCTGGTGCTGCTCCGTTTTTCTGCAATCGCTTGCTACTGGGGTCCCAGGAGTGGGGACCAGTGGAGCCTGCACACAGGACCCGCACCTCGCACCAGATGATGCTTTATGACTGAGTGCTGCTGCTCCTTTGTATTTAGTGTGAAGGGCAAATCTCAGGGCCTGCCTGATCATCCACCTAATTAAGAATTATTCCAGCATGTTTTTGGTGTGGTTCACATTGATCTCACAACTTTTTTTTTCTTATGTTTACAGACATCACTAAAGGAATTGGCCAAATGAAGTCTTTGGATGTAAGACTTATTCTTTACATTTCTAAAGCCTTTTATACTCAGTGTAAAAGATAACAGTATTATTGGAAACTTTGGAATGTGTTTCCTTTTGTTAATGTTATACCATATACAGCACTATTGATGGATGAATAATAGGATAGCGCTTTATGCAGATAGTGATGTACTAAGGAATTTAGAAAAACAGAAAACAGGGATGGCTGCCACACCACTGCTCCTAGTCCACAGTGAGTAAATACACTTATGCCCACCTGGGCACCCAGTACCAGAGAGTGTCAGAGTAAGATCCAAAATGGCAAGTTTTAAAAGGTAGACAAATGGAGTAATAAGTAAAAATGTAAAAAATACCTGAGTATGTAAAAAGACACGTGTATGAATTAGAAACACTACTTACTAGGAGAGGAGGGGGATCTACACCTAGAAATCCCCCCCCCTTAGATGCACCAACAGCGGCCTGACCAATGAGGATTAATAGTAGAAAATGTATTTCTTAAATAAACACTGAAAAAAATGGTCATGTTTGAGAAAGGCGATGGTCAGTCAATACAACAGGAGGCACCGTGTTTCGGCCACTGCCTTTCTCAAGGATGACCATTTTTTCAGTGTTTACTTTAGAAATAAAGTTCATTACTGATATTTACTGACCTGTTTGCTGTCTACTTGACAATTTTATTTCAGCAAAGCCAAGCTGAATATTATTCCCGTGCAGCATTTGAACTTGCAGGAAAAATGAATTCTTTGAAGGTAAACTTTACATAATTGTATAAAACATCATAATAAAGGCTCCTTCACACGGGTGTATTGTCACCTCTTAAAATGCACATGTATTTCCCATGCATAACACGCAGTGAATGGAGGCAATGAAAGTCAATGGAGTTTGTGCATTGTGTATCAATACATAGGAGAAATGAATCGCAGCATGCTCTACTTCTCCGCGTAGTATACGTAACCCTTGAATGGGCTGCGCATTAAACACTACCCATACGCATGCATTTTGTATGTGCAGCACTTCGATACGCATCCCCGCCCTGAACAAAAAAAAAGTAAAAATCACATTATGCATGTCTGTGACCTCAGATTCCCGGGCATATGCAGTGCCGATCATACGCCATATGTGCTCTCTCCCGGCAGAGCATATGGGCTGTAATGCATGCAACGCTGCAGGAGACTCGCAGATCACCCCGCTGATTACTTCCAACTACAACTCACCTCTGCAGAATCTGACATACATACTTTTTTGACTCCATGCTTCCCAGCACATTGTCATCCTCTTCACAATCTCCCCATCTTTACACCAGATTTTGTTTAGTCTTCTTATGCATTGTAAGCTGTAAGAGGGTGTCCATAAAGGATCTTTATATTGTAGTGCTGTGTATATCTTTTTCACTTCATGGACTGCTGATGAGGCCCAATTAGGCATGCACCAATCCTACCACTAGCAATTACAGTGCTGCTTTTGGCTAATTAGATATTAAAGGCATTGTCTGTCAACAGCTTTGATGTTTCTGCTAGCGACCAAAAGCATTGCGACTGTATTTTGCCCTTATCCATCTCTCTATTGTAACCTCCGCTGCATTACGTATTCATTTGGCAACAGGCAACCGCTAGCTCTTGGAGGTTTATTTATTTATTTAGGGGGGGGGGGATGTGTTTCTCCAAACACGACAGAATATGGAAACAACTGTACTGACTGTACTACAAAGTTTCAGTAGATCTCATACAAGTAAATAAAAACTACAGAAACTGCATAGAAGAGCAAGCTATGTTATTTCCACATACAATAAGTTACAAAAGCAGCAGAACTCACTGTGTTTCTGTAACTCCCCTTCACTCCTGTGGGACTAACAGAAATAGCAGTCTGGCAGTTCCTGTAAAGCCTGATCACCAGTGGAAGTCAGCTAGGACTATGGTCGGAGAACCTCTCCTTCAAAGATAAGGTGGGACCTGTATCCATCAGACATTTATGGCATATCTTCTGGACACTATGTATAACCCTGGGTACAGTTCTACAGGGTAATAATGACATGGATACAGCACAACTTACTCTCTATAGATTGGTTAGTGTCCTAATGACACCCTGGTGCTAGACATTGGTGGAGCAGGCCTGGGAACTGCAACATAATGTCACTAGAGGTTGGATACTATTGGGTGACAAGATGTTAAATACAAAACAGATCTGGGTGAGGAAGTTCATTGCTAGGAAGAGAGGTGTTGGTTAGAAGTGTAGTAGTCAAGTTGTTTTCTCAGGCATGAACATCCTGTCTTCATGTCACTTATAAAACACCTGATTGACGACAAGTGGAGTTTGTCGAGATACCGGGCCAACTAGCTAGAAACTAGAGCATTAAATTAGAAACATGACATATTAGCCTGGAACCATTGGTGGCATGTATAGTTTTAGAATATTACACTTCCTTATACAGTAAAAATGTCTTAATAAGCCATAAGAAAATTAAGATGACTTTACTTTTCCTTATAGACATGTCCCGACAATGAAAAAGCGACAAGGAAACTATGTATCATTGAGGACCTTGTAATGATGGTGGTAATTAACCTTAAATGTTAAATATATTTTGGTATTCCTTTTTTAATATAAGTAGCGTCATAACTTTCCACATATATAAAATAAAATAAAGAATAGACATGTAATAGCTGTATTAGGCTGGGTGGCACACGAATAGATTTACATTGTGGAACCAGCGGTCAGCATCTGTACCGCGAATCAGCAGCAAATACCGTTCATTACATGCTATGCAAAAGCGCTTTATTTTTGTACAAATTCTGCACAAACGGCTTTCATTGAAGTTAATGGAAGCCGTTTAACCCACGGCACATCTGAAATTGACATTACGGAATGGTTGTGGGTACCTGCGTCATCGCTTAACGATGGAAGGGGGAAAAATGCAAGGTATGCGTGGACGCTGGACGGGTACAGGGATGGATTCAGCTGCAGGCTCCCGCCTGTGGAATCCGGCCCCTTCATATGCCGCTGGCCTTAGGCTAAAAGGAACATTAGACTTATGCCTGCGACAGCAAATAATTGGTAAAAAGGCATTGTGTAGGATTATCACAATAAGGATAAAATGATAAATATTTTAGCATAAGACATTCACATTTTTTTGCAGAATACATACATTAGGTGACGGCCACGTAGTGGGTATTAGAAATATGTAGCATCATTTCTGGTAAGGGGCATGACCAACAAAGATTTTAGGGCACCACTGGTTAATATTCCATCTGTGATAAGTAGTTCTTGCAATGTTGAAAAGCTTCACTTTTATTAATATTTTTTTTTCGTTCCAGAAAATGATAGCCTGTGATACTGGCTCTCAAGTACAGGAGATTTGTAATCTTTTAGTAAGGTTCTTTCTTTCCTATTTCTTTCCTATTTTATGTTATTGGCTTGTTGCTAAACTCTGCTGTTTTTTCAAAAATTTTCTATGGGCTGTGTATGGTACTGCAATTCAGCTGCATGCACTTCAATAGGGCTAGACTGCAATACCAGAAACAGTCCATGGACATATATAGGTGATAGAGGGGAAAAAATGGGTGCAGCAAATGCAACGTTTAAATGGGGCCTATACCAAAGATAAAGAGTTGTGGACAGTGAAGATGACAAGAAAATGGACAAAAAAATGGAAGTGTATTGATGGTGCTGCCAACCAACCAGATATATGCTCCACTAGGTGAGCGTAGTCAGAAATAATAATAATAAACTTTATTTGTATAGCGCCAACATATTCCGCAGCGCTGACATAGACAGGGGGAATATAGAAAGACAAAAGATACAAAAATGACAGAACCGGTTACATAGTAATCAGCTGATGGAAACAGTAGGGGTGAGGGTCCTGCTCCAACGAGCTTACATACTACAAGTAATGGGGTGATACAGAAGGTAAAGGGCTGGAGATGTGCACGGTATGGCGAGGTGTCTGGGATAATCGTATAACCTTTCAAGGATAAATAAGAGGCAAGTGGAGGTGAACAACAACTTCTCATTTATAAAAATCCAGCAATGAAATGCATTTCGGGGCTTAGCCCTTTCCTCAGTTAATTTGGGACAGGTACTACAATGAGCGAGTCAGATGAAGAGTAGAAAAAGGAAGTGATCAAAGAAAGATAAAAAGGGGAAGAAACAAAAAAGTACAAGCAAATGTGCTTACAGAAGCCAAATAAACGTGATGCAAATAAAAATAGATACAATGTACAATGTGCTAAAAAAATAAATGGAAAATTTGGAGTGAATAGCAGGTTGGTGCATTTGGGTTGGGGACGTTCGGGAGAAATCAAAGACATTGCCTGCTAAAAAAATATTGATAAAAAATGAAATACTTAAAATCAGCATGAGTGTATAAAATGACCAATGGAATATAAGATAGCTATTCTCATCATAAGAGAAATGTGCATCATGACTATAAGCATTAAGAGATAAAATCATAACAGCAAGGCAACCCAGCGGTAGCAGCAGAGAGGGAGAGGAAAATAGTTGGTGATAATAAGCGAATGGGAACGCACAGGGCTATGTAAAGATGCTAGAATGGGCCATGGATGGGTAATAGAATGGTTAGCAACAAGAAGGGGCAAAAGCCAAGTAAGACATAAAAGGAAGGAGCGGAAGTAGTTTAGGGAATAGTGGGGAAGTTATAACTACATTACTAGGCAAACGAGATGTGAAGAAAGAAGGAGAAGAGGTAACTAGAGTGACTGGTTAAATGGAGGTAGAGGGGCAGAAGCGGCAGGTTGGTGCTTACACTATGAGTAGCAGGGGTGCCAAGGCTGCTAAGGGTAAGTGGGGTAGGCGCATGTGTAACTGGGGTGAATGGACAGTGTGTGTAGGTGCTGGTATAGGAGGAGGGAATCAAGGGAATCAAAAGTTATACAATTAATTTTACTTTTCCTTTGCTTAGGGTATGCCAGCTGAAGCTATTGTTCTGATCGTGGTAAGTAGCAACCTCACATTCATAGGAGTTTTTCCACCTGTAAGGCAAGAATAGAAATATTATACATATCACCATATCAGAAGTTAAAAGCTACTGAAAATCTTAATTTTTTAAAGTAGGATGAAGTGCAAAACAAAATGCAATTGTGCCATTTTTCGGGGGTGCTGTTCTGGTGGGGGTGTAGTTTTTGCAAAATTGCAGTAAAAATGACAAGAATTGCTTTCTATTGCCATATTCTGAGACCTACATTTTTATATATTTTTTCTGTCAATTGGGTTGTTTGGCAGCTTTTTTGTGTGGGGTGAGCTATAGTTTTTTAATAGCGCCATTTTGGGCTAGATACATCTTCTTTTTCAGCTTTTTAAGAGCCATGCAATGCAAACATGCAATTCAGGCATTCTGTCTATTTTTTTTACAGTGTTATGGAATAAATAGTGCAATATTTTAATACTTCAGACCTATGAACGTAGAGGTTCCACATATGTGGGTTTTTTCTAGTTTTGATTTTTAATCGGATAAAAAAAAAATCACAGTAGGGTAGCGCTCCAAAGATCAGGTGGAGTGGGAGAGCCTTAGTTAAATGTATGGTTTATGTGAGAAATGCGTGTCAGCTTACCCTGATGTGCGGTGTCCGCTTTGATAAAGGGAGTTCCGGTACGTCCGCGATCCTCGTAGGCGGAGAAGACGTTTAGCACACACTGGTTCTCAGGACATCCGATCAGGGAGAGCATCAATGGGAAATCAGAGCTTATATAAATATATATCGGAGAATGAAACAGTAATACAGTGTAGGTACGAGAGCTCCAGTATGGTGGGTACTAGTTGTTTATATGTGAAGTACTTACTTGGGTGGGTATTTTACGGCTCTCTTACCTACACTGTATTACTAATCAGACAAAAAGGAAACATTTTAAGTTTTAATATTTTTTTCTTGCTATTTTAAATATGTTATCAAACATTTCTGTACATTTGTTTTTAGTCTCCATAGGGGATTTGAGCGAACTGATCATTTGTACTATATACTGCAATACTTCGGTATATAGTACATGCAGTACATAGCAATAAAAAAAATGAAAACATCAGATTGGATCGCTTCTGTAAATCTGGGATCCTCGCTCACATGAAAGGATTGCAGGTGTTTCCCATTGACTTGAAGGTCCCATTAAATAAAAATTGAACATGCTGTGATTTCTCTTTCCAGGACAGCATGACAGAAACAAAAATTGTTTGTTTGAATAAATGAATCCAAAGTAATGGATTTCACCTTCACGTGCGTTTTGTGCACATTGAGAATATCATTCATGTGAATAAGCCCTTAAAGGCATTATGACACTTGGCAGAAGAGGCGTATCATGTATGACGTCTGGAATTTTTCACCCTGTTGGAAGCATTTTTAAATTCAGGTCTGAGAGAATATGAAATCTGAATGGGGGAAAATATATAATTAGCGGTAAGAGTGTTTGATTTGCGAAACCCGCATGGGAGATCCGCAAGTCAAGCCGCCCATAGGGATGCATAAGTGTCCGCGAAAGAATTAAAAGCATGCAGATGTCATTTTTTTCCCTGCGAGTGGATCGTACACACGGGGAAAAAACGCAGCATGCTCTATTTTCTGTGAATTCCCACATGGACGGCTTTCATTGAAGTCAATGGAAGCCATCCGATCCATGGCACACCCGAGCTGACACTGTGGATGTACCGCAGATCCCGCGCTAAAGCAGATTTGAAAAAAAAAATTTCCATGCATGTTGACCGGAATGCCTGGACGCAGATTTAATTTGTGGAACCTAAGCAGGAGATCCACAAATTAGGCTGCCCATAGCGATGCATTAGCTCACAAAAGAATTAAAAGCATGCAGATGTCATTTTTTCCCCAGTGTGCAGATCGCACGTGTGAGAGAAAATCGCAGCGTGCCCCATTTTCTGCGGATTCCTGCATGGACAGCTTCCATTGAAGCCGTCTGATCCGTGCCACAGCTGACACTGCATGTACAGCGAATCCGGCGAAAGAGAAGATTTTTAAAAACTGCGTATGCACGTTGGCCGTCGCGCCCCCGCCTTGCAGCAGAAAGAAGATTTGGCCGCAACGGAGGAGACCCACGCTGGATCTGGAGTGGTAAGAAAATGTCCAATGGCCATGGGCACGGGAGGATTCTGTGCGGGATTCCGCACTCAGAATCCGTGCATGCTGTGGACATTGGGCCCAGGGATACTGCGAATGTCTCAAGAGGAATGGAGGAATAATATTTTACTGTATTCATAATTTGTGTGTCACCACATTTTATAGTCTTCGTAGACTTCACAGGACCTCAGCCTTCTTGTTTAATATCAGATCTAACGATTCATCGGAGTGCATTCAGCAATGCTCTAGTCTTTTGCTCTCTGCCCTTCCTGCAGCTCTGCTTCTTCACACTGAGTGTTGTGTATGAATGAACACTAGTCTCATGTGCTCACTATGGGAGAATGAAGTCATTTTATGGGTTAATGCATCTTTCTATGTATCGGCTACTACTTCAAACTGATTAGTATTACCAAAGTTATTACATAAAAAGTCGACCTTTACATTTCAGAATGGCAGTTTGAAAGAAGCTTGTCAATTACTAACCCAACTAAATATTGACGGCCTTCTGAACCCGGTTGTTCGCTTGGTGGTAAGTTACAGTTATGTACAGCTCATTCTCAGACATGCAGGGGTCCGAGGGAAGAAAATAGCATAAAACACAGGACAACTATACAGAAGTACATCTATATCACTGCATGTATAATTCTCCCACTTTGCACACAATGCTCTGAGAATGGGAGGTATTAGACATTAAGGCCCCCTGCACGCGGGCGGAAATTCTGCGGCGGGATTTCCTGCAGACTTTCGGCCCCTGCCAGCCTGCATAGGATTGCATTACAAAACGCAATCCTATGCAGACAGCCGCGATTTGTCTGCGTGAAAATACATGCGGAAAACAAATTGCGGCATGCTCTATTTCTTTGTGGGTCTCGCAGAGGCCGCAGAGAAATGTCACTCCTGGCTCTCCGGCTCTGCTCTGCACATGCCGACACCCGGCACATCACAGAGCCGGAGCCACGGGAGAAGGTGAGAGACGCACTGGTCCCTTCAGGGGCGCGGGTCGGGTCCCGCTGCGGGATTTCTCGTAGGGGATCCGACCCGGGCCGTCTGCAGGCGGACTAAGGAAGGATGGCTAGTATCAGATTGGTCTGTAAACTACTCTAATTACCTACAATAATATTGTTTAACATACACGCAGGAAGATACAGTATTCAACAGTGTTATACTACATAGGAAACGTATACATATACTGAAGATGTGGTTTTACATTTGTCCCCAATCTGCAGGAAGGCCTCCTTGCTAACCTTGGAGTTGTCCTGAAAAAAAAAATAGCGCTACTAATAAACACTGTGGTAAGTGCATTTAGATATAGATGTGTTTATATTTACAATATGTGTCTACTCACCTGTCAATTATGGCCTCGTACCCACAGCTGGGTCGGATTCCGACTGTGAAATCTCGGAGCAGAATCAGACCCGGCGCCTCCCAGAGACGTATGCTCACCTCTCCAGATTCGCCACAAGCGTCTTGGCCTGCATGCATGATGCACCAGAGCTGGGTGGTGGTGCGATTTCCCACGATACTTCCGCTGCTCACAGCGATGGTTTTGCTTTTTAAGATGAACGTTTAAATGTAACGATTATCCCTTAAAATGGACGTGGCGCCCAGGCATTCCAGTCATTCGGTGTGTCGCTTGGTAGCGTTTACATGCAAAGATAAGTGGATGATCATTTGATAGGAGGGTGTGTGGATTAGTGAAGAAATAAATGAGCTAGTTTGGATTGGCCATTGAAAGTAGGTCTAATTAGGTGGGTGTGCATTTGAGTTAAATAAAAGGAGTTTTGTGACTGACATGTGAAAGAATCTCTAGGTGTCAGGCTTTTTGTTAATCCTTGATAAAAAAAAACAATTGCTAGTGTAGGCGTTGTCAGCATTGGCATGGAGAAAGATGCAGTAGGGGGTAGTTGTATTCAGAAAAAAAAGAAAAGTTTTGTGAATTGAACTTTATAAGGCCTCTTTCACACGGGCTACAAAATCACTGCTACAAAACACATGTATGTGAAGCTCTTGGTTTCCAATGGGTTCTTTCACATGAGCGATGTTTTGTTGCCTAAAAGAACCCATTGGAAACCATGGGGTTCACATACATGCGTTTGTAGCAATATTTTGTAGCCCGTGTGAAAGAGCCTAAGAGAATCTCTAGCTGTCAAGTTTGTAATTAATGAAAAAAAACAATTGCTAGTGTAGGCGTTGTCAGCATTGGCATTGAGAAAAAAAATCAGTAGGTGGTATGCAGATGCCAAACGATAACCCCTTCCCTCGAATCGTTGAGCAATAGTCATTTAAACCAAGCGAAAAGCGAACTGCCAAAGAATAGATTTTATGTGGACTAAAAGTCAACGATGAACGAAAAATGCACGATGACCACACATTTATTGTTTTGTAATGATTATCGCTCACTTTCAACAGTTTGAACGAATTTTCAGTGATGATGATTGCATGTAAATGGACCTTTAGGGATCTTTTTGCATAAAGTGTTAATGGCCAGTAATGTCCATTTATCATCTTTATCATCTTAATTTGCATGCAAATGAGCCTGTTTGCATAGCCCAGCATGTGATTACTCAGATGCCCAAATATGCGAGCAGCTGCATTGTTCTCCTTCGGGCTACCTGCAGAATACAATGTAATCTGCTGGCTCTCCATGGAGAGAACAGCCTGCAGTCTACTGGAGATAAATGCAAACTGCTTTAAGTTTACCTTAAAATCATCGTTCAAACGAAAAGTGAACGATGTCCACGTTTACGTGTAACAATAATCGCTGAAATTGGGTCGTTTGAACGAATTTTGAGCGATAATTGTTATGTGTAAATGGGCCCTAGACACAATGTGCATCAGTTAGTCTAAGAAGCGCTTCGGACATTTTTGTTTCTTCAGGCGCAGAACCCTGCGTTGGTTCGGAAGCTCGCTATAGCATCATGTATTTTTATTAGACATGCATCATTTCTACAAGATGACTTGGTTTCTCTCTCTGAGAACAATCACAATTAATAGTCTGAAACACATGGCAGCTCTGAGAGCCTTCTCTAGGATCCAGACTGCCATGTAAACTCATCAGAGTTTAAGAGGGGTTTTCTATGAAAAATGTAGACTAATAAAACAAACTGCAAAACAGCTTAGAATCACCTATTCTGCTCATTTAAAATACTAAATAAAATGTGATGACTTTTTAAATTGTCGTCTTCAGTCCTGGAAACTAAAAGTTATATTTGTGTTATATTTTTCCTTGTAAATTCCATATATTGACAAATATGTCTTTTCTTCCAGGGTGGTGTAACTGGTTTGCTTAACAGTCTCCAACTCGAAGATACCCTTGCAGGCATCCTTACCCTCCTGTCTTCTTCCGGTCTTGGAAAAATTCTAAGTTCGGTAACTGGTGTTCTTAATGGTCCTCTGAACCTTCTTAGTGGTCCTATGAACATCTTAAATGGTTTGGGACGTTAAAGAAAGGTAATAAAATTCAGTCATTTCTATCTTTTTCCGATATTTACACTACAAAGCAATTTATAGTAAGACCAGGTTTGCTATCCAGTGCACAATAATAAATTATAATTACTTGCTGCTGCTGCTGTACTGATTTTGCTCATTATATTATTTCCTGTATTAGGGAAAATAAAATAGACATCAACTTGGCTTTCCACAGAATAGAATGGCACACTTCATAAACTATGCAGTTTGTACTAGAGAATCATACTACTATCCCCAGCAATCATGCACTTAATTTATAGTTGTATATAGTTACTTAAAGGGGCACTCTAGTAAAAACACAATTTTCCATAACTGCACCCTTCCCCTGATTGTTCACCATACTCTTAACTTTTTTTATGTGCAGTGCAGCCTCCTGTCTGATGCTTATGAGGCACCCTCTTGATTTTTAGATTTCTACCAATTTTCCTCTTGGTATTCTAGCAATTCCATGATGCATCAGCACAGTATCACATAACTAGATAGAACCAGTACCATATCTGCCTACTGGGAGGACAGGGTAAAGATCTTTACCCTTTATATTCTCCTAAATAAGCTAAATGCCATATGTATACAGTGAAGGAAGATGGCTATGATTTTCTCCATTATAACCATTTGATATAAACCTCCTCTATTCATCAGTTCCAAAACCTCTTTATTCTGTTAGCATTAATAGTGCGTTTCAAGATGTATAAGCTGCCCATGGCATAGGCACTAATACAGCCCTATACCATCAGAGATGTATGGTTTTGAACTGTTGATAACAAGCTGGATGGTGCCTCTCCTCTTGAGTCCACAGGGTACGGTATCCGTGGTTTCCAAAAAGAATTTCAAATTTTGATTCATCTGATCACAGAACAGTTTTCCATTTTGCCTATTCAGCTATTTTAAAGGAGCTTTGGCGCAGAGAAGATACAGATACTTCTGGATTGTGTTATATGGCTTCTTCTTTGCATGATACAGCTTTAACTTGCATTTGTGTATTATGTGGTGAACTGTGTTAACAGATAAGGATTTCTGGAAGTATTCCTGAGCCCATGCAGTGATTTTGCAATACAGAATCATGCCTGTTTTTAATGCAGTAGCGCCTGAGGGCCCGTAGCTCTCAAACATCCAATATTGAATATTGGCCTTGTCCCTTGTGCACATGAATTTCCACAGAGTCTCTGAATCTTTTGTTGATATTATGTACTATAGATGGTGGGATATTCAAAGTCCTCCCAAATTCACGTTGAGGAACCTCTGCCTCTTGAACATTCTGTTTTTGTGCACAGTTATGGGACTTAGTAGAAAATTTCCCCTCTAGTAGTTTTCTATTAGCACTACTTACTTTTCTAGCCTTTTTTACCCCTGTCCCAACTTTTGTGATATTTGTTGCTGCCATCAATTTTTAAATTTGTTTTTTTTTTCAATGAAATGAAAAAGTCTCACTTTCACCTTCTGATATGCGTTCTATATTCTATTGTGAATAATATATGAGTATATGAGATTTCCAAATCATTGCATTATTTTTACTTTACATTTGTTTACATTGAACAGTCCAACCTTTTGGGAATTGGGGTTGTATGTAGTATCTTCCATAATTCCCCACTAACCATGGTTTCTTGTGTTTTGCAGGTACCTTACATCACTATGGCACAGGAATGCCACAAGATCTGATTTCTTTCTAATCACCTCTCTATCTATACATTTGGATAATAGAATGAAAATTGTTATCTGAAGAGAAGTAATTGCACCTCTGATTGGTTCTTTTACAATAAATTACTTTCTGAGCATTACATTGAGATTGTCTGTTACATTATTGGAACCCCAAGATAATAGGAACAAATAATCAAATGCTTGAACATATAACTTCAGTCTGAATGTGGCAGACTGATATGAGCAATATGCCTTGTACACAGACTCTAAGTTCAAGTGTGGTACACATCTATATATAAAGGTGAAAGCCCTCACTGATTGATTCCCGATGTCATACAAATGTGAAAATTGGTACAACCATTCTTTTGGATGGAAATAGGAAAAGTAAAGGGGTTACAACTTGATTATTCAATTTTAAGTGCAAAAGTAAGTGACCCCCTATGTTATCTACCTAATCTAATTCTCTAACTTCCTGGTGTCGTACAAATTTGAAATTTGGCACAACCATTCTTTAGGTCCTAAATAGGAAAAGTAAAGGGGTTGCCACTTGATTATTCAATTCTAAGCATGAGAATATACCTGACCTTTGGCTGCATATACTGAGGAGAATCTACCTCACCTCTATGTGTATATACTGAGGAGAATCTAACTTACCTCTGTGTTTATATACTGAGGAGAATCTAATGCTCCTCTATATTTATGTACTAAGGAGCATCTAACTGACCTCTGTGTGAATATACTGAGAACATTCTAACTGACCTCCATGTGCATTTACTGAAAGGCTGTAAAGTACATAAGGAGGCGGCTATGGACTGCAGGGATGGAGCATGTCTTTAAGGCTACAATGGGTGTGCAACCTCCAGTCTGGGGGTAAATTTTAATAAAAAGGGGTATTACCGTTAAGGATAAAAAGTGAGGAGAGTGGCGGGCGTGGCACATTCTGCAGAGTGACCGGTACATGCAGTCTGAGGAGAATCTAACGCTTCTCTGTGTATACATATTTTATTCCTCGGTTCCTCTGAAGTAACCGCGACTGTGTAAACATACCCTAAGTTAGCTTAAGGTATGCTGCCACATGCAGCGTGGCCTCACTAGTAATAATATCCCCTAAACCAGCCCCAGCAATAATAGTGACTCCCACAGTACCCTCAGCAATAATAGTGACACCCCATTGTACCCTCAGCAATAATAGTGACACCCAACAGAAGCCCCAGCAATAATAGTGACATCCCACTGTAGCCTGAGCAATAATAGTGACACCCCACAGAAGCCCCAGCAATAATAGTGACACCCCACAGAAGCCCCAGCAATAATAGTGACATCCCACTGTAGCCCCAGCAATAATAGTGATGACTACAGAAACCCAAGCAATAATAGTGACACCCCACAGTAGCCCAAGCAATAATAGTGTCCTCCCACAGAAGCCCCAGCAAAAATAGTGACCCCTATGGAAGCCCCAGCAATTATAGTGACCCCCACAGAAGCCCAAGAAATAATAGTGACCCCCTCAGAAGCCTCAGCAATAATAGTGACACCTCACAGAAGCCCCAGAAATAATAGTGAATCAGAATTATGAGGCAGAATTATGTCTAATTATTAGGGAATTATTAGGAATTTAGAGCCCTTCACAGAACCACACAATATAAAATATAACTTTTTTTTTTTTTCAAACATATTTTATTGGTTTTTCCCGTGAAATACTTTACAGCATTATCATTTCACGTACTTCAGAACAGCATTATTCTTGTTTCTGATCATTTGTATCAATGCCATTAAACTAAAATTCAGCTAATAAACTTTTCTGTTGGTCGTCTTTTCTCTCTTAACCTAAAGTGTCATAGAATAATGTCCACATCCTTCGATATACTTTCTTATCTGCTTTAAGAATATATCTAACATTTCTTCTAATTTCCTGTGAATAACCAACTTTGTAACCTTATATCAGAAATTGTGTTCTAACAGCCAACTACCACTCCCCCATCGGGAAATTCCGTGGGTAGTGGTTACCAGCACTGTAACTCTCCTTAAATACAGTTCTAGTAGTCTGGTCCTTAGAGATTCACATAGAGGAAATGGAATGAGGGAAGGTAGAAGGTTAGGTATAGTTGGATTTAGATAAAAAGAGGGGAAGGTAGAGTAGAAAAGAATGAGTAGAAGGAAATAAAGATGATGAATATGAAAGAGATGGAAAAGATGAAGATGCAGAAAGCCTCGTGGTGCCTTTTACCCTGATCGCCCACCCCAACTTGAAGCCCATTACCGTGCGGGCAGTTCGCCCCTCTGAAGCCACCCTTCAAAGACTGCCGACTTACGGAACGTTAACCAAGGTTCCCAGATCGCGTGAAAGGTCACGTATTTGTTGTCGTCCCCCGCTCTTAATTCCTCCATGTGGCATATTTCATCAAGTGCTGTCACCCAATTCAGTCTAGAGGGCGGAGCCTGTGATTTCCATAAGCGTGGTATAGAGACCCTTGTTGCTAATGCTAATATAAAAAAGCGAATAATTCTTTTCTTATTTGTTCCCAGTGTCCCAGGTAGCATTGATAAAAGTGCAATTTCGGGTGTGAGGGCCAGGTGGTCTCCGGTCAGTGCGTTATGGAGAGCCTCAACTGCCTTCCAGAGGGGAGAGATCAGGGGGCATGACCACCAGATATGTGTAAGCGTCCCCGTCTCCGCTAGACACCTCCAGCAAAGATCGGAGACCCCTGGATAGAATCTTGCCAGACGCTCCGGTGTGCGATACCATCGCGTAAGCAATTTATAATTTAGGTCTTGATGATTACCTGATATTGTCATCTTGTGTGTCATACATTGGGCTTTTGCCCAGTCCTCGTCTAGCACGGCTCGCCCCAGCTCTTTCTCCCATGCTTTCCTGAATCCTCCCCCTGTGTCCCGACTCCCCTCGGCCACCAAAATACTGTAGACCACGGAAATCTCGCCCCTCTTTTTCTGAGGAGCTTCACATAACTCCTCGAAGGGTGTCGAAGGCATTGTCAAGTTGGTACCTGGTCCCAAGGTCTTTATGTAGTGTGTAATCTGATGGAGCTGGAACCATGCACCTGCCTGCTGCCCCCCTTCTCCAACCAGTGTCTCCATTCGTAGAGTCCCACCCTCGTCAAGAATGTCACGTACCCTGGGGCATTGCAAACCTAGTCTCTCAATCAATGGCAACCCGGCTTCTCCTTGGGGGAAGTCCGGGTTTCCCGTCAGAGGAGTCCATGGCCCCGGCACCCTTATCAGACCGCACCTAACTGCAAATCTATCCCAAATTTTTAATATAGAATGTATAAATGGGGAAACCTTTGTGCCGCGCCTGCCCAAGCCTCCTTTTAGCCAGAATAGCCCTTGTAGTCGCTTATTTGTACGTTCCAGCTCCACCCAATGTTCCGTGGGGTTTTTCCGTGTCAGATCTAGGACAATTTTGCCTATTGCCGCTCTGTAGTATGACTGTAAATCTGGGAGACCTAGGCCCCCCTTATTTTTTCGTTGTGTTAATAATTTGTAGCTAAGACGCGGATTAGATCCTCTCCATATATAGCGTGTTACGATTTTTTGGAGTCTATTGAAGTATTCTTTCGGTAGATTAATGGGTAGGGTTTGGAAGAGGTATCGAAGTCGGGGCAATATGTTCATTTTAAGCATGTTGATTCTACCGATCCACGATACATTTAATGTTCTCCATTTGTCTAGGTCTTTTGTGATTGCTGCCATAATGGGCTCGTAATTCAGCCCATACAATTTCTCTGTCTCCGGTGATAGGATTACCCCTAGATATTTTATTTGGTCTTCTCGCCATCTTAGGGGGAACTTTGCTGCTAAATGGGAGCTCTCCCTTATGGGAAGAGTAACGTTTAATATCTCAGACTTATTCATGTTCATTTTAAAATTGCTGACTCGGCTATATGTTTCGCATTCTTTTAGAATCGCGGGTATATCCACTTTTGGATTTGTCATGTATATCAGTAAATCATCTGCGAATAACGCGACTTTATGCGTGCTACCCCCCGCTTCGTACCCCGATATTTCTATATTTCCCCTGATAGCATTAGCAAACGATTCCATCACTAGTGCGTACAGGGTCGGTGACAGAGGGCACCCCTGACGTGTCCCGTTCTTTATGCTAATTGGTTTGGAGAGTGCACCATTTACCCTAATCTGTGCTGTGGGGTTGTTGTAGAGTGCTAGCACCCACTGTCTGCACCTATTTCCCATTCCTATCTGTTTCAGGGTGCTTTCCAGGAATGCCCAGTTAACTCGGTCGAACGCTTTTTCAGCGTCGACTGAGAGTAAGCAGAGTGGGATGTTGGCCTCCTTTGCCCTGTCCATCAGAGAGAGTGTTCTTATAGTGTTGTCCCTGGCTTCTCTTCCAGGGACAAACCCAACTTGGTCTCTATTGATAATCTCCCGTGTTAATGGTTTTAAGCGTGTTGCGATGACCTTCGCAAAGATCTTCGTGTCGATATTTAACAGTGAAATCGGGCGGTAGTTTTCACAAACCCTCGGGTCTTTACCCGGTTTGGGGATTACAGTGATAGTGGCTTGCATTGATTGCTGTGAGAAGGGACATGTGTCAGAGATCGCGTTAAAGGCCTTACTTAGTATTGGGGCCAGGGACTCTCCAAGTTTTGTAGAACCTTGGGGTGAAGCCGTCAGGTCCTGGACTTTTTCCTATTTTTACCTCTTTTATTTCTTTAATGATTTCTTGGTCTAAAACATCCTCTTCTGATGCTTGCGCTTGGTCTGCTGGTATCTCTTTCAATGTGTGTGTCTGAAGATACTGGTCTATTTCCCTTTGGTCTACTGGGTTTTCTATGTTATACAGCTCGTTATAGTAGCTCTGGAAGCATTCTAAGATATCTTTTGTCACGTGAATTTTCCCTTTCTCTTGGGATTTCATCGCAAATATGTAATTTTGATTGCCTCTGGGTCTTAGGGCTCGCGCTAGCCACGATCCGCTCTTGTTTCCGTATTCATAGAATTTCCCCCTGAATCTATCCCTCATACAAAGATGGTTTTTATCTAGAATTCCCAGTATTTGCTGGCGTAGGGCCGAGATCTCTGCACCCAAGGTCTGAGTGGGTTTCGCTTTGTTGGTTTGTTCTGTTTTTTTCCAATTGAGCGATTAACTGCGCTAGTTTGCCCGTCCTATCTCTTTTTAGGCGTGCCCCGTGGGATATAAATATCCCTCTCAGCACACATTTGAGAGCCTCCCATTGTATTGTGGGTGTTGTAGTGTCTGAACTATGTATCTCTACAAAAGTCTTAATGGTTTCTCTGATCTCCTGTGTACAGCAGAAATCACTCAAAAGGTTATCGTTTAGTCTCCAAGAGTTCAAACCCCCTCTTTCCCTGTGCCCTTGGAGCTCCCCATAGACAGGTGCGTGGTCAGACCATATGAAATTGCCTATTGAGCACTTGGGGTCTAAATCTAAGAGATCATGGGATATGAACAAATAGTCCAATCTCCCGTAACTGTTGTGGGAGACTGAGTGGTGGCTGTAGTCCTTGACCCCGGATGAAGAATCCTCCAGAGGTCAACGAGTCTCAGCTCCGCTATTTGTCTCCGTAGTCTACGCAGGGCCACCAGGGGGAGTCCGGACTTACCCGTAGACGAATCCAGTTCTGGGTCCATGTTGATGTTAAAGTCCCCTCCAAGTAAAATCCTGGATCCTGAGGCGAACCGTGCCAGCTCTCCCAAGATGCGGCATCCGAACGAAACCTGTCTGGAGTTAGGGAAATACACGTTAGCTATTGTTATGTGCCCTCCCAGGTCAAGCTTTAGGAAAATATACCTCCCTTCATTATCGACTTTCGTGTCCAGTACTCTATGTGGGAGGGTCCTATGTATAGCAATCGACACTCCACAAATTCTCTTTTCCGGGTGGGTACTATGATACCAATTGGTGTAGTGTCGATTATTGACTTTTGGTATTTGCCCTGTTCTATAGTGCGTCTCCTGGAGGAGGGCTATCTTAATCTGCTTTTTATGTAGATGTGCCAAGATCTGGCCCCGTTTGGCTGGCGCGTTCACTCCCCTGACGTTGTATGTACAAAAAGTTAGATTAGCCATGGTATGGTACTTTTGGTGGTGGGCGGCCCCAAGGTCGAGGTGTGTCCGAGGCATTTATGAGACTCTGATCTTCAGGAGGGAAAAGAAAAAAGAGAAGGGGTAGAAAGAAGGTGGGAAATGGGGGAAGGTGACAGAAAGTCAATTTTCTGTCGATTGGACTCCAGGTCTCCAATCTGACGCGGTGGGGACTCAGCCTGAAGTTGGCTGCGGACGGTGCGTGAGCAGCGTCCATCCTGTGAAGTGAAGTGCCAGGCATCAGAGAGCGTTCCCCCCCCCCGCCGCGTCCGCCGGCGACCTGACCCTAATCTTAGTGATAAACTAACATATCCTATCTAACGCTTACTCTGTAGTGCTTATATAACCGTGACGTAAATTGTATTTTAAACATATTAAACTTCGAACCCAGTTGCCCCGCCTCCCTCCAAACAAGACATTTCTACGTGTGAGGTCTATCAATATTCGGTCCGATTTACGCTTTCCACACAGTTCAAAGATATTTCTCCATAACTCTTCTTATCGCCTGTATTGTTCCGCGTGCCTGTGATCAGCGGTTTTCTCTAATGTTGGTCTCGGGAGGCCTGGGTCTGCGTGACCTGACCTCTTGCCATGACTCTCCCGGAGGCTCAATGGGTAGGGCGGGTACATAAGGCCAATCTGGAATCTTTACCATGGGTAGTTCTAGAGTCCCCAGGAAAGCTGGCAGATCCGCTGGCGATTTAAAGAAGGCCGTTTTGCCGTTTCTTGTTGCTGTGAGTTGGAACGGGTACCCCCACCTATACAAGATGTTATTTGCTCTCAGTTCGTCTAGAATCGGTCTCACCGCCCTACGCAGTTGCAGTGTGCGGCGCGCCAAATCCGGGTATATTTCTATGGGGGTCCCGTTGTGTGTTATAGTGTCCCTTTTTTCCCGCGATTTTTTAATGATGGCTTCTTTATCTTTATAGTAGTGAATACGACAGACTACATCCCTCGGTCTCTTTGGGTTATCTGGTTTGGGGCCTAGAGTCCTATGTATACGGTCAATTTCAATCGGGCTATCCGGTCCCTTCTGCAGCAGTGAGCCGAAGAAGTTACGGGCCCAATCCTCTAGTTGCGCCGGCAGGATCTCCTCCGACAAGCCCCTCAGACGTAGATTATTCCGCCTGTGGCGGTTCTCAATGTCGTCTATATGGGTCAGGATGTCTGCCATTTGTAGGGCCTGTGCGTTTATTACTTGACTATGTGTGGCTAGTGTATCAAGGACTTTCTCTTGTGTTTCCTCCACTGTATTTAGCCTATTCTTCCAGTCCCACTCATCCTCTGATGAGGGGTCTCTGCCTTTTGACCTCTGTCTGGGTGTTTTAGGTCGAGCTGCTATGGCCTCCCTCCTGCGTGTCTTGTGTGCGGGGTTGTGATTATAGCTCCCCTCTTGTGAGCTGCTGCTGCCGCTCCCCCCCTCCCCTGCATCCTCCGTGTCAGGGCTCTGTATTTTGCCTAGATTGCCTTCTGGGCTGTTGGGGGGTTCATGGTGCTTTGTTGGGGATGCATGGTGGGGTGAGTCACTGTGCTTGGGGTGAGTTTCCCCTTTACTTCTCTGCTGCATGTCCTGCTTTGTGTGGGCGCTTGCCGGTGTGTGTGGTGACTGCCTTGTGCAGGCAGCTTCCTTGCAGTTATCTGCCTGCGTTGTCCCGCTGGCTTCCGGAGCTCTCCCTTCATCCTCGGACCTGCGCTCCTCTCCCCCGCTCTCCGCTGCGCTCAGCTCCGGCCGCACATGGTCCGGCGCCATCTTGGAGGGGGGAGCCGCCGCTCCGCGGCTCCCGAAGTATCGCTGGATCGTAGGGGGGACTTCATCCACGGCGTCCGGCTGCTTCCCGGTCGCCCTCCGCTTCCCCATGGTGTCTCCTGGGTTCTCTTGTTTGTCAGGGTCTGCTGTTGGGACGGTCTCGTCGGCGGCCGCAGCGGGAGCTCAGGGTTCTTGCTTCCTCACTCCGACATGGCTAGGCTCCGCCTCCTCTATAAAATATAACTTTTATTTACTGACTAGATAAAAACTTTTTCTTTCCAACATGGGCTAACAGACAAACATAAAAAAGAAAATAATAAAGACAGAGGACACGTTAGTCAAGGTTGGTCCAATAAATAGAGGACTGAAAGACCAGACCGTGACTTAATGATCGTACTGATATCTATATTTGATATCTAGGTAGTAGGATATCTGAACGACTGGAATGGACAGTGGTGCTTTTGGATTTTACTTTAAAGCTTTCCTTTCTCAGAGATTAGTTTCCATCAGAGGCTATATTGAGCACTTCTTTTAGTAATCTCTATAGTTGATAGTGGATCTATTTTCTTCAGCTACTATGCGTACTTTTGGATACTAATCACTAGGATCCACTCCAAAGTTCTCTATAAATCCAGACTTTATTTAGAGCTATATTGAGCATAATTGCTTCCCACATCACGCTCCCTTTTATTCTCTGTTACTCAACAAACTTGTATACAGAGTTAGGAATTGCTTCAGCATTCTCTCTAAGATAGTATTCAGACTATATATATAGTTTCTTCGCTATTATGCGATTTATCTATAGCAAGCAGTGCGGTCTTTTGTTCACCTGCGGACTCACCCTATAATCTTATATCTCAGAGTCCTGATCTCACTCATTGAGATTAATGCATATAGACCGCCTGTCGATATCTTACAAACAAGTTATCAGAGGCTTTACACACTGCTATCTCGAGAGCATCTTCTCTTATTAGCAATTTAGCTAATGTACTTATCTCAAGTAACTTCAAGCTCCTGATGAACTACTGGTCACATCAGTAGAGAAACGCGTCGAGTTAGACTAATTTTTCAAAGCATATTCTTGTATATGCCTAGAGTTGCACTCTTTACATCTAGTACATCTCCAAGCTTGCATCACTATATTAGATTCGGGACTATATATCTTGAGTTCCCGAGTTTTCATTACATACTTGATACTCCGCTCTCATTCTATGAACTACATATCTGAGACATCAAGGTTGTAAGAGACTATGCATCAAAGTGTCAATTCAATTATCGAATATCTAGATTATATTTAGGACTGTCCATTCCAGTCCTTCAGATATCCTACTACCTAGATATCAAATATAGATATCAGTACGATCATTAAGTCACGGTCTGGTCTTTCAGTCCTCTATTTATTGGCCCAACCCTGACTAACGTGTCCTCTGTCTTTATTATTTTCGTTTTTATGTTTGTCTGTTAGCCCATGTTGGAAAGAAAAAGTATTTATCTAGTCAGTAAATAAAAGTTATATTTTATATTGTCTGGTTCTGTGAAGGGCCCAGAAATAATAGTGGCACCCCATTGTAGCCCCAGCTATATAGTAGTAGTGACATTCCAATGTAGCCCCAGAAATAATAGAGACACCATACAGCAGCCCAGCAATAATAGTGTACCCCAATAAAGCCCCAGCAATAATAGTCACACCCCATAGTAGACCCAGCAATAATAGTGACACCTCACAGAAGCCCCAGCAATAATAGTGATCACCACAGAAGCCCCATAGTATTAGCACTTCCCCTAAGACCCATATACTTACCTCTTTCAGCGGGCAGAAATGTGTGTGCCCGCAGCAGCGTCTCCTCCCTTCTCCTCTACTCTTGTGGAACCAAAGAGGAGAGGTGAAGGGAGGGTTGATGAAGATCCTGGATACACACACTGCTGACAGTGTTTACATCTGGCTAGCAGTGCTGCAGAATGTTTACCGGCTGGGAAGCTGCGGCACCCCAGCTGGTAATCACTATAATGATGACCTGACATCCCGAAAGCAGGACAAAAGTGGGACAAATGTCCCGAAAGCGAGACAAATGGCTGTCCCACTGGGGTTCCAGTGGAAAGCAGGACACAGGGTTCCAAAGTGGGACTGTCCTGCCTAAATTAGGACATCTGGTCACCTTAGTTATGAATTGCAATTCCAGGCAATGTTTATTTTATCATAATGCTTCTAAAATTACTGAATCTAAACTCACTTTTTCTACACCCCGTAGTGTTAATTTTATAAGCAATAATAATACATATTATACAAAAGAACCTTTCCTATATTGCCATATTCAGGTGTCAGTACTTGCTTTATAGGCAACAAACCTCAAGTTACCTACTTTGACTCAAATTGGCTTAACCCCTTGAGTGGCAGGTTTCCTACCACCCTGTCGTGCCCACCAGGGCAGGTTTTTTAAAATGGTCTAATCATTGAATTTCAACTAGTTTTGCAGTTGCGTCTCAAGAGCCATAACTTTTTCATTTTTCCATCGACATGGCCATATGAGGGCTTGTTTTTTGCGGGACAAGTTGTGATTTTTTAAACAGGGGGGAGGAAAAAAAGAAATGGGGAAAAAAAGAAAAAAAGGGGCCATGTCATTAAGGGGTTAAATAATGTATTAACTTCCTTCTCTGGGTCATTACGACGCACACGGATACCACATGTGTGATTGTATTTTTGATTTTTTTACAAAGTAAAGGGAGACAAGTGTTTTTTTTATTTTTTTAATAACTTTTTTTTTTTTTTTGGCCCTTTAGCGGACTTCCACAGGGACCCATCAGGACCCCTGATCATATTCTGGGGGTCCAATGGTGACATCCCTTTACATGCTGCAGTGACAACCCTTTACATGCTGCAGTCACATAGACTGCAGCATGTAAAGGGTTAACAGCAGAGATCGGAGGTTTTCTCTGATCTCTGCTGTAAGAGCTGGTACCTAGCTGTCCTCTGACAGCTAACAACCAGCTCTCCCTGCCACAGAGACCATCGGCTTGCTTCTGACAAGCCGATGGTCTCTATGGCAACTTGTAAACAAAGCAGGACATTGCCGACATGTCGGCAATATCTTCTGCTGGTTTTTCAAAGCCCTTGCACTGCTCTCTGTGGGTCTGTGCAGGCAGAGCACAATGTCACAGCTTGTGGCATTGTGCTCTGCAGCTCCCATAGTGATACATAGCCCGGAAATCTTCCGGGCTATGTTGCTATGAGCAGTGGAGCTCGTCCCCGGAAATTTTCCAGGCGTGCCACTCAAGGGGTTAAAGGGGTTGTATCAGAAACAACTTTTAACACCTATCCATAAAACAGCTGATAAAAGTCTGATTGGTGGGGGCCTCACTGCTGAGACCCCCACTGATCTCGAGAACGCGGGTCTCATGTTCCCATCTTCTCATTACTGTGGGGTTCACTTAACCCATCCACAGTAAAGTCAGATTGAATGAAACAATAGCTACAGAATAACAACATATTACTACTAGAGATGAGCGAGCACCAAAATGCTCGGATGCTCGTTACTCGAGTCAAACTTTCCGCGATGCTCAAGGGTTCGTTTCGAGTAACGAACCCCATTGAAGTCAATGGGCGACTCGAGCATTTTTGTATATCGCCGATGCTCACTAAGGTTTTCATTTGTGAAAATCTGGGCAATTCAAGAAAGTGATGGGAACGACACAGAAACGGATAGGGCAGGTGAGGGGCTACATGTTGGGCTGCATCTCAAGTTCCCAGGTCCCACTATTAAGCCACAATAGCGGCAAGAGTGCCCCCCGCCCTCCCAACAATTTTTACTTCTGAAAAACCCTCATTAGCAAGGCATACCTTAGCTAAGCACCACACTACCTCCAACAAAGCACAATCACTGCCTGCATGATACTCAGCTGCCACTTCTCCTGGGTTACATACTGCCCAACCCGCCCCCCCCCCCGCACGACCCAGTGTCCACAGCGCACACCAAAGTGTCCCTGCGTAGCCTTCAGCTGCCCTCATGCCACACGCTGGCCTCATAGCCACACCACCCTCATGTCTATTTATAAGTGCATCTGCAATGAGGAGGAATCGGAGACACACACTGCAGAGGGTTGGCAGGGCCAGGCAGCGACCCTCTTTAAAAGGGGCGGGGCGATAGCCCATAATGCTGTACAGAAGCAATGAGAACTCCAATCCTGTGCCACCTCTGTCAGGAGCTGCAAACGTGGGCATAGCAATGGGGAATCCATGTGCCACACATTATTCATTCTGTCAAGGTGTCGCATAGCTCAATCCACACTGCAAGGGAAAAGCCGTCAGCGCTCTGCCCCCTACCCAAGTCAGTCAGTGCCTTTGTGCCAGACAGGTCAAACACCGCAATGGGAACTAAGTTTGCACCAACAGCATAAGTGGGTCCTAGGAAACCGAAGACATGAACCAAAAATTGATCTGAGCAGCCAAACATGGCAGACTTGCCCCGCACCCACGGCATAGGCCTCGGCCCACAGATTCAGCAAGCTTAGGCTGGAAGCGGACTTTCACTGCACCCAGGACATAGGCCTCTGCACAAACCCTCAGCAATCGCGGGCCTACAGCGGACTCCAATGCTAGAGTAGCTGTGCACGTCTCATTAGCGCTGTATTGATCCTGTAGTTTGCCCCAATGCAGTGCCCCGGATAGTAGAGCTAATGTCAGATTAAATACAGCTGGGCTTTGGCCCACACTGCATGTCCCAGTCCGACCGGGGTTCTTTATAAGTAGACACAGGCAGGTACAACTCCGTGTGGACCGACAGCATGGGTGGGTCCCAGAAAGCCACCTGCGTTACATAAATAAATCCCATTGCATTGCCCAGCACAGCTGAGGTAACGTCAGATTAAATGCAGGTGGGCTTCGGCCCACACTGCATGCCCCAGTCTGACCAGGGTTTTTAATACATAGACACAGGCAGATACAAATCCCTAATGTGAAGTCCGTGTGGACCCAAAGCATGGGTGGCTCCCTGGAACCCACCGGCGGTACATAAATGTATCCCATTGCAGTGCCCTGCTCAGCAGAGCTAACGTCAGATACAATACAGGTGGGCTTCGGCCCACAGTGCATGCCCCTGTCAGACTGGTAATATGTACCTTAACAGTAACCGCGTTGGTGGGAATGTGGTGGCGACTGCGGACCCAGTAGCACGGTTTTATTTAGTTGGTTTTCGGAATGTGGCCAGGATTAAGTGGGCCGTGGCGGGGGGATGGTGGGGAGGCTCTCTTGTTGTGTCGTTAAAGGTGAAATTCTTGGACTGCCACCAGACGGACCAATGCAAAGGTATTTGCCAAGAATGTTTTCATTGTTGGAGGAGGAGGGGGATGTTTTTGAGGCACTACGTGTCCTCTCCACGTGTCCGTGGTTATATGCACCTTAACAGTAACCGCCTTGGTGGTAATGTAGTGGCGACTGCGGACCTAGTAGCGTGGTTTTATTTAGTTGGTTTTCGGAATGTGGCCATGATTAAGTGGGCCGTGGCGGGGGGATGGTGGGGAGGCTCTCTTGTTGTGTCGTTAAAGGTGACATTCTTGGACTGCCACCAGACGGACCAATGCAAAGGTATTTGCCAAGAATGCTTTCATTATTGGAGGAGGAGGGGGATGTTTTTGAGGCACTATGTGTCCTCTCCACCTGTCCGTAGTTATATGCACCTTAACAGTAACCGCGTTGGTGGGAAATGGCCTCGCCGCCATCATGTCTTTGGGAAGCCTCCGTTTCCACACTCCAGTGACATAGCATTAGCAGCGGTATAGGCAGAACCCAGAATTAGTAACATTTCAGTGGTAGCATTAGGGACAGGCCCCAGTAACATATCACTAGCAGCATTATAGGGGGAGCACAGTATTAGTTCCATTTCAGTAGTAGTAGCAGTCCAGACAGGCCCCAGTAACAATTCCGAAGCAGCAGTATAGGGGGAGCACAGTCTTAGTTCCATTTCAGTAATAGTAGCACTCAAGACAGGCCCCAGTAACAATTCTGAAGCAACAGTATAGGGGGAGCACAGTATTAGTTCCATTTCAGTAGTAGTAGCAGTCAAACAGGCCACAGTAACATTCCCGTTGCGGCAGTTTAGGGAGATAACAGTCTCTTTCACATTTCAATAGTTGCAGTATAGACAAGGCCCCAGTTACATTTATGTGTAGGCCAACCCCACACACCTTGCCGTACCATGAGTGCAGGCGAAGCCCATAAAAATTACTAGGATTACACTGTAGGCGAGGGCCCAAAAAAATTGGTGTACCAACAGTACAAATGTACCTCAGAAAAATTGCCCATGCCCAACCAAGAGGGCAGGTGAAACCCATTAATCGCTTTGGTTACTGTGGCTTAATTTATACCTAGGCCTGGAGGCAGCCCAATTAAAATTAAAATTGGTTCAGGTGCAAGTTTCAACGCTTTAATGAGAATTGAAACGTATAAACATTGTTTACAAAAGTAATATGACTGAGCCTTGTGGGCCTAAGAAAAATTGCCCGTTCGACGTGATTACGTGAGGTTTCAGGAGGAGGAGCAGGAAGAGGAGGATGAATATAATACACAGATTGATGAAGCTAAAAGGTCCCCGTTTTTTATGGTGATAGAGAACTATGCTTCCATCCGCGGGTGCAGCCTACGTATTGTTTAGGTACCGCTGCTGTCCGCTGGTGGAGAAGAGAAGTCTGGGGAAATCCAGGCTTTGTTCATCTTTATGAGTGTAAGCCTGTCGGCACTGTCAGTTGACAGGCGGGTACGCTTATCCGTGATGATTCCCCCAGCCGCACTAAACACCCTCTCTGACAAGACGCTAGCCGCAGGACAAGCAAGCACCTCCAGGGCATACAGCGCGAGTTCAGGCCACGTGTCCAGCTTCGACACCCAGTAGTTGTAGTGAGCAGAGGCATCACCGAGGATGGTCGTGAGATCGGCTACGTACTCCCTCACCATTCTTTCACAGTGCTCCCGCCGACTCAGCCTTGACTGGGGAGCGGTGACAGTCTTGCTGGGGAGCCATAAAGCTGTCAAAGGCCTTGGAGAGTCTTCCACTGCCTGTGCTGAACATGCTGCCTGATCTCCGCGCCTCCCCTGCTACCTGGCCCTCGGAACTGCGCCTTCTGGCACTAGTGCTGTCGGATGGGAATTTTACCATCAGTTTGTCCGCCAGGGTCCTGTGGTATAGCATCACTCTTGAACCCCTTTCCTCTTCGGGTATGAGAGTGGAAAGGTTCTCCTTATACCGTGGGTCGAGCAGTGTGTACACCCAGTAATCCGTAGTGGCCAGAATGCGTGTAACGTGAAGGTCACGAGAAAGGCATCGTAACATGAAGTCAGCCATGTGTGCCAGGGTACCTGTATGCAACACATGGCTGTCCTCACTAGGAAGATCACTTTCAGGATCCTCCTCCTTCTCAGGCCATACACGCTGAAAGGATGACAGGCAAGCAGCATGGGTACCCTTAGCAGTGTGCCAAGCTGTCTCTTCCCCCTCCTCCTCATGCTCCTCCCCCTCATCCTCCTCCTCCTCTAAAATGCGCTGAGATATAGACACGAGGGTACTCTGACTATCCAGCGACATACTGTCTTCCCCCGCTTCCGTTTCCGAGTGCAAAGCGTCTGCCTTTATGCTTTGCAGGGAACTTCTCAAGAGGCATAGCAGGGGAATGGTGACGCTAATGATTGCAGCATCGCCGCTCACCATCTGGGTAGACTCCTCCAAGTTTCCAAGGACCTGGCAGATGTCTGCCAACCAGGCCCATTCTTTTGTAAAGAATTGAGGAGGCTAACTCCCACTATGCCGCCCATGTTGGAGTTGGTATTCCACTACAGCTCTACGCTGCTCAAAGAGCCTGGCCTACATGTGGAGCGTAGATTTCCACCGTGTGGGCATGTCGCACAGCAGTCGGTGTACTGGCAGATTAAACCGATGTTGCAGGGTCCGCAGGGTGGCAGCGTCCGTGTTGGACTTGCGGAAATGTGCGCTGACCCGGCACACCTTTCCGAGCAGGTCTGACAAGCGTGGGTAGCTTTTCGGAAACCGCTGAACCACCAAATTAAAGACGTGGGCCAGGCATGGCACATGCGTGAGGCTGCCAAGCTGCAGAGCCGCCACCAGGTTACGGCCGTTGTCCCACACGACCATGCCCGGTTGGAGGCTCAGCGGCGCAAGCCAGCGGTCAGTCTGCTCTGTCAGACCCTGCAGCAGTTCGTGGGCCATGTGCCTCTTCTCTCCTAAGCTGAGTAGTTTCAGCACGGCCTGCTGACTCTTGGCCACCGCTGTGCTGCCACGCTGCGCGACACCGACTGCTGGCGACGTACTGCTGCTGACACATCTTGATTGCGAGACAGAGGTTGTGTAGGAGGAGGAGGAGGAGGGTGGTTTAGTGGAGGAAGCATATACCGCCGCAGATACCAGCACCGAGCTGGGGCTCGCAACTCTGGGGGTGGGAAGGACGTGAGCGGTCCCAGGCTCTGACTCTGTCCCAGCTTCCATTAAATTCACCCAATGTGCCGTCAGGGAGATATAGTGACCCTGCCCACCTGTGCTTGTCCACGTGTCCGTTGTTAAGTGGACCTTAGCAGTAACCGTGTTGGTGAGGGCGCGTACAATGTTGCGGGAGATGTCGTTGTGCAGGGCTGGGATGGCACATCGGGAAAAGTAGTGGCGACTGGGAACCGAGTAGCGCAAGGTCACCGCCACCATCATGTTTTTGAAAGCCTCCGTTTCCACAAGCCTATACGGCAGCATCTCCAGGCTGATCACTTTGGCTATGTGCACGTTTAACGCTTGAGCGTGCGGGTGCGTGGCGGCGTACTTGCGCTTGTGCTCAAACAGTTGCGCTAGCGACGGCTGGACACTGCGCTGAGAGACATTGCTGGATGGGGCTGAGGACAGCGGAGGTGAGCGTGTGGGTGCAGGCCGGGAGACGGTCGCGCCTGTGTCCTGAGAGGGGGGGTTGGATCTCAGTGGCAGGTTGGGGAAGAGGGGTAGAGGCAGTGGTGCAAACCGGAGGCGGTGAACAGCCTTCGTCCCACCTTGTGGGGTGCTTGGCAGTCATATGCCTGCGCATGCTGGTGGTGGTGGCTTCCTGGCTGATCTTGGCGCGACAAACCTTGCACACCATAGTTCGTCAGTCGTCTGCACTCTCAGTGAAAAACTACCACACCTTTGAGCACCTTGGCCTCTGCAGGGTGGCATGGTGCGAGGGGACGCTTTGGGAAACAGTTGGTGGATTATTTGGTCTGGCCCTGCCTCTACCCCTGGCCACCGCACTGCCTCTTCCAACCTACCCTGCTGCTGCACTTGCCTCCCCCTCTGAAGACCTGTCCTCAGTAGGCTTAGCAAACCAGGTGGGGTCAGTCACCTCATCGTCCAGCTGCTCTTCCTCCGAATCCTCTGTGCGCTCCTCCCTCGGACTTACTGAAATTACTACTACCTGAGTGATAGACAACTGTGTCTCATCGTCATTGTCCTCCTCACCCACTGAAAGCTCTTGAGACAGTTGCCGGAAGTCCCCAGCCTCATCCCCCGGACCCCGGGAACTTTCAAAAGGTTGGGCATCGGTCATGACAAACTCCTCTGGTGGGAGAGGAACCATTGCTGCCCAATCTGGGCAGGGGCCCGAGAACAGTTCCTGGGAGTCTGCCTGCTCCTCAGAATGTGTCATTTTCATGGAGTGAGGAGGCTGGGAGAAAGGAGGAGCAGCATCCAGAGGATTCAGAGTTGCAGCTGTGGATGACGTAGAAGACTGTGTGGTCGATAGATTGCTGGATGCACTTTCTGCCATCCATGACAGGACCTGCTCACACTGCTCAGTTTCCAATAAAGGTCTACCGCGTGGACCCATTAATTGTGAGATGAATCTGGGGACCCCAGAAACTTGCCTCTCTCCTAATCCCGCAGCAGTCGGCTGCGATACACCTGGACCAGGAGCTCGGCCTGTGCCCACACCCTGACTTAGGCCTCCACATCCTCGCCCCCGTCCACGTCCTCTAGGCATACCCCTATCCCTCAGCATGGTATATTACGAGTAGAGCAGAAACAGAACGCTGTAATTAAATGTGCCGCTTATTGGCCTGTGGTTGGAGGCTGACTTCGCATACGGAACGCACAGCAGAGCCAGGAAACAATTATGCGGAAGGCTGGGTACTAATCAGCTACTACTACCCCCAGCAGACACGCAGTAAACTGAAGACAGTGACAGGCAGGCCAAATATAGTATATATTTAAACTTTTTGGGAAAAAGCCCACTGCCTCTGATATACACTGTATTTCGATTTCCCTGTTGGAGGCTGACTTCGCGTACGGAACGCACAGCAGAGCCAGGAAACAATTATGTGCAAGGCTGAGTATTAATCAGCGACTACTACCCCCAGCAGAGACGCAGTAAACTGAAGACAGTGACAGGCAGGCCAAATATAGTATATTTTTAAACTTTTTGGGAAAAAGCCCACTGCCTCTGATATACACTGTATTTCAATTTCCCTGTTGGAGGCTGACTTTGCATACGGAACGCATAGCAGAGCCAGGAAACAATTATGCGCAAGGCTGGATTTTAATCACCGACTACTCCCCCCAGCAGAGACGCAGTAAACTGAAGACAGTCACAGGCAGGCCAAATATAGTATATTTTTACACTTTTTGGGAAAAAGCCCACTGCCTATATAGCCAGTTTACCTCTTTGCCTGCCTCACCAGTACTGCCCCTATACTCTGTAAAATGACTGCAGACTGAGGACGCTATGGTCTGCACGCCCGATATACAAAAAAAGAAAAATTGTGCAACACTGCTAAAAGCAGCCGCAGCAGTACTGCACACGGTTAGATGTGGCCCTAAGGAGGACCGTTGGGGTTATTGAAGACGCATATAACACCTAACACTCTCCCTATAGCAGCTACAGCAAGACAGCACTTTCCCTGATCTCTGTCAGCATGCATCTGTGGCGAGCCGCGGGCGGGGCAGATTTAAATAATTGGGGTGTCATCTGATCTCCCCAGCCACTCACTGCAGGGGGGTGGTATAGGGCTGGAATGTCACAGGAGGAAGTTGTAATTTCTTCCCTGTGTTTCTATTGGCCAGAAAAGCATGCGAATTTCTCAGGGAAGGAAATGTAATGGAGTCGAGCACTGCGTGGTGCTCGTCTCGAGTAACGAGCATCTCGAACACCCTAATACTCCAACGAGTATCAAGCTTGGACGAGTACGCTCGCTCATCTCTAATTACTACCATACAGTACTCAAAAAAAAAAAAAAAAAACTATGCAAACATCAATAATACTTATAATAGCATGATATGAGGACCAAATAGTAGTTCCGGGGTTTGTCCACATTATACCTTTACTACCAGATAGTGCAGAAATAATACGACCATACTATTACTGAAAAAAACTGTACAAAAAGCAATATTACCTCCATACACTGAGCACATAGTGGTAGAAATACCAACTCTACACAGCTGTTCTGCAGAACATTTTGATAAGTGATTAGAGTACCATTATTTCAAGTGATCACATGTGATATCCTATCTGACTGGTAATAATCACATTCCTTTTTCTTTTCCATTTGGTCTGGATGACCATGCCGACTTCTCCCAGCCACAACTTGTATCTGTCACACAGACATCTTTGGCTCCTACATTTTCCAGCAATCAATTTGACTTCATCTACACCTCTACCTCTTCCCTTCTAGAGTGCCCCAGATAGTAAAGCAACAGCTGAGCAGAGCATGCCAAAGTGGAGGAGACCGTGGGGATTGCAAGATGGTTGTCACGGATGGCTCTGCAATCTCTCCCAAGAGTGGCGGCAACAGTGCTCTACTTAGCTGTTGCACAGTGGAACAAAAGATGTATAAGAATACATTTAAACGGAATGGTGATTTTGTCACGGGTGACGCCAGTACTCCAATCTGAACTCTGGTAGAAGTAAAAAATTATGGTAAAATAATTTGAGATGAGCCCAGTTAGCTTTCTGTAGTAAATCAGGAGTACGCAGTTTTACTTAAGCTTTGCAACAAACAGAATTTACATTTCCACAGTAGATCAGTAATACAGAAGTTATAGCGGTTGAAAGCAGTAAACTTGAAATAATACTTTTCTTCAACGCTCTCTCTCTAATATCCTAGAGCAGTGGTGGCGAACCTATGGCACATGTACCAGAGGTGGCACACAGAGCCCTCTCTGCTGGCACGTGCCACCATCACTAACCACATTAGTGAATACTGGCAGAGGCTGTGGCTCCCCTGCCGGTATTCACTCAGCTGCGCTGCAAGCTGCACTGATCCCGGTGCACACTGTGACTTCAGTGTAAACCCAGGATCCTCCTCCCCCTTCCCTGACATCTCCTCTTAGGTTCTGTGAAAGCAAGGGAAGGAAGCATCCGGCAGCACACTGAAGTCACAGTGTGCACCTGGGATCAGAGGAGTAGAGGAGCAGCGGCACTTCCATGAGGAGGAGGGTGTAAGTATATGGGTCTCAGGGAGGCACTATTACTACTGGGGACCTATGTGGGGTTCACTATTACTACTGGTGGCCGTTGTGGGATGTCACTATTACTACTGGAGGCCACTGTGGGGGTCACTATTAATACTGGGGGCCGCTGTTAAATGTTATTATTACTACTGGGGCCACTGTGGGATGTCCCTATTACTACTGGGGGCTGCTGTGGGGTGTCACTATTACTACTAGGGGTCGCTGTGGGATGTCACTATTACCGCTGGGGCTGCTCTGTGGGATGTCACTATTACCACTGGGGCTGCTCTGTGGGATGTCACTATTACCACTGGGCCTGCTCAGTGGGATGTCACTATTATCTCTGGGGCTGCTCTGTGGGATGTCACTATTATCGCTGGGGCTGCTCTGTGGGATGTCAGTATTACCGCTGGGACCGCTCTGTGGGATGTCATTATTACCACTGGGGCCACTCTGTGGGATGTGACTATTACCTCTGGGGCCATTGTGGGATGTCAGTATTACCATTGGGGTGCTGTGAGATGTCACTATTACAGCTGGGGCCACTGTGAGGGTCACTATTACTACTGGGGGCCTCTGTGAGATGTCACTATTACTACTGGGGCCACTGTGGGATGTCATTATTACTACTGGGGGCCGCTATGGGGTGTCACTATTACTGCTGGGGGCCACTCTGTGGGATGTCACTATTACCGCTGGGGCCACTCTGTGGGATGTCACTATTACTGTTGGGGCCGTTGTGGGACGTCAGTATTACCACTGGAGCCACTGTGGGATGTCACTATTACTGCTGGGGCTGCTGTGGGATGTCCCTATTACCGGCTGGGCTGCTGTGGGATGTCACTATTACTGCTAGGACTTCTGTGGGGGGTCACTATACCACTGGGGCCGCTGTGGGGGGTCACTATTACTGCTTGGGCTGTCGTGGGGGTCACTATTACCGCTGGGGTATGTTTACACGTGGTGGAAATGCTGCAGAATGTCCTCAGCTGAAATTTACGTGGCAAACTCTGCAGCATTTCCGCATCCAAAGAGCAATCAAAATCTACAGCCTGTCTATTTTGAAGTGGCCCTGTCCTTTTTATAATGACGGAGGTAATAAACAAAAGTATTGGCACCCCTATATAATGTACCAAATCTAATATACCCCCTCATGACACCAGAGTCACGTGGCGGTGCTGAGTATCAGATCATATGGTGGCGATCCATCACTATAAAAGGCGTGTCTGATGCGCCTAGTGACATCGGAGTCATGTGACAGTGATGTATATCATGTCATGTGGTAATGCTACATCACTATCGTGGACATGTCTGAAGCAGCATTGGAATCATGTGGCGGTGACGTGTATCATGTCACATAAAAGCGCTATATCACTATGGGGGGGGGGGTGTCTGATGTGGCTAAACAGCATATGATAATAAAACAGTGCTATAATATTAACCCCTGAGGGTCTGTAAATAGACATAGTTGGGATTTAATGGGTACTTATAATTGAACTGTGATGTGATGTTATGTGTTTATGATGAAGATGACAGGGTCAGAGTCGAATAACCTAATGTGTAACGGGGGTAATGAACCGTAAAAGCGCTGCATTTTCTATTATTGCATTTACTGCGTTTTCAGCTGCGTTGACTTGCGTTTTTGACAGTGTTTGATTGTGTTTTCAGCACAGTTATAAACACAGCCAAGCAAGCTGATAATACCAGAACATAGCCAACCCATAAGAAACACCCCTGAAACAGTCCGATGAGTGCACAGGGGCCGTGAGCTTAGTTCAGTGCTAGTGGTGGTCTTCCAGGACGACGTGCCACTGGCCGGGGTTGTGGCTAATTCCAGTGTTCTGCCCTGTACGATGCTGGAGGAAGAGCCCAGAAGGAAGAAGCTGAGGTTCTGGGTTCATCCTCTGGTGTCACAGCGAGGCCACTTAACAAGCCTCTACTGCGACTTGAGTCAGCACTCGGAGAAGTTTACAGCCTTCAGATGTATGTCAGTGTCCACCTTTGACAAGCTGCTGGAGGTTGTGTGCCCTGGACTGACCTCCACTGATATGCACATGCGTCAGTGTATCTGTGCTGAGGAACGTCTGCTGGTCACCCTGTGTGTAAAAATACAGTAAAAAACGCTGTAACCACATTCTTCTGCATTTTCAGCAGCGTTCAAAAAGCTTCCCAATTATTCCAATGGGTGACGCATCGCATTTCAAAACGCTGAAATGCCTGAACATAGTGAGAAGGATACATATATATCCTTGTAGGTAGAAAAGAAAACACTGGAATATATACATTTATATAGATATAGTTATGTGCCTTTCTTTTTATATGTATACTAACTTTATTCTCATATGTACTAACTCTATGAAAAACTTAATACTTCGCCTTACACCAGATATTCCAAAGGCCTTGCCAGGCGAAGACAAAATGTATTTTAAACACAGCAAAGAAGAACCAGACACAAGGCCATGTGCTTGGCTGTTTTTCCAGAGGCGCCGTGGCAAGATAACGACTGTTCAACTACGTACATAACTTTCACTGTCTCAGGCCGGAAATCCGGACTTCCCATATATGGTTATGCTGTGAATTTGAGCCAATGAGCCCATCACCCATTTCTAGTGATGAGACCAAAGGGTATAAGATCTCATGTAATCTGTAATAAACCGCGCAGCGCAGCCATGTCCCCGTGTGAGGAACTATACCAGACCTCTGTGTGGTGTCTCTTCTTACCGCCGGCAGCGGGGCATTGGGGTGGGCCTGATTGGTGCTGTACGCAAGAAATTTCCCTGACAATAGAATAAACAGTGCTTGAAAAACACAGCGTTAAAAATGCTGCATTTTAGTGAATGTCTGAGAAGCCCTATTAAAATGGTAGCGTTTGACAGCGTTCAGCTCTGTGTTTAAAAGGCAGCGTTAAACACTGAAAAAAAATTCATGTGTGACTCTCACACAAGATCGGCAAAACTCTGTGATTTTAACCTGCATCTGACAGCAGTTTTAAATGCCCCCCATCATTGTCATGGGTGATGCGGTGCGATAAAAAGTGTGAAAACGCAGCAAAACAGTGCTCAAAAATTGCGAATGTCTGCGAGGCCCCATTGAAATCAACAGAAGCGTAATACTGCGATTACCGAGTGTGACGACCTCTGGATGTATAAGTAACATCTACGATGAGCACAGCATTCTGTGAGCACAGACGCTGCTCCTATGGAGCATTTTAGGTTGGCGCCTATGGCTGCAGAAATATGATATATGCAGCGGTTATACCGCAGAAAAAAAAAATTTGAAAAAAAAACCTGATAGTGAAGAGGTGTAAATGTCAGGGAAATACGCTGCATGATTAAAATGTGTGTAGTGGCCCAGTACAACGGGGCCCTGCCATAACTATATGCATGCATTTGTCTTGTCAGTGTCTTCTATGTTGCAAGAATGATGTGTGTTGCATAGCTGTAGCACTGAATGAGTTAACTGTCTGGTATGTAAGCTGACTGTCTATAGAATGTATCTGTTTGTTTGTCATGTGACCTTGTGAGATATATGTGCTTGCAGGATGTGTGCAAGAGAGTTCACTTCTGTTCTGAGTTCTGAGAGTGTTCTGGACCTGCAGCAGAGAGGTCTTCAGGAGTTCCACACAGGTACCTTCAACCTGTGTGGTTCAGAAAGGAAGAGGCAGAGAAAATAGCCTAGTGAAAGTCGGGGACTACTATTCCCCAAGAGTTTGGCAGCGTGAACCTAGAAATTGGAAAAGAAAGGAGTGTGATATAGGGCCAGGACCTACAGACAACCGTCCCTGTGGGGTGGCTTGATAGACTGCCTGTCAGATTGCAGTATGATGTAATGCTATAAAAAGCGATCAAAAAGTCATATGTATTCTGAAATGGTACCAGCGTACACTACAGGATGTCTCGCAAAAAAAAATATATATACAAGTTTAGCATTATAGTAATTGTACTGACCCATAGAATAAAGTTATCATGTCATTTTTGTTGCAGTTTGTGCACCGTAGAAACAAGACGCACTGAAAGATGGTGGAATGTCGTATTTTTTTTTCATTTTACCAACTAACTGCGCTAACTCTGTCTATTGCATTTTTGACAGTGTAGTGCAGGGTCCAAGCTTGAGATGCACCATTTTGGAGGAGACCACGGGAATGTTCACCAGTGATTGTCATGGGTTGGCTCTATGATCTCTCCCTGATAATGGCGGCAAGGTCCTAGCTCAGTAGCGGGCAGATGCAAAAATAGAACAGGCAAAATGTAGATGGTGGCAATAAATCCCCACAGTGTTGTCACGTGACACCAGTATCTCTTTTCCCATAGATAGTTACTCATCAACAAGTAATAGAGTCCACACACAAAGTTAATTTTTAAAACCGGAGGTACACAGTTTCCTTTACTCACAGAATCCAAGCTTGATTTTCCAAGAATACAGCAAGATGCCAGTTCTGATACAACACTTCTCGGCGGCTTCTTCCTGATTTATCTCTGTTACACACACTCTCACACATCTTTCTAGGAGCCACTTTTCCTTCCCGTGCTGGGTGTCTTCAGCCCAAGTTATTGGATTTGACGATCCCCAAGGGTACTCTCCTGACGCAGCATTCTCCTCACCACCCTTGTCTCTTTCCCTTCTTGAAATATTAGTGTGGCAACGGCACAACTCCACAAAGTACCAGTATGGTGGGACAGGAACAGGTTTGCCAGCCACAGTATGAGTTCGGACCATATGACTCTAGATACTGCAGATAAAGTGTAGTTGTGGCAGCAAATAAAGATGCAAGTGATTAATCCAACGAAGCTTTGGAGGAATAAAGCTTTGCATGGAGGAATAAAGCTTCGTTGGTTTAATCACTTGCATCTTTATTTGCTGCCACAGCTATACTTTATCTTGTCTCTTTCCCTTGATGTTCAGCTACACTTCTCAGTTGGCACTATTACAAGCTATTGATTCCAGCTTTAGTATGTCTCACGGAGTGTGAGACAAACCCACGGCTCTGTGGGGGCAGAAGCATAAGTCAGCTACAGCCTCACGCTGACACATCCTCCTCCACAGACTACATCTCTGCATGCTTTCTCCCTCTCTCTAAGGCCTCCTTCCCACGGATGGATTTCTGCCGCGTAATACGCGGCGAAAATCTGCCACGTTGCCCGCAGCTATTAGGTTCTATTGAACCTAATAGCTCAATTCTCACAGTGCTGAATTCCATTGCGGAATTCAGCACCGTGAAATCACCCGACCTCACCCGCGGCATGCTCTATTTGCTGCGGGTGTACGCACGGACGGCTTCCATTGCAGTCAATGGAAGCCCGACCGTCACGCTATCTTCCGCTGTAGCACAGCGGAAGATAGAGTGAAACCGCTTCCCCGCCCACCGCCAGCCGCGTCATGTGATGCTGTGGGCGTGTCATATGACGCGGCTGGCGCGTCACACGACGCTGCGGTGCAAGCGCGCCGAAACGTCATGTGGGACAGAAGACGCCGGATCCGCAGGTAAGTAGGGGGTCTCTGGGGGGCGCCGTGACGGGCTCCGCCGCGGAATTACGTGCAGCCGGCCTAACTGCCTCCTCCTTCCTCGCGAGACTAACCACAAGGGGGGAGGAAGGGCGACAAGAAAGTTTATTAGCACACACATAAAACACATATGCTCAAAACAGTTCACGTGAGACAGACATACACCTACCGTAAAGACACCCCAATTCCAGGCCACCCCAGTAGTGCTTGACGTGTTGGGATGCTTTATCATCTCATGCCTCTATTTTGTCAATAACAGTTTAAATCACACTTTCTGTGGATTAAGAAGAGTCTATACCCCAAAAGTTACTCATATTCTGTATAACTAATATTTCTCATTTGTAGAAAGAGGCAGCACTATTCCTTTTGGTCGTAAAATGTGGTGCTACAACTACAGTGTCAATGGCTTATAACCAGAAAACATACAAAGCAATATGATGAGCACCCCCACCCCCACCCTTTTCCTTGCATCCTTAAGAACAGGGAGAGATAAAAGTTCCTTCAAATCACAGAAATTATGATCCAAATTACTTTATATTATGAAAAAGGCCATATCTACATGAGTTAAACTATTAGTCCCTAGCAGATAATATGCAAGTGTTAAGCATTTATGCACCACACTCAGGACGGATGCAAGTCAATGCTCACACAGGACAAATGAACACATGTAAAGGCTTTTTTACACGCAACAATTATCGCTCAAAATCCGTCGGAATGGCTGAAAATGAGCAATAATTGTTACATGTAAACGCGAGCCTTGTGCACTTTTCGTTTGAATGATTTTAGGTCACTTAAAATGCATCGTTCAGCCACTGAAAGACTGAGCAAATGCATTCTATTTTGCTCATCTTTCAGGCTTCATGTCCACGGGGAAAATCAGGCCCGAGCGGATTTCTGCTGCAGATTTTTGCTGCAGATACACTATAATTGTCCTTTTTTTCATATGGGAGATCAATTGAGATAGAGCTCCCGCACATATGATCTGCATTAAAATGGAGCATGCTGCGTTTTTTTCCCCGTGCGTGAAATCTGCAAATCACTTAAAATACCAGCCGCAGCTATTTAATTAACCGCGGATGGTCAATGCATTCCTAAAGGATGCAGATTTGCGTTTTTTCTCTCGCACAGATTTAATAAATAATTTCCTTGTGGACATGAGCCCTCAATTGACTGCCTGCTATTCTCACAGCTGGGTGGGTGTTTAAACACATGCTGGGCTCTGCAAACAACTCCTGCAGGGCCTTTTACATGCAAATGAAGATGATAATGTGTTAATGGCGATTAACACTTTATGCAAATAGATTGCTAAATCTTTTAATCTTTCAGTCATTTGAAAGATTATCTTTGCTTGTAAAAGGGCCTTTAGTCCCACATAAAAAAACACCCAAACAAACAAGGGGAAAAAAAAGGGGAAATCTAGCCCTAACAGGCAGAGGAGGGCAAAAACCCTTCCTAAAGTCAGGCAATCGCCTTGATAGGGAGAGCCCCATGCTGGAACCTGGAACCGCATGCATTACTGTTGTAGCTGGCTGGGAGCAGTTTTGCACAAATTTTTTTTTTCCATCTCGGGCTGTACAGGCCATTACAGCTATAGCGTTCTCAGTCTGCAGTATATTATACAGAGTATAGAGAAAGTGCTGCTGCTGATATAGGGAAAGTGTTAGCAGAGGTGCTGTCAAGAACCCCAACTGTCTTTCTTAGGACTACATCTGACCGTGTGCATTTTACTTGGTGCCTGCTGGGAGTTGTAGTGCTGCCTACCATTTTTGTATTACGCAGTTAGGCCTGTTTGCAGCCTTTCGTAATATTTTTGTCTGGCTGGAGTGTGCAGTAAAATAACGCTCTGACCGTGAAAGTGCACGCAAATAATTCCTGGCCTCCTGCGACCTGACTTATTTATACTGTTCTGTGTCTGCAGTGAATTTGAGGCAGAGCGTTGGGCCACAGCCATTTCTTCAGGGAAAGCTGTTATTTACACTATACACTCCGTATCCTCAGTGCAAAAAAACGAAATCTCCTTCTTAGGGCTACATCCCACAGTGTACATTTTTATTGGGGCTTGCTGGGAGTTGTAGTGCTGCCTACCATTTTTGTATTACGCAGCTAGGCCTGTTTGCAGCCTTTTGTAATATTCTTTTCTGGCTGGAGTGTGCAGTAAAATAACGCTCTGACCGTGAAAGTGCACGCAAATAATTTCTAGCCTGCTGCCAACAAACTTATTTATACGGTTATGTGTCTGCAGTGAATTAAACAGTGGTCTCACCGCAAAACAGTACCGTTATATTACCGGGGCCACTGCAAAGTATTTCAGCTCAGCCGCTGTGCAGAGCGTCTCACAATACCATTTCTGTTGGTGGGGTTGATACCAGCACTATACACTGCTTTAGAGTCTTCTCCCACTCCACACAGCCTCTATAATCTACAAGTCTCTGCGAGCAGTAAATTACCCCTAGGTATCAGCGCGAGACAGCAGGTTACTTTTTCCTAGTCACAGCATAGAGCCTCCGCTATTTACAAGTTTCTGTGTGCGGTGAATTAAGGCCCAGTTGTCAGTGCTTTACAGTGGGGTGATTTATTTGGCCCGTGCTTTATTCCTAACCCGCCATGATGAGGGGTAGGGGTAAGGGTTGAGGACGTGGACGCGAACACAGAGGTCCAAGTGAGAGTGTGGGCACAGGCCGAGTTCCTGGTCCAGGTGAATCACAGCTGGCTGCTGCGGGATTAGGAGAGAGGCAAGTTTCTGGGGTCCCCAGCTTCATATCTCAATTTATGGGTCCACGTGGTAGACACATTATTACAAAAAGAGCAGTGTGAGCAGATCCTGTCCTGGATGGCGAAAAATGTATCCAGCAGTGTATTGACCACCCAGTCTTCTACTCAGTCCACTACTCCTGGCTTGGGGACTGCTACTCTGAATCCTCTGGCTGCTGCTCCTCCTTCCTCCCAACCACCTCACTTCATGAAAATGACATATTCTGAGCAGGCAGACTCCCAGAAACTGTTCTCGGGTCCCTGCCATGAGTGGGAAAAACTGGTTCCTCTCCCACCGGAGAAGTTTGTCGTGACCGATGCCCAACCTTTGGAATGTTCCCGGAGTCCGGGTGATGAGGCTGGGGACTTCCGGCAACTGTCTCAAGGGCTTTCAGTGGGTGAGGAGGATGATGATGATGAGACACAGTTGTCTGTCAGTGAGGTATTAGTAAGGGCAGTAAGACCGAGGGAGGAGCGCACAGAGGATTCGGAGGAAGAGCAGCTGGATGATGAAGTGGCTGACCCCACCTGGTTTGCTAAGCCTACTGAGTACAGGGCTTCAGAGGGGGATGCAATTGCAGCAGCAGGACAGGTTGGAAGAGGCAGTGGAGTGGCCAGGGGTAGAGGCAGGGCCAGAGCGAAGAATCCCCCAACTGTTTCCCAAACCTCCCCGTCACGGCAAGCCTCTGTGCAGAGGGCTAGGTGTTCAAAGGTGTGGATGTTTTTCAGTGAGAGCGTCGACGAACAGTAGTGTGCAACTTGTGTCGCACCAAGATCAGCTGGGGAGCAACCACTACCAGCCTCACCACCACCACCAGCATGCGCAGGCATATGATGGCCAAGCACCCCACAAGGTGGTATGAAGGCCGTTCACTGCCTGCGGGTCACACCACTGCCTCTTCCCCTGTGCCGCAACCTGCCACACAGATCAAACCCCCCTCTCAGGACACAGGCACGAGCGCCTCCCGGCCAGCACCCACGCCCTCACCTCCACTGTCCTCAACCACATCCAGCAATGTCTTTCAGTGCAGCGTTCAGCTATCGCTAACACAAGGATTGGAGCGAAAGCGCAAGCATGCCACCACGCATCTGCATGCATAAGCTTTAAATGTGCACATTGCCAAATTAATCAGCCTGAAGATTCTGCCGTACAGGCTTGTAGAAACGGAGGCTTTCAAAAATATGATGGCGGCAGCGGTCCCGCGCTACTTGGTCCCCAGTCGCCACTATTTTTCCCGGTGTGCCGTCCCAGCCCTGCACTAGCACGTCTCCCGCAACATTATACGCGCCCTCACCAACGAGGTTACTGGGAAGATTCACTTAACAACGGACACGTGGACAAGTACTGGCGGGCAGGGCCACTATATCTCCCTGACGGCACATTGGGTGAATTTGGTGGAGGCTGGGACCGAGTCAGAGCCTGGGACCGCTCACGTCCTACCCACACCCAGAATAGCGGGTCCTACCTCGGTGCTGGTATCTGCGGCGGTTTATGCCACCTCCACTAAACCCTCCCCCTCCTCTTCCTCCTCATACGTAACCTCTACCTCGCAATTAAGGAGTGTGAGCAGCACGTCGCCAGCAGTCGGTGTCGCACGGCACGGCAGCACAGCGGTGGGCAAGTGTCAGCAGGCAGTGCTAAAAACTAATCAGCTCAGGTGAAAAGAGGCACATGGCCCCCGAACTGTTGCACGGTCTGACAGAGCAGACTGACCTCTGGCTTTCGCCGCTGAGCCTCCAACCGGGCATGGTTGTGTGTGACAACGGTCGTAACCTGGTGGCGGCTCTGCAGCTCGGCAGCCTCACACACGTGCCATGCCTGGCCCACGTCTTTAATTTGGTGGTTCAGCGGTTTCTGAAAAACTACCCACACTTGTCTGACCTGCTCGGCAAGGTGCACCGCGTCTGCGCACATTTTCGCAAGTCCACCATGGACGCTGCCACCCTGAGGACCCTGCAACATCAGTTTAATCTGCCAGAGCACCGACTGCTGTGCAACATGCCCACACGGTGGAATTCTACGCTGCACATGTTGGCCAGGCTGTATGAGCAGCGTAGAGCAATAGTGGAATACCAACTCCAACATGGGCGGCGTAGTGGTAGTCAGCCTCCTCAATTCCTTACCGAGGAGTGGGCCTGGATGGTAGATATCTGCCAGGTACTCGGAAACTTTGAGGAGTCTACCCAGATGGTGAGCGGCGATGCTGCAATCATTAGCGTTACCATCCCGCTGCTATGCCTACTGAGAAGTTCGCTGCAAAGCATAAAGGCTGACGCTTTGCGGCTGGAACAGGAGACGGGGGGATGAGAGTATGTCGCTTGATAGCCAGACCACCCTCATGTCTATATCTCAGCGCGTTTTGGAGGAGGAGGAGGAGGGAGAGAAGCCTGAGGAGGAGGGGGAAGAGACAGCTGGGCACACTGCAGAGGGTACCCATGCTGCTTGCCTCTCTTCTATTCAGCGTGTATGGGCTATGGAGGAGGAGGAGGAGGAGGAGGAGGAGAAGGATCCTGAAAGTCATCTTCCTAGTGAGGACAACCATGTCTTGCATACTGGTACCCTGGCACACATGGCTGACTTCATGTTAGGCTGCCTTTCTCGTGACCCTCGCGTTAGACACATTCTGGCCACTACTGAATACTGGGTGTACACCCTTCTCGACCCACGGTATAAGGAGAACCTTTCCACTCTCATTCCCGAAGAAGAAAGGGGTATGAGAGTGATGCAATACCACAAGGCCCTGGTGGAAAAAGTGATGCTAAACTTCCCATCTGACAGTGCTAGTGCAGAAGGCGCAGTTCTGAGGGCCAAGTAGAAGGGGAGGCGCGGAGATCAGGCAGCATGTTCAGCGCAGGCAGGGGAACACTCTCCAAGGCCTTTGCCAGCTTTATGGCTCCCCAGCAAGACTGAGTCACCACTCCCCAGTCAAGGCTGAGTCGGAGGGAGCACTGTAAAAAGATGGTGAGGGAGTACGTAGCTGATCATACCACCATCCTCCGTGATGCCTCTGCTTCATACAAGTATTGGGTGTCAAAGCTGGACACGTGGCATGAATTTGCGCTGTATGCCCTGGAGGTGCTGGCTTGCCCTGCCGCTAGCGTCTTGTCAGAGAGGGTGTTTAGTGCAGCTGGGGGAATCATCATGGATAAGCGTACCTGCCTGTCAACTGCCAGTGCCGACAGGCTTACAATCATAAAGATGAACAAAGCCTGGATTTACTCAGACTTCTCTTCTCCACCAGCAGAGAGCAGCGGAACCTAAAGATTATTTTCGCTGCAAGCGCTTATAAAAGCATTCTCTATCACCAGAAAAAAAGGGGATTTTGCTTGGCCAATCTCTCTCTTTTTCTGCGGCCCAAAAGGCTCATCTAATAATTTTTTTCCAATTTTTCAAAGTTTCAAAAGTAATAATAATAATAATGAACTTTATTTGTATAGCGCCAACATATTCCGCAGCGCTTACATAGACAGGGGGATACAGAAAGACAAAAGTACAAACATTACAGAACCACGGTTACAAAGTAATACAATGATGGAAACAATAGGGGTGTGGGTCCTGCTCCAACGAGCTTACATACTACAAGTAATGGGGTGATACAGAAGGTAAAGGGGCTGGAGATGTGCACTGTATGGCGAGGTGGAGAGTGAGGGGTGATATACACATAGACAATAGTCAGACATTTAGCCGTGTGACAGCAGAAACAGTATGACTGCAGGAGCGGTTTATGATGGCTAGCAGGGATTGCAGTCAGTAGGTCAGGGAGCATGTTATCAGGCGGAGTACAGAGGGGTTTGTTTAGGGAATTCGGTATGCCTCCCTGAAGAGGTGCGTTTTTAGAGCACGCCTGAAGTTCTGCGAGTCCTGGATTGCTCAGATAGCCTTTGGTAGTGCATTCCAGAGGACCGGTGCTGCTCTGGAGAAGTCTTGGAGGCGGGAATGAGAAGTTCAAATTAAAGGGGCGCTCAATCTGGTTTCGTTAGCAGAGCGGAGAGCCCAGGCTGGTTGATGGATTGAGATGAGGGAGGCGATATTGGGGGGCGCTGCACTGTGGAGGGCTTTGTGGATGAAGGTGGCGAGTTTAAATTGAATTCTGTATTTAACGGGCAGCCAGTGCAGTGACCGGCACAGGGCAGAGGCGTCCGAGTAGCGGCTGGACAGGAAGATGAGCCTGGCTGCCGCATTCAGGTTGGATTGGAGAGGGTAGAGTCTGGTGCAGGGGAGGCCGATCAGCAACGAGTTGCAATAATCGAGCCGGGAGTGGATGAGGGCAACAGTAAGTGTTTTTAGCATGTCCACAGTGAGAAAAGAGCGGATTCTTGTGATGTTCTTGGGCATGTTGTCTAGGAGTTATGGTGGCACCACACACTGAGATGGAGATGTCAGGAGGAGGTCGGTTAGTGGAGGGTGGAAATACCAGCAGGTCAGTTTTAGAGAGGTTTAGCTTTAGGTAGAGAGAGGACATGGTGTTAGAGACAGCGGACAGACAGTTAGTGATGTTTTGGAATAAAGGTGCAGAGATGTCACGGGAAGAGGTGTATAGCTGGGTGTCATCAGCATACAGGTGGTATTGGAGGCCAAATCTCCTGATGGTTTGTCCAATAGGGGCTGTGTAGATAGAGAAAAGAAGGGGGCCGAGGACAGAGCCCTGGGGGACCCCAACAGCAAGGGGAAGAGGAGAGGAGGTAGAGCCAGCAAAGGAGACACTGAAAGAGCGGTCAGATAGGTAGGAAGAGAACCAGGAGAGGGCAGTATCCTTTAGGCCAATGGAGCGTAGCATACTGAGGAGGAGTTTGTGGTCAACAGTGTCAAATGCTGCGGAGAGGTCGAGGAGGATCAGTAGGGAGTAATCGCCCCTCGATTTGGCTGTCAGGTCATTGGATACCCTTGTAAGGGCAGTTTCTGTTGAGTGTTGAGGTCGAAAGCCAGACTGTAGGGGGTCTAGGAAAGAGTGCTCTGATAGGTAGCTTACAAGGCGGGAGTAAACCAGCCGTTCTAGTAGTTTGGAGATGAAGGGGAGGTTTGAGATGTGTCGGTAGATGGCAGCATCAGTCGCGTCCACAGTCGGCTTCTTTAGCAGTGGGGATATGATGGCGTGTTTGAAAGAAGAGGGAAAGATGCCAGAGGTCAGAGAGAGGTTGAATATAGTGGTGAGATGGGAGATGACCACTGGGGAGAAGGAACGGAGGAGGTGTGAGGGGAGGGGGTCGCTAGCGCAGGTGGTGGGGCGAGCAGAGAAGAGCAATTTGAAGACTTTTTCCTCTGTCGCTGGGCTGAGTACAGACAGTGAGCAGGAGCTAGATGCAGTGCTGACAAGACTAGGGTCAGGGCTAGTCTGGGGTTGGGAAGTTATTTCCTGACGGATGTCATCAATTTTCTTTTTGAAGTAAGCAGCCAGAATGGCTTTAAGGTTCCTGTAGGTACTGTAGGTAGGTGGGTATGGAGAGATGTTAGGGAGCGTGACAGAGAAAGAGCGGAGGTTATGATCTGAGAGCGGGAGAGGGGAGTTAGTGAAGTTGGCAGCAGAGCAGAGCCGGAGGAAGACCAGATCCAGAGTATTGCCATCCCTGTGAGTGGGAGAGGCTGTGAGTTGAGAGAGACCAAGGGAGGAGGTGAGTGAAAGAAGCTGAGAGGCAGATGGGGACTTGGGGTCATTAGTGGGGATGTTAAAATCACCTAAGATGAGGGTTGGAATTTCACAGGATAGAAAGTGGGGGAGCCAGGCAGCAAAGTGGTCCAAAAACAGGCGTGCAGCACCTGGGGGGTGATAGATAACTGCTACTTGCATGGACAGCGGGCGGAAAAGCCGTAGCATAGGTACTTCAAATGATGGAAAAGTGAGTGAGGGTACAGGGGGGATGACCTGGTAGGTGCATTTCGGGGAGAGAAGAGCACCTACTCCTCCGCCACGCCTGTCATCTGGTCTCGGGGTATGGGAGAACTGCAGGCCATTGTAGGACAGTGCAGCAGGGGAGGCCGTGTCAGACTGCTGTATGCACGTTTCTGTGAGAGCGAGCAGATTTAGCAGATACTTTAACATGAACCAATTTTTTTTAAACGGCTGCCTCCAAGCTCCGTTGCAAATTAAGCAACAGCGAGCTGTATCTTTAAAAAATATTCATGGGTTTCACCTGCCCTCTCGGTTGAGCAATTTTTCAGGGGTACATTTGTACTCTTGGTACACTAATTTTTCTGGCCCTCGTCTATACTCTTATCTAACTAATTTTTTTGGCCTTCGCCTACACTTATGGTACCCCAATGTTTCAGGGGCTCACCCATACTTTTGCTACCGAAATTTTACTGGGGTCTGCCTATACTTCAGCTACAGAAACGTTACAGGGATCTGCCTATACTTCTGCTACAGAAATGTTACTGGGGTCTGTCTATAAGGTTACTACAGAAATGTTACTGGGGTCTGCCTATACTTCTGCTACATAAATGTTACAGGGGTCTGCCTATACTTCTGCTACATAAATGTTACAGGGGTCTGCCTATACTTCTGCTACAGAAATGTTACTGGGGTCTGTCTATACTGTTGCTACAGAAATGTTACAGGGGTCTGCCTATACTTCTGCTACAGAAATGTTACTGGGGTCTGTCTATACTGTTACTACAGAAATGTTACAGGGGACTGCCTATACTTCTGCCACATAAATGTTACTGGGGTCTGCCTATACTTCTGCCCCATAGATGTTACAGGTGTCTGTCTATTCTTCTGCCACATAAATGTTACAGGGGTCTGCCTATACTTCTGCTACAGAACTGTTACAGGGGTCTGTCTATACTGTTACTGCAGAAATGTTACTGGGGTCTGCCTATATTTCTGCTACAGAAATGTTACTGGGGTCTGTCTATACTGTTACTGCAGAAATGATATAGGGGTCTGCCTAAACTTCTGCTACACAAATGTTACTGGGGTCTGCCTATACTTGTGCCAAATAAATGTTACTGGGGGTCTGCCTATACGTCTGCCCCATAAATGTTACAGGGGTCTGTCTATACTTCTGCCACATAAATTTTACAGGGGTCTGCCTATACTTCTGCTACAGAAATGTTACTGGGGTCTATCTATACTGTTACTGCAGAAATGTTACTGGAGTCTGCCTATACTTCTGCTACATAAATGTTACAGGGGTCTGCTATACTTTTGCTACATAAATGTTACTGGGGTCTGTCTATACTTCTGCCACATAAATGTTACAGGGGTCTGCCTATACTTCTGCCCCATAGATGTTACAGGTGTCTGTCTATTCTTCTGCCACATAAATGTTACAGGGGTCTGCCTATACTTCTGCTACAGAAATGTTACAGGGGTCTGTCTATACTGTTACTGCAGAAATGTTACTGGGGTCTGCCTATATTTCTGCTACAGAAATGTTATTGGGGTCTGTCTATACTGTTACTGCAGAAATGATATAGGGGTCTGCCTAAACTTCTGCTACACAAATGTTACTGGGGTCTGCCTATACTTCTGCCAAATAAATGTTATTGGGGGTCTGCCTATACGTCTGACCCATAAATGTTACAGGGTTCTGTCTATACTTCTGCCACATAAATTTTACAGGGGTCTGCCTATACTTCTGCTACAGAAATGTTACTGGGGTCTATCTATACTGTTACTGCAGAAATGTTACTGGAGTCTGCCTATACGTCTGCTACATAAATGTTACAGGGGTCTGCCTATACTTCTGCTACATAAATGTTACTGGGGTCTGTCTATACTTCTGCCACATAAATGTTACAGGGGTCTGCCTATACTTCTGCTACAGAAATGTTACTGGGGTCTGCTTATACCTTTGCTACAGGAATATTACAGGGGTCTGTCTATACTATGGGTGCACTAAGTCTTCCCATGCAGTGTTCTACCTATCTGGCACAAATACACTGACTGACTAGGGCATGAATTGTGGGCCGAGGCCAACATGTATTTTCTCTCGTGTTACCACAGTTATCCACGGCACTGGTTTGGGCCAAACAAGAGGAGCGATATTGCACTAATGAGACATTCACAGCTGCACTAGCATTGGAGTTCGCTTCATGCCTACGACTGCTGAGGGTGTGGGCAGAGGCCTATGTCCTGGGGGTAATGCAACAGCGCCAGGTTGGGCCCGTGGAACTTCTTTCTGGTTAATGCAGTCTTTGGAGTGATGAAAGCAAACGTAACTGATTTAATGAGACGTTCACAGCTGCAGTAGCATTGGAGTCCGCTTCATGCCCGTGATTGCTGAGGGTGTGGGCAGAGGCCTATGTTCTCGGCGCAGTGAAAGTCTGCCATGTTTGGGCACTCTGATTTCTTCATAGTTCATGTCCTGGGGTTCCTTGGACTCACCTATGCTGTGGGTGCCCACAGACTTCCCATAGCGGTGTTTTACCTGTCTGGTACAAATACACTGACTGACTTGGGTAGGGTGCAGACTAGTGCAGATGGCTTTCCCCTTGCATTGTCGATGAGGTATCCGGCATCCAAACAGAATGAGTAGTGTGTGGACACATGGATTCCCCATTGCTATGTCACTCGTGGCATCTTGGGTCACACAAAGTGTTTGCTGGGACCGAACCTGACCCTGGGCCCGCTCACATACTTCCCACACAGGCTACAACGGGTCCTGGTCATGGTTTCTTGGCCTTGTAATGCCACCTCCTCCTCCAGCTTGGGGTCATGGAATCAGCACTGGGCAACATGTATTTTCTCTTGTGTTACCACAGTTATCCGCGGCACTGGTTTGGGCCAAACAAGAGGAGTGATACTGCACTAATGGGACGTTCACAGCTGCACTAGCATCGGAGTCCACTCTATGCCCGCGATTGCTGAGGGTTTGTGCAGAGGCCTAGGTCCTCGGCACAGTGAAATTCTGCCATGTTTGGGCACTCTGATTTCTTTATGTGTACTGTCTTTGGGTTCCTTGGACTCATCTATGCTGTGGGTGCACACAGACATCCCATAGAGGGGTGCTTTACCTGTCTGGCACAAAGACACTGACTGACTTGGGTAGGCTGCAGAGTGCAGATGGCTTTCCCCTTGTGTTGTCGATGAGGTATCCGGCACCCAAACAGAATGAGTACTGTGTGGACACATGGATTCCCCATTGCTATGTCACTCGCGGCATCTTGGGTCACACAAGATGGAGGCTGGGACCGAACCTGACCCTGGGCCCGCTCACATACTTCCCACACAGAGTATTGCTGCATTGTGGAGATGTGTAAAAGTGTTGGGCTGGCACCTGAGTCCCCTTTATGCCCACATTTGCGGCTCGTGGCAATTTTGCGACAGAGGTGGTACGGGATTGGAATGATGATCGTACGTCAATTTATCATCGATTCACAACAGCATTTTGGGCTATCACTGCCCCCCCCCCCTTTCAAAGAGGGTCGCTGCCTGGCCCTGCCAACCCTCTGCAGTGTGTGCCTCCGATTCCTCCTCATCGCAGATGCACTTAGAAATAGACATGAGGGTGATGTAGCTATGAAGTGAGCGTGTGGCATGAGGGCAGCTGAAGGCTGCGCAGGAAAACTTTTGTGTGAGCTGAGGATGCAGGGTCATGCGGGGGGTTGGGAAGCATGTAACCCAGGAGAAGAGGCAGCGGTGTCACCTGCAGGCAGTGATTGTCCTTGGTTGCAGGTAGTGTGGTGCTTAGCTAAGGTGTGCCTTGCTAATGACGGTTTGACTGAAGTAAAAATTGTTAGGGGGGGGGGCAGACTCTTGCCCCCAATTGTGGCTTAATTGTGGGACCAGGGAGCCTCAGATGCAGCGATCCATGCTGCCCCTGCCCTTCCATATCCATTTCTGTGGTGTTTCCATGACTTTCGGATCTTTTCCAGAGTTTCACAAGTCATGACCTATGCGGTGGATCGGTCCAATACAAAAATGTTCCAGTCGCCCATTGACTTCAACTACTCGAAATGAGCTCTCAAGCATCACGGAAAGTTCGACTCAAGCAACGAGCACCTGAGCATTTTGGTGCTCGCTCATCTCTAGTTCTAAGGTTAAGACCATGTGGAAATCTGTTTTTTAACTGCATAATCTAATAAGTCCCTCTTGAAAGTAATTTTTTAAACCAATCTCCATTTCTTGCTGGGTGGAAGACTATTTCAATGCCAGTGACTATAAATGAGAGTATAGCCCCCTTTGGTGGATTTCCCAAAAATGTCTGGATGCTGCAGACAGGGAACGGCTCAGAATATCTGAGGAGGGATCGGAGCAGATATATGCTCAACAATATGTAGTTTTATCCTATGTGACGAACATCCAACATATTGTTCCCCAGAGACAGTACATTCAATAACGTAAATCACATGAGCGGTGGTACGATTTATAAATGAATTAATATAAAAAGTCTGGGATGTTGTATGGGAAGAAAATGTTTGGTTTGTATGATAAAGGCCGCAGACCACATCTTGATTGGACACATCTGAAGCAACTTTTAATCATGAGCTAATTTTGAGATGTCAAAGTAGAATTGTTGTATAACCTAGAAGCTATCATGTTGCCAATTGGATGCGTTTTCTGGGCGACAAATATGATACCTGTACGGAGAACTTGGGTGAGTGAATCATCCTGCATAAGGGCTTATATACATGAGTGTATATCGGACGGCGTTTTCACGGCCGGTCGATGTACGCTTCCATCTAAGCAGTTCTCCCATTCCCTCCCACTCACTGACTCTATGCCTCTCTCCTCCCCTCCGAGAGGTTTGCAAAGGGAGTGTGCAGGATGGGGGCAGGGCTAAGCTCCCTCCCCTCCCTGCCCCTTGTCCATAGCCAGCAATGGGAGTGGGCGGGACAGAGCAGAGCTTACCTCTGCAACATCCCGCCCCCTTCCATTGCAAGGTCCTGAGTGGAGGAGACAGGCAGAGAGCCGGTGAGGGGAAGAGACGGGGGGAACTACTTAGATGGAAGCGTATATCAGCCGGCCGTGAAAACCCAACTGATATACGCTCGTGTAAATAAGCCCTAAGAATGGGAAAACTTTTTAGTATGATTTGTTTAAAAAAAAAATCCACACTAAAACTAATAGAAAAAGCTAAAGAAAAACTAGAGGCAGTACCAGGGTGTGTCTGGTGGTGTCTGAACTGTAAGCAGCTGGATTGTTGCTTAGATTGTGCCACATAGTCATCTGTGGTTTTTGATGCTGCTATACTCTTGGCCCTATTTACGATCCCACTGTGATAACCACAATGGTGCAACCTGTCAGAAATAACACAACACTCTTGATTATAATCTTCCAATGCACATGCCATCTTGGTTCTAATAACCACATGAGGAGTGGCAACTCTGTGCATGTAATAAGGAGTTGTCAGAGGTGGCTTCCTATACAATTTAGTATTAAAGTTCTTTGATAAATACTCTCCAATACAGAAGACATCAAGAAAAGAGATTGAGGAAACCAAGCTGTGCGAATCCTTCCGGATGAGGGGGATCTTAAGCAGAAATGGGTTATGGGAGGCATATAGACAAGACTTTTTAAAAAGAGGTTTTATTCATTTCACAAATTACTATTTTCTGCTCAGCCTTTCAAGCATGGTCAATAGCTAAAAAAGGCTTTTGATTTCTATAGTAATCACAGAAATAAGTTCCCTGTTACTATAGCTATTAATGGATATACATTAAAATAATTGGCCTAAAAGACAAGACACATATAAAGCCATCCTGCATAGCTATGGTTAATAAGATGGTATTAATGTATCTTGATGCCATCGGAAGCTAGGGGTGTGATAGGTCTGCCATGCAGGAATGCCCCTGTCACATCCCTAGCTCCCCATTGGTTCAAGTATGCAAAGTCCTGGAAGGTGGACGACAACATACACTAATAGCCATTCACCCCTCCGCAGCTCCGCATACTGCCCTGCAGTATGCTGAGTGTCTGAGCACTGTGTGCGCACAAAATAGTACCCATGCAGGCTGCCCCAAAACTTTCCTCCCCCAATACACGGCATTGCTGCTGAGCAGCCCTCACATGTAGGACCTGGCAACTGTCTCTGCTGCCTTCTGCCGCACTGCATGAGCAGCCGCACGGACGCTAGCAGCGGTGAGATGTGCCGGACTGCAGCTGTCATTGCTGCTTTCTGCCCAGAGACAGCGGGGGAGGTACAAGAAGCGCACGTGTGACGGTACAGCCGGCAGGGAGTATACTGCTGCAGCGGGGAGGCTTGCACAGTGGACTGGAGCCGTGACTGCACAAGGATACAGCCCTGTCAGGGAGATAACGAACAACTCTGCAAAACTGCCGACCAAGAAGCAGCAGCATCGGGTCCGCAGGTGGGAACTTACAGCCAATAGCTGCAGCGTTGAGGCGGAAAACTCTTACACGCGGGCCGTGAGCTGCCCCTGCAGGCAGCAGCCACGATCTTGTATCAATGCCGGGAGCCAGGAGATGAGAGCACAATTTTGGGCTGCAAGGACCTACTGGGGAGATAGCTATGCAGCCTATCAGGTTTAGGGGGTGTGACAGAGCTGTCAGTCTTGTCTCCACCAGGAATTCTTGGTGGCATCAAGACACACTAATATCTAATAAGACTCCATAGCACTGGATATCTGCTCCAAAAAATTGAGAAAATTCTCATGGGAGTATTGAGCTGAATCTCCTACTTGATAGTGATGTATAACCGGTGACCAGGACTCTCAAAATTACACTCTCCTCATTAAAGTCATTTAATGATGAATTCCCTCTGTGAAGTTCTGGGTATTTCCTGCTGTATTTCCCTGGCAGTGATATCAATACATGGTGAGAGATTAAACCCCACAGATTCTTGATTCCAGATATAATGGAAGGAACAAAAGTAATGATTATTGCCCTCTTGGTATCTGAGCCATAAGATTTATGCTGGCTGTGGCGAATAGCACTGCAATAACGGCTATAGTCCGTCACAGCCAACCATTATATATAGGTTAGTGCCTGGATATAACACGACTCCTACTGGACGCACTCCTGTTAACATTGGAAATCACTACTGATTCTCTTTGATTTTTCAAAGGTGCATGATGTATCAATACTAGTTATATATAGTTCACTGCTAGAGCTGAATGCCATTCTACATCACAGGGGATCCAAATATGATACGATCAAAGGGATGTCCCCTTGCTCCGATTGCAGAGCTTGCCAGTATATTTTGAAGAGTGATCATTTTACAAGTGCATCAACTAATAAGAGATACGAGAACCATGAGTTGATAAATTACAAAACAAGAAATGCTATCTATATGGCAATAAGTAGTTCCCTAGAGATTATGTTGGTAAAACATCTCAACGGTTGAGGAGGCAAATTCTGACACATATAGGGAACATACAATGAGAAGAACATACCCCCTATGTACACATTGTTAGTAATAGGGGAGAACCTACAGAGAGTATACTGTGTAAGCAAATACTGAGAGTGTGCTCTAATGTAAAGCAAATATCATTATATGAGATACTATCAATAGTGAACTATATATATCATAAGTACAGCATCAGAAATGAGGACATTACCCAGAGAACGTGTGCCGCACTTTGGTTGGCTCTCTCAGAACTTTCCAATATGGCCGTTTTCACATGCACACTAATCATACTGCCTTTATATGTCTTTTGAATGCTTCTTAGTTTGATGGAACAGTCCCAACTTGCTTGGCATTTAATGAAGGAGATTCAAACTCACAAGTGCAGTCAATATGGAATAGTTCTCTTTAACGTGACTACGGCTTCCCAAGTACAGATCTTCAAACACTTTGCAGCATTCTGACTCTCTGTTGCTCACTGAACCATCACTTTTTCAAGGTTTGAGCAGCAAAATGTATCATCTCTTGGAGCGGTTACGGTGGGGTAGGTTTCAGAGAAGATGGTTGTCTGCAACACATTTTTTAAACGGTTTGAACCAAAGGCATTATTTTCCTCCTCTACTATTGGAGACACAGCGAGCACATACAGATTAATGGGTGATAAATAGAGATGAGCGAACATACTCGTCCGAGCTTGATACTCGTTCGAGTATTAGCGTGTTCGAGATGCTCGTTACTCGTAAGAGTACCACGCGATGTTCGGGTTACTTTCACTTTCATCTCTGAGACGTTAGCGCGCTTTTCTGGCCAATTGAAAGACAGGGAAGGCATTACAACTTCCCCCTGCGACGTTCAAGCCCTATACCACCCCCCTGCAGTGAGTGGCTGGCGAGATCAGGTGTCACCCGAGTATAAAAATCGGCCCCTCCCGCGGCTCGCCACAGATGCGTTCTCACTTAGCTGAGGGAAAGTGCTATCGTGTTGAAGCTGCTATAGGGAGAGCGTTAGGAATTATTGTAGGCTTCAAGAACTCCAACGGTCCTTCTTAGGGCCACATCTAACCGTGTGCAGTACTGTGGAGGCTGCTTTTTGCAGTGGTGCACATTTTTTTTTTTTTGGTATATCGGCCGTGCAGAGCATTGCGCCCTGCAGTAATACTCCAGGGACAGAAGTGGTGGTTAGGCAGGGACAGAAGACATATTAATATTATTGATTGAATATAGGCAGTGGGCCTTTGCTAAAAAAATTTGGGCAAAAAATCTATTTGGCCTGCCTGTCACTGTGCTCAGTGTTCTGGGTGTGTATGTGCTGGGTGTAGTAGTTCTACAAAATCATACGCAGCCAGCTAAGTGTTACAGCAGGCTTGCGCCAAATTATTTCCTGGCTCTGTCTGGGCTCTGAAATCACCGCTGTGTTGCAGTTGACAGTGCAACACTCTGCAGTTCTGTGACATAGTCCAGGGACAGAAGTGTGGAGGCTGTGACAGAAGACATATTATTGATTGAATATAGGCAGTGGGCCTTTTCTAAAAAATATTGGGCAAAAAATCTATTTGGCCTGCCTGTCACTGTGCTCAGTGTTCTGGGTCTGTGTGTGCTGGGTGTAGTAGTTCTACAAAATCACACGCAGCCAGCTAAGTGTTACAGCAGGCTTGCGCCAAATTATTTCCTGGCGTTCCGTAAACGAAGTCAGCCTCCAACCACAGGCCAATAAGCGGCACATTTAATTACAGCGTTCTGTTTCTGCACTACTGGTAATACAGCATGCTGAGGGGTAGGGGTAGGCCTAGAGGACGTGGACGCGGGCGAGGACGCCAAGGCCCAAGTTAGGGTGTGGGCACAGGACGAACCAGTGCATTGGCTAGGGGTAGAGGCAGGGCCAGACCGAATAATCCACCAACTGTTTCCCAAACCGCCCCCTCGCGCCATGCCACCCTGCAGAGGTCAAGGTGCTCTACGGTGTGGCAGTTTTTTACAGAGACGCCTGACGACCGACGAACAGTGGTGTGCAACCTTTGTCGCGCCAAGATCAGCTGGGGAGGCACCACCACCAGCATGCGCAGGCATATGATGGCCAAGCACCCCACAATGTGGGACGATGCCCATTCACCGCCTCCGGTTTGCACCACTGCCTCTCCCCCTGTGCCCCAACCTGCCACTGAGATCCAACCCCCCTCTGAGGACACAGGCACTACCGTCTCCTGGCCTGCACCCACACCCTCACCTCCGCTGTCCTCGGCCCCATCCAGCAATGTCTCTCAGCGCAGCGTCCAGACGTCGCTAGCGCCACTGTTTGAGCGCAAGCGCAAGTACGCCGCCACGCACCCGCACGCTCAAGCGTTAAACGTGCACATCGCCAAATTGATCAGCCTGGAGATGCTGCCTTATAGGCTTGTGGAAACTGAGGCTTTCAAAAGCATGATGGCGGCGGCGGCTCTGCGCTAATCGGTTCCCAGTCGCCACTACTTTTCCCGATGTGCCGTCCCAGCCCTGCACGACCACATCTCCCGCAACATTGTACGCGCCCTCACCAACGAGGTTACTGCCAAGGTCCACTTAACAACAGACACGTGGACAAGCACAGGCGGGCAGGGCCACTATATCCCCCTGACGGCACATTGGGTGAGTTTAGTGGAGGCTGGGACAGAGTCAGAGCCTGGGACCGCTCACGTCCTACCCACCCCCCGAATTGCGTGCCCCAGCTCGGTGGTGGTATCTGCGGCGGTGTATGCTTCCTCCACTAAACCACCCTCCTCCTCCTACGCAACCTCTGTCTCGCAATCAAGATGTGTCAGCAGCAGGACGTCGCCAGCAGTCGGTGTTACGCGGAGTTGCAGCACAGCGGTGGGCAAGCGTCAGCAGGCCGTGCTGAAACTACTCAGCTTAGGAGAGAAGAGGCACACGGCCCACGAACTGCTGCAGGGTCTGACAGAGCAGACCAACCGCTGGCTTGCGCTGCTGAGCCTCCAACCGGGCATGGTCGTGTGTGACAACGGCCGTAACCTGGTGGCGGCTCTGCAGCTCGGCAGCCTCACGCACGTGCCATGCCTGGCCCATGTCTTTAATTTGGTGGTTCAGCGCTTTCTGAAAAGCTACCCACACTTGTCAGACCTGCTCGGAAAGGTGCGCCAGCTCTGCGCACATTTCCGCAAGTCCCACACGCACGCTGCCACCCTGCGGACACTGCAACATCGGTTTAATCTGCCAGTGCACCGATTGCTGTGCGACGTGCCCACACAGTGGAACTCTACGCTCCACATGTTGGCCAGGCTCTATGAGCAGCGTAGAGCTATTGTGGAATACCAACTCCAACATGGGCAGCGTAGTGGGAGTCAGCCTCCTCAATTATTTACAGAAGAGTGGGCCTGGTTGGCAGCCATCTGCCAGGTCCTTGGAAACTTTGAGGAGTCTACCCAGATGCTGAGCGGGGATGCTGCAATCATTAGCATCACCATTCCTCTGCTATGCCTCTTGAGAAGTTCCCTGCAAAGCATAAAGGCAGACGCTTTGCACTCGGAAACGGAGGTGGGGGAAGACAGTATGTCGCTGGATAGTCAGAGCAACCTCATGTCTATATCTCAGCGCGTTGAGGAGGAGGGGGAGGAGCATGAGGAGGAGGGGGAAAAGACAGCTTGGCCCACTGCTGAGGTGACAGTTGCTGCTTGCCTGTCATCCTTTCAGCGTGTATGGCCAGAGGAGGAGGAAGGAGGAGGAGGGGGAGGAGCATGAGGAGGAGGGGGAAGAGACAGCTTGGCCCACTGCTGAGGGTACACATGCTGCTTGCCTGTCATCCTTTCAGCGTGTATGGCCAGAGGAGGAGGAGGAGGAGGATCCTGAAAGTGATCTTCCGAGTGAGGACAGCCATGTGTTGCGTACAGGTACCCTGGCACACATGGCTGACTTCATGTTAGGATGCCTTTCTCGTGACCCTCGCGTTACACGCATTCTGGCCACTACAGATTACTGGGTGTACACAATGCTCGACCCACGGCATAAGGAGAGCCTTTCCACTCTCATTCCCGAAGAGGAAAGGGGTTCAAGAATGATGCTATACCACAGGGCGCTGGTGGACAAACTGATGGTAAACTTCCCATCCGACAGCGCTAGTGGCCGAAGGCGCATCTCCGCGGCCCAGGTAGCAGGGGAGGCGCAGAGATCAGGCAGCATGTACAGCGCAGGCAGGGGAACATTATCCAAGGCCTTTGCCAGCTTTATGGCTCCCCAGCAAGATTGTGTCACCGGTCCCCAGTCAAGGCTGACTTGGCGGGAGCACTGTAAAAGGATGGTGAAGGAGTACGTAGCCGATCGCACGACCGTCCTTGGTGACGCCTCTGCCCCCTACAACTACTGGGTGTCGAAGCTGGACACGTGGCCTGAACTCGCGCTGTATGCCCTGGAGGTGCTTGCTTGTCCTGCGGCTAGCGTCTTGTCAGAGAGTGTGTTTAGTGTGGCTGGGGGAATCATCACGGATAAGCGTACCCACCTGTCAACCGACAGTGCCGACAGGCTTACACTCATCAAGATGAACAAAGCCTGGATTTCCCCAGACTTCTCTTCTCCACCAGCGGACAGCAGCGATACATAAACAATACGCAGGCTGCACGCGCGGATGGAAGCATCGTTCTCTATCACCATCCAAAAGGGGGACCTTTTTGCTTCATCAATCTGTGTACAATATTCCTCCTCCTGCTCCTCCTGAAACCTCACATAATCACACCGAACGGGCAATTTTTCTTAGGCCCACAAGGCTCAGTCATATAATTTTTCTAAACAATTTTTATACGTTTCAATGCTCATTAAAGCGTTGAAACTTTCACCTCAACCAATTTTTATTTTTACTGGGCTGCCTCCAGGCCTAGTTACCAATTAAGCCACATTAACCAAACCGATTAATGGGTTTCACCTGCCCTCTTGGTTGGGCATGGGCAATTTTTCTCAGGTACATTAGTACTGTTGGTACACCAATTTTGGGGGGCCCTCGCCTACAGTGTAATCCAATTAACTTTTGGCCCACCTGCATTACAGCTGACGTAACATCAGCTGTGTTGGGCACTGCAATGGGATATATTTATGTACCGCCGGTGGGTTCCAGGGAGCCACCCATGCTGTGGGTCCACAGGGAGTTGTAAATGCATCTGTCCACTTCTAAAGAACCCCGGTCTGACTGGGGCATGCAGTGTGGGCCGAAGCCCACCTGCATTAAGCACGACATTACCTCAGCTGTGATGGGCAATGCAATGGGATATATTTATGTACAGCCGGTGGCTTCCTGGCACCCATCCATGCTGTGGGTCCACAGGGAGTTGTAAATGCATCTGTCCACTTCTAAAGAACCCCGGTCTGACTGGGGCATGCAGTGTGGGCCGAAGCCCACCTGCATTAAACATGACATTATTACCTCAGCTGTGATGGGCAATGCAATGGGATACATTTTTGTACAGCCGGTGGGTTCCAGGGAGCCACCCATGCTGTGGGTGCACACGGAATTCCCATTGCGGAGTTGTACCTGGCTGTGACTATTTATAAAAAACCACAGTCTGACTGGTGCATGCAGACACCTTGACAGAATGAATAGTGTGTGGCACATAGGTTCCCCATTGCTATGCCCACATGTGCAGCTCCAGATGGAGGTGGCACAGGATTGCATTTCTCATTGCTTCTGTACAGCATTGTGGACTATCGCCCCGCCCCTTTTAAAGAGGGTCGCTGCCTAGCCGTGCCAACCCTCTGCAGTGTGTGCCTGCTTTTCCTCTGGCAGACGCACTTATAAATAGACATGAGTGTGGCGTGGCATGAGGGCAGTTGAAGGCTGGGCAGGGACAGTTTGGTGTGCGCTGTGGACACTGGGTCGTGGGGGGGGGGGGGTTTGGGCAGCATGTAACCCAGGAGAAGTGGCAGCGGAGTGTCATGCAGGCAGTGATTGTGCTTTGTTGGAGGTAGTGTGGTGCTTAGCTAAGGTATGCATTGCTAATGAGGGCTTTTCAGATGTAAAAGTTGTTGGTGGGGGGGCACTCTTGCTGCTATTGTGGCTTAATAGTGGGACCTGTGAACTTCAGATGCAGCCCAGCATGTAGCCCCTCGCCTGCCCTATCCGTTGCTGTGTCGTTCCCATCACTTTCTTGAATTGCCCCGATTTTCACAAATGAAAACCTTAGCGAGCATCGGCGATATACAAAAATGCTTGGGTCGCCCATTGACTTCAATGGGGTTCGTTATTCGAAACGAACCCTCGAGCATCGCGAAACGTTCGTCTCGAGTAACGAGCACCCGAGCATTTTGGTGCTCGCTCATCTCTAGTGATAAGCTATTCAATATTAAGTTCAGCTCAGGAATAGCTTGACATTTGTGAGCATTCTGTGACCCACCTCCATCAATGTTTGTTTCCGCAAGACTTGGTAATGTCACATCATCATATTGTCTTCCAGCCATCCTTCACTTTGGTGAAAAGTTTGCATCCACTTCAGAGACTGAACTAGACTTGAAGTAGCAAGCCTGCGGATCACACAAAGTAACAGTTTCTTAAGAATCTGTATCCTGTGGAGCAGACTGTAACAGTTTGCAAGTTTTTTAGGAATGAATGTTTTAGTTTGCCTAGTCCTTTGGAGTTTATGGTTTTCTGTATTTATAGCAATGCAAGGAATGGCAACGATATGGAAAAGCAAAGACATCAGCATTTCAACAAAGATCCGAATAATCAATTAAATCATTTTCCCAATAACTACATATGCATGCAAAAGCTGGACACTCAAGAAAGTAGAAAGAAGGAGGATTGAGGCCTGGTACTGTTGTATTATGTCACCACCGGAAGTTAGGGGTGGTAACATAATACAACAGTCATCACAAATATTAACGTCCCCAGCTGCTGATTGGCTGGGGGCGTGTTTAATCCCCCACGTGCTGTCTTGAGGACAGTGGTGAAATTCCAGTGGTGGAACAAACTGTCAGTGGGCCACCTGCCCCGCCTGGCAGTGGCAGAGAGCGGGCGGCAGGGACTCATCAGAGAGCTGCCGCCCGCGACGCAGCAGACAGCAACAACAAACATCCAACCATGCTGCTACCGGGGCCCTGTACAGCGACGGTGTGACGGCTTGGCAGCAGTAGGAATCACACCACAGCGCCAGCGCCAGTGGCAGTGCAGAAGCAACGAGCCCAGATTATAGCAGGCAGTGGGCCGGGGATGAGTGACAGCTGTCGGTGGGCTGGGGAAATTAGGGCACCAGGTCCTCAGGAGCGGCACCTCCACAGTCGGGCAGCGGCTACCAGCGGGAGGGGCAGCCAAGTTAATCAGCCTGTATTGCTTTTTTGGCCGCCCTGGAGGGAACCCTCCAGGGCAGCCAAAAATCAGTACAGATACTGCTAGCCAATTGGAAGCTAGGGGCGTTCCTCCATGCTACCCCTGTCAAACCTCTAGCTTCTGGTGGCGTCAAGGTACAATAGTACCTCGAGGCCTTTGAGCTGTGGCGCTGGTGGCATATGCTGCCCACACCATGGACAGAGATAGTCACAAATAAGGAGATCCTAGACCGTGTCAAACCAAAAGTATCATTAGAAAGGCATAGCATTGTAAAAGCATTGAATGTTGAGATGCCAGTAAAAGACTGTTCTGTGTGACACACACATTTCCATTGGGTTTGGATTTGTGAAGGTTTCACATGAAAAAATCATGGAGTCAGGCTAAAGCCTTCTTCAATCCTTATGTAGTTGTATGGCTCCAAAGTGAAATGTAGAGAGCATATTCGGGATGAGTCATACACTTTTCTGTCCATGACTTTTGCACCATGGCCTCAATATTGTCTCCATATTATCCAGTTTGCAGAAGCCAATCAAAAGGAAAGACATGCAAAATGATGGAGCGATCTCTATACTTCTGTGATGAACTGTACCCTCTGATTACACAGGAAGTCGTTCTACGCGAAAGGAAATAAATAAAAATGACAATTTTTTATTAGCCTCAGTAAAGTTACTTTTGCTTACTGTGGGAATAAAGCCTCACATTGCCATGCTGATGACACAATAAATGGAATATTTTTAGCTATTCATTCATCTTGTTGTTTTGAAAACATAATTGCGTCGCACGTTCGTGAGGTGAGGGGATTTCAACATCAAGAGAATGTAATATGTTGTAATTCAGGTTGTGGTAGCAAATCAAATCTTAGTTTAAAGTGCTACCATGGAGTTTTTTCATTACCACAAAACCTCATCCGTCCGCTGGGCCTGGCCTAAAATAAAAACATAGGGCATATTCACCTCTCTGGGAGCCCTAGGACACAGCTGAGAGCTGCGGCAACTTCCGGGTAGATGACAGGCGTAAGTCAGATGTCCACTGTGGCCAATAAGAGGTCACAGCATCACCGTACATACTTTGATGTCATGGCACCTAGTGCTAATCCCACAGTATGAATGGTAAAGCTGCAGCTGCTGATGGCAACAAGTGGAGATCTGACATTTACCGTATATACCGGCGTATAAGGCGACGGGGCGTATAAGACGACCCCCCAACTGTCACCTTATACGCCGGTATACAGTGGATAAAAAAAAAAAAATTCATTACTCACCTCCCACGGCGTTCTGTCGCGCTCCGGCAGGATGTCGCTCGCTCCGGCAGGCTGTCGCTCGCTCCTCGTCCCCGGCGCAGCATAGCTTTCTGAATGCGGGGCTTGAAATCTCCGCTTCCAGAAAGCTAATACACACGCCGGCAGCCATGACATCATTGAATGGCTGTGATTGGCTAAAGCACACGTGGCTTCAGCCAATCACACTATTCAATGACATCATTGAATGGGTGTGATTGCTAACACGTGCGCCTTCAGCCAATCACAGCCATTCAATGCTGTCATGGCTGCCGGCGTGTGTATTAGCTTTCTGGAAGCGGGGATTTCAAGCCCCGCATTCAGAAAGCTATGCTGCGCCAGGGACGAGGAGCGAGCGACAGCCTGCCGGAGCGAGCGACATCCTGCCGGAGCGCGACAGAACGCCGTGGGAGGTGAGTAATAAATTTTTTTTTTTACACTTTTTTTTTTTTTTGTATTACCGGCGCATAAGACGACCCCCGACTGCAGAGCAGATTTTTCGGGGTTCAAAAGTCGTCTTATACGCCGGTATATACGGTACCTGGAAGTCACCGCCAATGAGGGAATATATGTTTTTATTTTAGGCCTGCAGGTGGACATGGTTTTGTTGTAAAGACTAAACCCCTTTAGCTATGCATCATAACCTACACCTCAATATGTGATGTAGAATACACTGTTGACTTACGTGAGGGAAATTTTTGAATATTTATACCATAAGAACAAAAAAGGAAGTGTTGAAATACTATCAGTGACCTATTATGAAACACTATCAAATGCTACTTGAATACCTATATGCAAATAAGTAAGCATATACATTGATGACAAAAATTTTGGGACAATCAACAATCCTTTGTGGTAAGGCCCAGAGGATTTGAAAATTTGGATGTGTGAACAGTAATTATAAAGGAGAGTATCACACAGAGATATTCCAGTAGGGAAGCCATCAAAATATCAAGAGGTGCAGAGTTACAAAAGGGGGTATGGTGATGGGATGTTAGCTCAGCAACAAATTTGTATGAGATTGCGTAGCACTATTGGATTTTCCAAGTGGGTACTGCTAGGTATACTCTTAGGAAATGTAAACCATGAGACAAGCATCTGATGTAGCCATGGTGTATTATACCTCATTGATTCACATTATGTGGACTCTGAGGCTTTGCAAGAGCTGTGGTGTCGTAACGCACCTCATCTGCCATAAGCATAGCTATGCAGGTCTTACAAACCATTACAATAGCTATCTTCACCAGAACCATCATTAGGGAACTCAATGTGAAGGGTTACCATTAGAGATGAGCGAACACCAAAATGTTCGGGTGTTCGTTATTCGTAACGAACTTCCCGTGATGCTCGAGGGTTCGTTTCGAACAACGAACCCCATTGAAGTCAATGGGCGACCAGAACATTTTTGTATTTCGCCGATGCTCGCTAAGGTTTTCATGTGTGAAAATCTGGGCAATTCAGGAAAGTGATGGGAATGACACAGTGACGGATAGGGCAGGCGAGGGGCTACATGTTGGGCTGCATCTCAAGTTCCCAGGTCCCACTATTAAGCCACAATACCGGCAAGAGTGGGCCCCCCCCCTCCCAACAACTTTTACTTCTGAAAAGCCCTCATTAGCATGGCATACCTTTGCTAAGCACCACACTACCTCCAACAAAGCACAATCACTGCCTGCATGACACTCCACTGACACTTCTCCTGGGTTACATGCTGCCCAACCGCCCCCCCCTCCCCCCCACAGCGCACACCAAAGTGTCCCTGCGCAGCCTTCAGCTGCCCTCATGCCACACCACGCTCATGTCTATTTAGAATTGCGTCTGCCATGACGAGGGACCGCAGGCACACACTGCAGAGGTTGGCACGGCTAGGCAGCGACCCTCTTTAAAAGTGGCGGAGCGATAGCCCACAATGCTGTACAGAAGCAATGAGAAATAGAATCCTGTGCCACCGCCATCAGGAGCTGCACACGTGGGCATAGCAATGGGGAACCTATGTGCCACACACTATTCATTCTGTCAAGGTGTCTGCATGCCCCAGTCAGACCGGGCTTTTTAATTCATAGACACAGGCAGGTACAACTCCCTATTGTGAAGTCCCTGTCGACCCACAGCATGGGTGGCTCCCTGGAACCCACTGGCGGTACACAGAAATATCCCATTGCATTGCCCAACACAGCTGAGGTAGTAATGTCGTGCTTAATGCAGGTGGGCTTCGGCCCACACTGCATGCCCCAGTCTGACTGGGGTTCTTGAAAGGGTATAGATGTAGTAAAAACTCCGTGTGCACCTACAGCATGGGTGGGTGCCAGGAAGCCACCGGCGGTACATAGAAATATCCCATTGCATTGCCCAACACAGCTGAGGTAGTAATGTTGTGCTTAACCCTTTCCAATCCAATTTGTATATGGTTTTCCTAGGGGGCTTACTCTTTTTCTGCTGTTATACAACGGCGCTATATGCTGGCTAAAGCCAGTACTGCATGAGCTGACACGTAGGATAGGCTCCGACAGCAGAGAGGCTGGCAATATACAGTAAGAGAACCCCGACGGACGTCTACCAACAACGGAGCTGTACAGCCTTAAACCCTAATGTCTTCACAGGTCACACAGTGGACTGGAAAGGGTTAATGCAGGTGGGCTTCGGCCCACACTGCATGCCCCAGTCAGACTGGGGTTCTTTACAAGTGGACACATGTAGGTTTAACTCCCTGTGGACCCACTGCCTGGGTGGGTGCCAGGAAGCCACCGGCGGTACATAGAAATATCCCATTGCATTGCCCAACACAGCTGAGGTAGTAATGTCGTGCGTAATACAGGTGGGCTTCGGCCCACACTGCATGCCCCAGTCAGACGGGTTCTTTAGAAGTGTACAGAAGTATTAAAAACTCAGTGTGCACCTACAGCATGGGTGGCTCCCTGGAACCCACCGGCGGTACACAAAAATATCCCATTGCATTGCCCAACACAGCTGAGGTAGTAATGTCGTGCGTAATGCAGGTGGGCTTCGGCCCACACTGCATGCCCCAGTCAGACTGGGGTTCTTTACAAGTGGACACATGTAGGTTTAACTCCCTGTGGACCCACTGCCTGGGTGGGTGCCAGGAAGCCACCGGCGGTACATAGAAATATCCCATTGCATTGCCCAACACAGCTGAGGTAGTAATGTCGTGCGTAATACAGGTGGGCTTCGGCCCACACTGCATGCCCCAGTCAGACGGGTTCTTTAGAAGTGTACAGAAGTATTAAAAACTCAGTGTGCACCTACAGCATGGGTGGCTCCCTGGAACCCACCGGCGGTACACAAAAATATCCCATTGCATTGCCCAACACAGCTGAGGTAACGTCAGCTGTAATGCAGGTGGGCTAAAAATTAATTTGATTACACTGTAGGCGAGGGCCCACACAAATTGCTGTATCAACAGTACTAATGTACATCCCAAAAATTGGCCATGGCCAGCCAAGAGGGCAGGTGAAACCCATTAATCGCTTTGGTTAATGTGGCTTAAGTGGTAACTAGGCCTGGAGGCAGCCCAGTGTAACGAAAAATTGGTTCAAGTTAAAGTTCCAATGCTTTTAAGCGCATTGAAACTTATAAAAATTGTTCTGAAAAATTATTTGAGTGAGCCTTGTGGCCCTAAGAAAAATTGCCCGTTCAGCGTGATTACGTGAGGTTTCAGGAGGTGGAGCAGGAGGAGGAGGAGGAGGAATATTAGACACAGATTGATGAAGCAGAAATGTCCCCGTTTTGGATGGTGAGAGAGAACGTAGCTTCCATCCGCGGGTGCAGCCTACGTATTGCTTACGTATCGCTGCTGTCCGCTGGTGGAGAACAGAAGTCTGGGGAAATCCAGCCTTTGTTCATCTTGATGAGTGTTAGCCTGTCGGCACTGTCGGTTGACAAGCGGCTACGCTTATCTGTGATGATTCCCCCAGCCGCACTAAACACCCTCTCCGACAACACGCTAGCCGCAGGACAAGCAAGCACCTCAAGGGCATACAGGGCTAGTTCAGGCCACGTGTCCAGCTTCGACACCCAGTAGTTGTAGGGGGCAGAGGCGTCACCAAGGATGGTCGTGCGATCCGCTACGTACTCCCTCACCATCCTTTTGCAGTGCTCCCGCCGACTCAGCCGTGACTGGGGAGCGGTGACACAGTCTTGGTGGGGAGCCATAAAGCTGGCCAGGCCCTTAAAGACTGTTGCACTGCCTGGGATGTACATGCTGCTCGATCTACGCACATCCCCTGCAACATGGCCCTCGGAACTGCGCCTTCTGCCACTAGCGCTGTCGGCTGGGAATTTTACCATCAGCTTGTCCGCAAGGGTCCTGTGGTATAGCAACACTCTCGAACCCCTTTCCTCTTCGGGAATCAGAGTGGGCAGGTTCTCCTTATACCGTGGATCGAGCAGTGTGTACACCCAGTAATCCGTCGTGGCCAGAATGCGTGCAACGCGAGGGTCACGAGAAAGGCATCCTAACATGAAGTCAGCCATGTGTGCCAGGGTACCTGTACGCAACACATGGCTGTCTTCACTAGGAAGATCACTTTCAGGATCCTCCTCCTCCTCCTCCTCCTCCTCAGGCCATACACGCTGAAAGGATGACAGGCAATCAGCCGGTGTACCGTCAGCAGCGGGCCAAGCTGTCTCTTCCCCCTCCTCCTCATCCTCCTCATGCTCCTCCTCCTCCTCCTGTACGCGCTGAGAAATAGACAGGAGGGTGCCCTGACTATCCAGCGGCATACTGTCTTCCCCCGCCCCCGTTTCCGAGCGCAAAGCAGCTGCCTTTATGGTTTGCAGGGAATTTCTCAAGATGCATAGCAGAGGAATGGTGACGCTAATGATTGTAGCATCGCCGCTCACCACCTGGGTAGACTCCTCAAAATTACCAAGGACATGGCAGATGTCTGCCAACCAGGCCCACTCTTCTGAAAGGAATTGAGGAGGCTGACTCCCACTGCGCCGCCCATGTTGGAGTTGGTATTCGACTATAGCTCTCCGTTGTTCATAGAGCCTGGCCAACATGTGGAGCGTAGAGTTCCACCGTGTGGGCACGTCGCACAGCAGTCGGTGCACTGGCAGCTTAAAGTGATGTTGCAGGGTGCGCAGGGTGGCAGCGTCCGTGTGGGACTTGCGGAAATGTGCGCAGAGCCGGCGCGCCTTTACGAGCAGGTCTGACAAGCGTGGGTAGCTTTTCAGAAACCGCTGAACCACCAAATTAAAGACGTGGGCCAGGCATGGCACGTGCGTGAGGCTGCCAAGCTGCAGAGCCGCCACCAGGTTACGGCCGTTGTCACACACGACCATGCCCGGTTGGAGGCTCAGCGGCGCAAGCCAGCGGTCGGTCTGCTGTGTCAGACCCTGCAGCAGTTCGTGGGCCGTGTGCCTCTTATCGCCTAAGCTGAGTAGTTTCAGCACGGCCTGCTGACGCTTGCCCACCGCTGTGCTGCCACACCGCGCGACACCGACTGCTGGCGACATGCTGCTGCTAACACATCTTGATTGTGAGACAGAGGAGGAGGAGGAGGAGGAGGGTGCTTTAGTGGAGGAAGCATACACCTCCGCAGATACCAGCACCGAGCTGGGGCCCGCAATTCTGGGGGTGGGTAGGACGTGAGCGGTCCCAGGCTCTGACTCTGTCCCAGCCTCCACTAAATTCACCCAATGTGCCGTCAGGGAGATGTAGTGGCCCTGCCCGCCTGTGCTTGTCCACGTGTCCGTAGTTAAGTGGACCGTGGCAGTAACCGCGTTGGTGAGGGCGCGCACAATGTTGCGGGAGACGTGGTCGTGCAGGGCTGGGACGGCACATCGGGAAAAGTAGTGGCGACTGGGAACTGAGTAGCGCGGGGCCGCCGCCTCCATGATACTTTTGAAGGACTCCGTTTCCACAACCCTATACGGCAGCATCTCAAGGCTGATGAATTTTGCGATGCGGACGGTTAACGTTTGAGCGTGCGGGTGCGTGGCGGCGTACTTGCGCTTGCGCTCGAACACTTGCGCAAGCGACGGCTGAACGGTGCGCTGAACTACACTGCTGGATGGGGCCGAGGACAGCGGAGATGAGGGTGTGGGTGCAGGCCATGAGGCGGTAGTGCCTGTGTCCTGAGAGGGGGGTTGCATCTCAGTGGCAGGTTGGGGCACAGGGGGAGAGGCAGGGGTGCAAACCGGAGACGGTGAACGGCCTTTGTCCCACCTTGCGGGGTGCTTGGCCATCATATGTCTGCGCATGGTGGTGGTGGTGAGGCTGTTGGTGTTGGCTCCCCGGCTGAGCTTTGCGCGACAAAGGTTGCACACCACTGTTCGTCGGTCGTCAGGCGTCTCTGTGAAAAACTGCCAGACCTTAGAGCACCTCGGCCTACGCAGGGTGGCATGGCGCGAGGGGGCGCTTTGGGAAACACTTGGTGGATTATTCGGTCTGGCCCTGCCTCTACCCCTGGCCACCGCACTGCCTCTTGCAACCTGCCCTGCTGATGCCCTTGACTCCCCCTCTGAAGACCTGTCCTCCTGAGTAAGCGTTGCACACCAGGTGGGGTCAGTCACCTCATCGTCCTGCTGCTCTTCCTCCGAATCCTCTGTGCGCTGCTCCCTGGGACTTACTGCCCTTACTACTACCTCACTGCAAGACAACTGTGTCTGATCGTCATCGTCCTCCTCACCCACAGAAAGTTGTTGAGACAGTTGGCGGAAGTCCCCAGCCTCTTCCCCCGGACCCCGGGAACTTTCGAATGGTTGGGCATCAGTGACGATAAACTCCTCTGGTGGGAGAGGAACCGCTGCTGCCCAATCTAAGCAGGGGCCCGAGAACAGTTCCTGGGAGTGTTCCCGCTCCTGAGCAGGTGTCATTGTAGTGGACTGAGGAGGCTGGGAGGAAGGAGGAGCAGCAGACAGAGGATTCGGATTGGCAGCAGTGGACGGCGCAGAACTGCGGGTAGACGATAGGTTGCTCGAAGCACTTTCTGCCATCCAGGACAGGACCTGCTCACACTGCTCATTTTCTAATAACCGTCTCCCGCGTGGACCCATTAATTGGGCGATGAATGTGGGGACGCCAGAAACGTGCCTCTCTCCTAATCGCGCAGCAGACAGCTGCGACACACCTGGATCAGGAGCTTGGCCTGTGCCCACACCCTCACTTGGCCCTCCGCGTCCTCGGCCACGTCCACGTCCACGTCCTCTAGGCTTACCCCTACCCCTCAGCATGCTGTATTACCAGTGATTAGATTTCCCAGGCAGGAAATAAATTGGCGCAAGACTGCAGGCCAAATATAATTTTTGCCCTTTTTGGAAAACGAAAGGCCCCACTGCCTCTAGTGAATGAATTATCTAAGTTTAATAACTGTGCTGTGTCCCTGCTTATGTGTCACAGAACGTGAGGGTAGCAGAGTTATTATAACTCTTGGAGAGCAGGTATTTTTTTTCCCAATTAAGGAAAGCAAATGGCGAACCCAGCAGTAAAGCGTAGCTGGGTGCGTATGATTTAGCAATGTTTTTCACGCAGCTCACACGTCTACACAGGCGTAAGGACGGACACAGGCTGGACAAATAGATTTGTTTTCAGTTTTTTCCCACCAACAGGCAGCACTGCGTATATTCAATGAACCTGCGAAGTTTAATAACTGCGCTGTGTCCCTGCTTATGTGTCACAGAACGTGAGGGTAGCAGAGTTATTATAACTCTTGGAGAGCAGGTATTTTTTTTTCCCAATTAAGGAAAGCAAATGGCGAACCCAGCAGTAAAGCGTAGCTGGCTGCGTATGATTTAGCAATGTTTTTCACGCAGCTCACACGTCTACACAGGCGTAAGGACGGACACAGGCTGGACAAATAGATTTGTTTTCAGTTTTTTCCCACCAACAGGCAGCACTGCGTATATTCAATGAACCTGCGAAGTTTAATAACTGCGCTGTGTCCCTGCTTATGTGTCACAGAACGTGAGGGTAGCAGAGTTATTATAACTCTTGGAGAGCAGGTATTTTTTTTCCCAATTAAGGAAAGCAAATGGCGAACCCAGCAGTAAAGCGTAGCTGGGTGCGTATGATTTAGCAATGTTTTTCACGCAGCTCACACGTCTACACAGGCGTAAGGACGGACACAGGCTGGACAAATAGATTTGTTTTCAGTTTTTTCCCACCAACAGGCAGCACTGCGTATATTCAATGAACCTGCGAAGTTTAATAACTGCGCTGTGTCCCTGCTTATGTGTCACAGAACGTGAGGGTAGCAGAGTTATTATAACTCTTGGAGAGCAGGTATTTTTTTTTCCCAATTAAGGAAAGCAAATGGCGAACCCAGCAGTAAAGCGTAGCTGGGTGCGTATGATTTAGCAATGTTTTTCACGCAGCTCACACGTCTACACAGGCGTAAGGACGGACACAGGCTGGACAAATAGATTTGTTTTCAGTTTTTTCCCACCAACAGGCAGCACTGCGTATATTCTATGAATAATAACTGTGTTGTGGCCCTGCCTATACAATTCTTTCCCTGCAGTATCAATGGAGGGTGCAATGCTCTGCAGAGGCGATTTTGAGAAGCCCAAAAAAAATGCAGCACAGCCAACAGCAGCCTGGACAGTACTGCACACGGATAAATATGGCCCTAGAAAGGACCGTTGAGGTTCTTGAAGGCTACACTCACTCCTAACACTCTCCCTGCCTATGCAGCACTTCTGTCCCTAATGCCAGGTGCAACGGTCTGCAGAGGCGATTTTGAGAAAAAAAAAAAAATCCCACTGCTAACAGCAGCCAACACACAGCTATCAGTGGCCCTAATAAGGACCTTTGGGGGGTCTTGAAGCCTACACTAACTACCAATTCTTTCCCTACAGCAGCTCCGGTATAAACAGCACTGTCCCTCATCTAACTCACACCGCATCTGAGGCGAGCCGCGGGAGGGGCCGACTTTTATATTAGGCGAACACCTGATCTCGCCAGCCACTCACAGCAGGGGGGTGGTATAGGGCTTAAACGTTGCAGGGGGAAGTTGTAATGCCTTCCCTGTCTTTCAATTGGCCAGAAAAGCGCGCTAACGTCTCAGGGAAGGAAGTGAAAGTAACCAGAACACCGCATGGTGTTCGTCACGAATAACGAACATCCCGAACACCCTAATATTCGCACGAATATCAAGCTCGGACGAACGCGTTCGCTCATCTCTAGTTACCATGAATAAGCGGTCATACACAAGCCCAACATTACAGCAGCAAATGCACAGGGGTGCCTGCGATGGTGCTTGGAGCATTTTTCGCATGGCCAATTTTGTGCACAGTTTGCACATGCAAAATCACTTGCACAAACTACATCTAAAAGAACCCATTGGTCTCAATGGGTTACCTCACATGGAGTGTTTTAGCACCCACATTTCCGTCAGGCAACAAAATACACAACATAGTCTATTTTTGTGCACCCAAGGCACAATATGAGTCTAAATTGTTGATGGGGTGTTTTATACCATCTTGTTAGAAGCTTGAATGAGCTTTTTTGAATCTGGATACATCTTGAGAAACCATGAGAGTTGCTCAGGATTTTGTCTGTGTCATCTTTCACAAGGTAATGTTTAATTCCTTTTCCCATTCTCTCAAGAACCATGGTTTATGTAGTGCTGAGTCTAAGAGCACTCCCTTGTGAAGCTTAGAGATTCATTTTTTGAAGGGATTTGGGAGTGATAGTTAGGATTCAAACCATAATGAACAATTTACATGAATTAACCCAATTTAATTATACAACTTATTACTTAAATATTTACCATCCATCTAAAGAGGAAAGGTCCCTGGAGCCCGAAAATCACCAAACCATTTCAAGGGAATTATTCCTATTGCCTCTAGTCGCACTCCATCTGACTCGGAGACCCAATATCTCAAACTGCCTCCAGCCGCAGACCTCCTGACTCACCAACACACTAGCCTTTACTAGGCTAGACACACCACTATCCACACTTGGGCCAAGCAGTTATCTGTAAAACAAGGGTTTTCTGGAAAAATACAGCAAAAACATAACTAGGCATCAATATTTTTATACATTCCCGCCGTCATGTGTGGGCCCCTGTGTGAGGGTATATATATATATATTGCCATATGTGTTTTTTATGTTTTATACATGTATGCAAGTTTTATTCAATTCCAAATGAAAAAAACTTATATGTCGCCTTACATCAGATATCCCAAGGTTTTGCAAGAGATGTATCTTAAACACAGCAAAAGAAGAACCAGACACAAGGCCGCATGTACTTGGCCGATTTCCCAGAAGCGCTGGAACAAGATATCAAGATGTTCAAATGTACATAACTTTCACTGTCTTAGGCCGGACTTCTTAGAATTAAGTGGGTGATTCTTTGTACTGGAGTTAAAGGGGTTGTCCCGCGCCGAAACAGGTTTTTTTTTTTTAACCCCCCCCCCCCCCCGTTCGGCGCGAGACAACCCCGATGCAGGGGTTAAAAAAACCACCCGCACAGCGCTTACCTGAATCCCGGCGGTCCGGCGTCTTCATACTCACCTGCTGAAGATGGCCGCCGGGATCCTCTGTCTCCATGGACCGCAGGGCTTCTGTGCGGTCCATTGCCGATTCCAGCCTCCTGATTGGCTGGAATCGGCACGTGACGGGGCGGAGCTACACGGAGCTACACGGAGCCCCATTCAGAAAAGAAGAAGACCCGGACTGCGCAAGCGCGGCTAATTTGGCCATCGGAGGGCGAAAATTAGTCGGCACCATGGAGACGAGGACGCCAGCAACGGAGCAGGTAAGTATAAAACTTTTTATAACTTCTGTATGGCTCATAATTAATGCACAATGTACATTACAAAGTGCATTATTATGGCCATGCAGAAGTGTATAGACCCACTTGCTGCCTCGGGACAACCCCTTTAATTGAATATGTGATTTTCTGTACAAGCCAGAGGCGCCTCACTGTCTTAGGCCGCAAATCCGGACTGCCCATATATGGTTATGAGCCCATCACCCCGTGTTGGTGAGGGGACAGAGGGTATAAGATCTCATGTAATCTGTAATAAAGTGCGCAGTTTTTTCTCCCGTGTGAGGAGCTAGACCAGACTCGTGTGTGTGGTGTCTCTTCTGACCGCCGGCAACGGGGCCAGTGGGGTGGGCCCGATTGGTGCTGTATTTAGAATTTTAACCCTCACAAATGGCGCCCGAACGTACGGCGGTAAAATCGGAGCTTACAGCGCAATTCACCCGGATCCACGCCACTGAGAAACCGTCCTGCTGCAAACCGAGCCTGGTCAACTCACAGAACTCCAGGTAAGACAAACATATATTTATGTTGTGTTTTACGCTGGGAGTCTTGCAGCAGGACTGACTATCTGTGGTTTGTGACCGGACGGGTTGGGTTAAGAGTTCTACACGGTAACTCGTGTGGGCTCCGGGTTTGCCGTCATGGACCACTGACCGTGATATGCGCACCAATCGGTCACCCAGAAACTAGTCTGTAGTCTATTTGTTGTTGAAGTCCGTAGCGTTTTAGCGATAGTGGAGATTGTTTGATTGTTTGTTGTATCTGCAGAAGTTTGTTTTTTCTCTCTTTCTTTTCATTTAATCTCACAAGAGAAGGGACCCTCGGGTTTAGTTTAGTTAGTTGTTAATGGTTTAGCAGAGAGGGATGCATTTTGTGAGATAAGGCTTCATAAGAAAAAAGGGACTCTCGGTCGGTTTGCCTTATATATGGGGCTAGCGATTTGATTTCAGAGAGATGCATTTTTATGGGGCTGGTTCCATAAGGAGAAGGGACCCTCGGTTGTTCTGCCGGTATATAAGGGGCTGACAATTTGAAAATTAAGAGGGATGCATTCTTTGGAGCGTGTTATTATTTTTGTTGTTGTAATATGCATAAGATCTTATTAAAGAAGATAGAGCCCCTCAAGGGCTGCCGCCGTGTGGATGAATCTGTAAAATGTAAGAAAACTCTAATGAAAATGTGTGACACCGACCCGCATGGCAGATTACAAAATGGTGTCTGGGAGGAGGTCTTTAGGACCCAGAGGTGCCTTGGAAGACCAAGGTTTGCTAGAAGCAGAGAGACAGTCAGAGTAAGTTACGTATGTACACATTATTTGTTTAAGAAAGTATCCGTAAGGAAATGTTGAAAAGTACAGTAAGTGATCAAGAGGGCGTCAGGAGAGTGTCTATTGAAGGTTATATTGGCAGTTAGGTAGGGGAGAGAAAGTGATGAGTAACAAGCAAGTCGATAAGTAAGTTACAATGCACGTGATTGGTTGGCAAAGAGAGAAAGAAAATGTGTATAATACAAGATAGATAATAGATAATATGTATAATCCATACTAGGTGGATATATGTGTGTATATATATATGTATATACTGTAAGTGCAAATAGTTAACTGAGATTGCTTTTAGGGGAGAAGAGTTTTGCTGACATGTAGCTGTGAGCTTGTGTTTAGTCTCCAAGGTCAGGAAGATAACAGCGAGAGAGAAAATGCAATAATAACCCTGGATAATATCTCTGCTTGCGTAAATGGAATGGAGGCTTGAAATGAATTTAATTAGTTATACTGTCTTAGTAGGCAGGGAAATATAGTAATTTCTAATGTATATTCTTACTTATACAGGGGTTGAAAATGAATGTTGCAAGGTCCCAGGATATGTGTTAATTATGATTTCAAAATGCAGGCAATAGTTTAAGCTAAAAAACTTATTCAGTGTGTTTCATATTCGCGGAGAGATAACAGTCAGGGTCACAAGGGGGGTTGAAAAATACCCAGAGAAACTAAACACTTCAGCGTTTAATACAGCATATAATAGCTTCAGTAGATAAGAAATATAGAATATTTCAGTCACTCAGCAAACTTTTTCACATAATTTGTCAAAGATAGCGCTCATTCACAATCTCATCTCAATAGAATAATGTACTTTATAAAATGATAGCACTCACCTCGGTGTTTTTCAGATGATGTATGCATGTTTGTCGGACTTTTTTTCTCTGTGCATCTGTATGGACTGGTGCACCTCCGGGGGGGGGGGGGGGGGGGTGTGTGACGGAGCAGACTTGAGAGCATGGATGGATGGGAGTTGGTGACCCGTGTTTGAGCTGTGGTGGAATGTGTGATGCAGATAATTGACTGGGGATAGGGGTCCTCCCCATGCATGGGATTTTGCTTGGTTGAGATGTGGACGTGTGGACGGTTAGGCTGAAATGGAGCTGAGAAGACGGACGCAATGTGCCAATATCGAAGGGGTGGAGCTAGATGATGTAATAGTACGTAGTAATGTTTCATCCTTCTTGCACAAGGGAGGGGTGAGAATTTTGAGCAACTAGTAAAAGTTTTGTTGTTTTGTTTTTTTTTTCTCTCCTGTCTGAGATTTGATAAGAAATTGCAGGCAGGAACAGACTAATAATGAATTCACTTAAAGGGATATCACATTTCCAATATTAATAGATGTTTTGTAGATTATTCTGCCCTGATGTAACTCATGTTTCTGTTATAGGTGCTAACATTTTACAGGCCTTATCTGCATCCATCAAATCTTTTTACAATGTTATACTACCTTGAAACCGGGTGCTCTTGTTCCAATTGCATACCCTGTTTCAAAGGGGGGGAGGAGAAGGCATAGGTGATCTAGGTATTGCAAGTCAGCCATTTTAGGTATTGCAAGTCAGCCATTTTAGGTATTGCAAGTCAGCCATTTTTAAATTTTTTGCAAGCCATTTTTAAATTTTTAAATTTTTTGCAACAAGATTCTGATCTGTTTGAAATAGAATATCAGCCTGATTGTCTAACAGTGATGCAACAAGAAAATTTAAGTTTTAAAAAGTTACTGAAAGCCCTTGTTAATAATGCATATTTTGAGTTGTTTTTTATAGATGGTACCAGGGTGATTGACGACTCCACACTGGATATACAGTGGTTACACAACAAGATGTCCTAAAAAGCAGAATGTCTCCGCATGTCGCAGTACAAGAAGCGGAATTAAAAGCACTCACGGAGGCGTGTAGAGTGGAGGAAGGTAAGACGGCAAACATTTACACTAACTCCCGGTATGCATTTGGCATAGCTCATGATTACGGCCCAACATGGAAGGCCAGACAGTTTTTTACCTCAGCAGGACAGCCAATTAAGAATGATGCAATGGTGCAGAGTCTCATGGAGGCCCTACTTCTACCTGACAAAGTGGAAAGCTCACACCAATTCCTACACCGGAGAAGCGAGAGGCAACGCCATCACAGACCACACAGCAAAAGCAGCGGCCCTCAAGCCGTGGAAGAAAGAAGAAAAGAAGAATTTGACAATAAATTTGGACTTTGATAAAAATCTTGGACTTTGATAAAAATCTTGGACTTTGATAAAAACTTGGACTTTGATATGCTAAAGACTTTACAGTTAAGAAAAAGACAAATGGACTAAAAAGGGACGGCGTATGGTGAACAGTCAACAGAACTTGCTTACCATAGTCCCTGTGCCCCATGATGGCCCAGCTGACGCACGAAAAGACGCACCTCTCAAAGCAGTAATGATGTCGACGCTTGAACGAGGACGGGTGGCTCCTTGGTTTTCTGTAGCTGCTGCATAATTTGTCCAGTTTTGCATGATCTTTGCCGTAAGCAACAGGGCAGAAGTAAATTTGCCACATAACACTTGCCTAGACCACTCTACCCATTTCAGGGATTGCAAATTGGCTACACTCAGCTCCCACTTGTTGGGAAGCATGAATATGTGCTTGTTGTTGATTTCTTTTCAGGTTGGAGACCTACCCTGTTACCAAAGTAAATAAGCAGGTGATCGCACAGAAGCTCATGAATGAGGTAATCCGCAGATATAGGGTACCGGAAGTGATTGAGTCAAACAAAGGTACACACTTCACAGGTGAAATAATGCAACACATCATGTCTGTTTTGGGTATATTCCAGGCTTTTCACACACCCTACCGTCCGCGGAGTAGTGGGAAAGTAGATACAAAAGACAATGAAGGAAATGGGTAAATCTTGAATTGAGTGTCTTTCATTAGTTTTTCTTTTTCTTAGGAGGGTACATGCCTCAGTAGCTGAGTTTGGGGAATGTTTTTTTTGTTAATTTTGTCATAGGCCTCTCCAAGGAATTGTTAGTAATGCATTCTGTAGTCTCTGCTTTTCTCCCAGGTCCTACAGATGAGTGTCACAATCTGAAACCAGGTGACAGGGTCTATGCGAAAAAGTTTGAGAGAAAAACCCGGTTTGAATATCCTTACCAGATGTTGTTCACCCAACTGCAGTCAAGCTCGAAGGAAAGCCCACTTGGATCCACACTTTGCACTGAAAAAACTAATGATCCTGTATATCCTTTACATGCTATAATGTGGTACAATTCCTCTAACACACACCTTTGACTACTGTACACTAGCTCCCTGTTTCAAAACAAATTAATACAATGAAATGTGCAATATGAAGCCTACACTGAGGATGAGAATCCAACACCGCATCGTGCTAAGAGAGACATTGACACTCCAGGTGGTAACTTTAATCCACATGTACACATAGATACAATAGGAGTGCCAAGGGGGGTGCCAGATTAATTTAATTCTAGAGATCAGGTTAAAGCAGGTTTTGAGTCCTTATTTGCTATTGTCACTGTTAATAATAATGTAGATTGGATGAATTATATCTATTCCAATTAGCAGAGGTTTGTAAACTACACCAGAGATGCTTTACAAGGGTTAGCTGACCAGTTAGGGCCCACTGCATCCATGGCGTTCCAAAATAGAGTGGCCCTGGATATGATTTTAGCAGAAAGAGGTTGGGTATGTAATTTCCTGTTTGTGTATTATCCCTTTGATAAAAAAGAGTATGAGTATGAGTAATGTGACACCAAAATTTCCCTTGTTTGAAAAAAATGAAGAGCCAGTTCCGATAATGACAACCAGGTATGTTACCAGAAGAATGGAGAGATGGACTAGTACTGTGTCTGCCTCAGTCTCATAAGATGGACTGTCAGTGGACTTCCCATTTGCCTAGGGAAAGTGCAGAAGACCTTAGGTTCCGGCGAGGGCACACCCTGTGGGGTGTTAACTTGTACAGATAGAGGGTATGGATGCCCGGAAATAAGCCCAGGGAATCCATGGCCTCCTTCTGAGGTGAGGTAGGGATCCCTCCCCTTTAGGAGTAGGGACTTACGGGCAGTGGAGAAACCCTGACGCAAGGGAGAGACGACCGAGGAAAAGTGCAAAGTCTGATGCTTGATCTCCATATTAAGTTTTTTAGGGGGGTTTGTGAGGGTATATATATATATTGCCATATGTGTTTTTTATGTTTTATACCTGTATGCAAGTTTTATTCAATTCCAAATGAAAAAAACGTATATGTCGCCTTACATCAGATATCCCAAGGTTTTGCAAGAGATGTATCTTAAACACAGCAAAAGAAGAACCAGACACAAGGCCGCATGTACTTGGCCGATTTCCCAGAAGCGCTGGAACAAGATATCAAGATGTTCAAATGTACATAACTTTCACTGTCTTAGGCCGGACTTCTTAGAATTAAGTGGGTGATTCTTTGTACTGGAGTTAATTGAATATGTGATTTTCTGTACAAGCCAGAGGCGCCTCACTGTCTTAGGCCGCAAATCCGGACTGCCCATATATGGTTATGAGCCCATCACACCGTGTTGGTGAGGGGACAGAGGGTATAAGATCTCATGTAATCTTTAATAAAGTGCGCAGTTTTTTCTCCCGTGTGAGGAGCTAGACCAGACTCGTGTGTGTGGTGTCTCTTCTTACCGCCGGCAACGGGGCAAGTGGGGTGGGCCCGATTGGTGCTGTATTTAGAATTTTAACTCTCATACCTGCCCAGCCTTGTTTACTTTTAACAATAGATGCATCCTTATATAAGACCTATAACGCCTGAATTCCCATCTGCTGATCCTGTTCACCACTTCTGAATCTAAACCTCAGCTAGATGCCTCTGTTACCGCACGCACCCAAAAAGAAAGAGACGCGAAAAGAGAACTATCAAGTCCAAGGCTCATCAAGGCCTTGCAGAAAAACACAATAAATTGGAATCTGGACAAAAAGGATCAGTCTGCATGATGCAGTAATAGCCCTGAAAATACACTTGGGACCATTTTTGTATTTATAAGCATCCCAAAATTTAACCCGTCACATTTGCACCCCTTTAACTTGGTGTGTCTTAGAAAGATGAATACAAACCTTCAACTATCATGAACGAGCATTATATCTTCCATATATAAACCACTTCCCATCTTTTTACTGGGATAAACCAACTCCCCTAGATGTAATTTTCCAAAGAACACTAAGGACAAAGCTACTCTAAATAAGGCCCTCTTAAAAGACCAGTTACAATTTTTTTCCATACATTCCCCAATAGTTCCAACAATGTAAAGACCATGGACCTCCCTTTTTCCGGTTTTTCCTTCCCATCCCTGAAACCTTTCAGGGTCTGTACTAACAAAAATTATTTTAATATGTCTTCTTTCCTTCCTAATTTATAAAACCAAAATCCACAGCTGCTATAAAGCTATTACTTTAGCTACAGACTAGCTCACTGTGAATGCGTTCCCCAACCAATATGAGAAAGCTCCCACCTTGTCATCCGTTTATATGTCACACAGTGACAAAAGCCAATCTTCCCATTCCCACCAGGCAGCCTCATACACTGTTAAGGTAATCGGCCCAAAGATGCAAGAATCAGATGATTCCCTGCTCACCGTCCCATCTCCAAAATCATGGTCTTATCAGCCCCTCCTTTTCTGCTTACAGAGCTAATAATCAATAATGAGAGAGAATCTGCAGTTGAGTTTTTTTACAGCCGGTATATGTACCGCCACAATCCATACCTTCAGTGCCAATGGTTGTAACACCAGGTAACACAGCAAACTCACCACTGGGGGAAGATGCCGTTAAACTGTTAATAGCTTGAACAACCCCTGAATTGTCACAATGAAACCTGATCTTGTTCTAAACCATTCACCACATTGTCACCACGACAATAATCTGGAAAAGCTCAAGCACCAACAATATCCCAATTGCCTCCATCCACACTCCAAGTGACTCGGAGACGCACTACCTTTACAAGGCTAGACACCTATTAGGATTACGTTCTCTTTTGCCTCTCTTTTGCAACAAAGAGATCAGCGAGGAAGTCAAAAAGTTGGGGGTTTGTACCACTTTCAGGGATGTTTCTGAAGCGTACATTATTTCTTTTCGATCTATCATCCAGGTTAGCTAATTTTGCTTTAATTAAGGCAATGTTGTCTTTGGTGTCATTATGTGCATTCATCCACAGACTGCCGCTAGTGAGCCTGCAGGGATTCTGCTTGTTCCTGGCTTCTTTGGAGGGTGCTGCAGCTTTCCCTTCTGTCTGGAGGGGCTGAGTCAGCTATCTTTGATGGGGAGGAGCCACAGGCTCTCCTGCTGGCAACCTAACTCAGAGCATGGGAGCTAGCACCATCTTGGAAAGGGGAGCCAGCAATGAAGAAAGCTGTGATCCTAGGTGGGCTGGAGCCTTTTTTCTTTCCCTTTGGCATCTCCGCAGGAACCAGAAGGTAACAGCTTGCCGTGAGAGCAGGTGGGAGATGGATATGCCTTCTCTGAGCTGCTGACAATGCTGCGGAGCCCAGGGATCTCAACTAATGTGCAGCCATCTGCCTTGACACTTGGGCACGCCCCCTTTCACCTTTTTATATATATATATGAAATAAAGTGGATTTTTAATATTTTTCTGGGTCTCTGGATGAGCTGGAATTCCTTTGAAAGTTTTATGCTCATCTGGATGTTCAAACAAGTCTGTGCTCTCCTGTGATCTGGATCTGGAGTGGGCTGGTGAGCGGGTTCCCCTCTTTCTTTACATTGACAAAAGCTGTAATATATTAATGTTTTGTCCCTAATCAATTCTCTAGAAGACTGAAGTCACAGATCATTATTTCCAAGCACCAAAAATATCTAGATGATGGTCCACTCTGCAATAATCTAACTCAGAGCACCTAGCTCCAAACCAAACCTTAATCAACTTCACTGATGACCCTTTATGCAAAAATCTGAGCTGATGACTATCTATCTGAACATCCACTCTTATGGCTTCCCAATATATGGAAGAGTGGATCAGAATTACATAGGGATTTAAAACCAGAAAAACAAATTATAAAGTCATACTCCTCCCCAAGGTGCACCGAGAGTGCCTACACCACAAGAACAAATGACACAAGCTAAGGCAACAAGTGGCAGTGAACAACAGTTGGTACCTAGATGGCTTAAAATGCCTGATGCATTTCACCAACTGCCCCTAATCTACAAGGATGTGACCCATACTCACCCCACACTTCACATAAATGCAATAAATCCTTGTGAAAAAAACCTCTGGAAACTGATAGCAGAGAGCATCAGCATGCACCAGTAATGAGCCCAGTAGTCTTTCCTTCTTATCCAGATACCCATAGAAGTTCTCTACAGAGCATACATGTGAACCATATACCACACGGAGAACAATCTGCCGTGCCCATACTGATCTGTTTTGACAGTCTCAACCAATTCTATTCTTGTAAGTAACTTCTGACAGTTGTAAACCCCCTTGAGTCTTTGACAACTGATTGAACAATTCCCTAATACAAAAGGACCCAAAAGCCATATGAAAAAGAACCACTTTCTAATCCTATAAGAAAATTACTTTCAAACACTGAACTAACTTAAACAAAACTGAAAAGGATACTCATAGTAACATAGTTTGTAAGGCCGAATGAAGACAGTGTCCATCTAATCCAGCCTGTTTTATCCTTCTGTATTGTTGATCCAGAGGAAGGCAAAAAAAATCCTAAGAGCAGAAGCCAATTCGCCCTTTTTGGGGGAAAATTCCTTCCTGACTCCCTAATGGCAATCAGACTAATCCCTGGATCAGCCCCTAATAGATCCTACCTGCCTATATACCAGAATTAACAATTAACCTAAGATTTATATCTTGCAATATCCTTCCGCTCCAGAAAAACATCAAGTCCCCTTTTAAACTCCTCTATGGATTTTGCCATCACCACATCCTCAGGCAGAGAGTTCCACAGTCTTACATAAAGAACCCCTTTCTGTGTTGGTGATGAAACCTGCTTTCCTCTAGACATAGCGGATGCCTTCTCGTTACCTTCGCAGTCCTGGGTATAAACAGATCCTGGGAGAGATCCTTGTATTGTCCCCTCATGTACTTATACATGGTTATTTGGTCGCCCCTTAGCCGTCTTTCTTCCAGGGTAAATAATCCCAATTTTGATAGCCTCTCTGGGTATTCCAGTCCCGTCATTCCATGTATTAGTTTAGTTGCCCTTCTTTGAACCCCCTCCAGCACTGTAACATCTTTCCTGAGCACCGGTGACCAGAACTGTACACAGTATTCCATGTGAGGCCTGACAAGTGCCTTATATAGTGGAAGGATAATGTTCTCATCCTTCTCCTCTATACCTCTTTTAATGCACCCCAAGACTTTATTGGACTTTTCAGCAGCTGACTGGCATTGGTTACTCCAGTTTAGTCTACAATCCACTAGTACCCACAGGTCTTTTTCCATATCACTTTTCCCTAGCAGTACCCCATTTAGTGTATATTGGTGACATCCACTTCTCTTGCCCATGTGCATAACCTTACATTTTTCAACATTGAACTTAATTTGCCATTTTTCTGCCCAAGCCCCCAGCTTATCCAGGTCCGTTTGTAGCTGTACATTGTCCCCCGTTGCATTAATTATATTGTATAACTTTGTGTCATCTGCAAATATTGATATTTTGCTGTGCAGCCCCTCTATCAGGTCGTTGATAAATATATTGAACAGAATGAGGCCTAATATTGAACCCTGTGGCACCCCACTAGTGACTGTGGCCCAATCAGAGTATGAACCATTTATTACCACCCTCTGCTTTCTATCTTTGAGCCAATTCCTTACCCAGATACACACGTTTTCACCCAGAAAACAGAAAGAAAATATTTAATAAATATATTAAATATATTTTAATGATGCATTTTTATTATTCAACTTATTGGCAAAATAAAAACTGTGGAATAATCTCTACTTATATCGCTGTGCAGGAAATTGCCAAAAGAAATTGATATACCACTACCACTATATCACATTGAATCATATTTCCTGAAGTGCTAAAAAAACATGCCATATACAATTCCATCTTTTAGTTCAGGCTCATGTCCTACGAAATCTGCTGTAATCAATTAATATTACTATAAAAATATAGTATAAAAATTAGCACACACGAAATATTAAGTCTCCTGGGATATGAAAGCCTGGATTGTAGGCTGTCAGTATTTAAATAGTTACTGTAGCAGATGTCACTAAAACACCAGTACATAACATTCTCAGTGATTCTACCTGTAGTAATTAAATTTGACCACAAGATGGCAGTAAATTTAAAACTGAATGAGAGTTGGTTCTTTGTGAATGGATTGGAGTGTAATTGAAATGAGCGATGGGTCACGGCTGTCATGATTGCATCGCTAAAATGAACTTGATAAGAAAGAATACAAAAGCAGAAAAAGATAAGTTGTAAGTTTAAGGCCAACCGGGACATGCTGCATTTTAATGCCAGGTTTCTTGTGTAAACTGCATTATGATTCCCTCAGTCCCACAACAGTGCATGCTTATAATTTATGTTTTATATTAGACTGATGTTTACTCAATCTACTGCTTAGCTGTTAAATGCTATGCTCACATACTGAAGAAAACATTTACATTCTAATACATACATGACATTTTACATGAATATTTGATTTCCGTTAGACTAAAACTTTATCATATTGTTTAAAGGCCATACAATTTTCAGCTCCAGGCAAAGAGACAAAAGCTGTGATCCACTTAGAAAGGAATTGCAGCTCATAAAATATTAAAAAATGCATTTTATTTTATAAATATTAAAAAGTGAAAGAGAACCGCAACTATAAAACGTCTCTGATGTGTTCTTGGCGTGTAACTGTGCCCTTAGTGGAAGCAGAAGTGAACCACCAACAAGCCGTCTAAAAAGTAAAGGGATGGGGCGGAGCCGGGCTGCTGAGCTAGATGGTGGTCTGAGTACAGAGCTCCCTCTCAGCGGTGCCTTCCAGGGCTAAATACAGCAGCTACAAGCAGCGCAGATGGGGAAGATTACAAAGGAGAGAGGAGGGGAACCCTCAGGAACACCCCGATCGCAAAAGGGGCAAACAGATATGCAGAAATACCTTAAAGAACGGAGCGCACCCTCCCCCCACTCCCAGCTAAAGATGGTGTCGGCCCGGGAACCTGCAGCATCTGCAGCAGCTCACAGTAAGGCAGAGGAGGAGGGGGGGTCATCAGAGGAGGAAGAGGGAGAGAATGTCTCTAGAGCTTTTATGAGAGACTTATTCTCCCAAGCCCTACTTTCACTCAAGTCAGATCTCACAGAGATCAAGGAGGACCTGAAGCAAATGGGGCGACGTGTAGAGGACTTAGAATCCACCTCTGCCTCCATTATCTCACACTCATGTGAGATGGAGAAAATCATAAAAGAACAGCATGAGCAGCTTAACAAAACCCTGATAATGCAGGAAGACCTGGAGAACAGGAGCAGGCGCAGCAACGTGCGCATCAAAGGGCTCCCTGAATCCTGGGCTACTGACTGTCTCCACAAAGTTGCAACAGAGATTTTCACCTCATTATTAGGAGCAGAAAGAGCCGCAGCTATTAACATTGAGCGGATACACAGAGCCCTGCGCCCTTTACCCCCTGCATCAGACCCCCCAAGGGACGTGGTCTGCAAACTGCTCATGTTTCCAGATGCTGTAGCAATACTGAGAGCAGCAAGACAGCAAAAAGATCTTCGCTATGCCGACACCCCTATACAGCTATACCAGGACTTAGCGCCCTCAACCCTAGCGAAGCGCCGGGCACTGCGTCCGCTCCTGGAAATATTAAGAGAGAACGGCATAAAATATGCCTGGTTGTTCCCGTTTGGGCTGGGAGTTACTTACAAAGGTCGCAGGCTCAATGTACGAACCCCAGAAGATCTGCAACAGCTATGACAACTAATAGAGGTAGAACCCGTACAGCTTCAAGGATGGTTACCTTTGCCCGATTTACCAAGATTCCCCAGCCTAGCTGTGCAGGAGAATTGGCAGACTGTGAGCAATTCGAAATCACCGAAGAATAGAAGGAAAAAAATCAAAAGAAAACGTTGCAGAAATGGATACCTGAAAGAGACTCTAATCCCTACTAAATTCGTACCTTTAAGTAGTTGTTCCCTCTCTCACCCCCCCCCTAGACAATATTTTGAGAATAGTATTTCTCAGGGTGATGCACAACATTCATCAAGAGACCCTGGCTTACAGAACGGGAGGGGATTCGCCCCCAATATTGCCCCGAGTTCCTTATCTTGGGCAGGGAGAGAGGAATCAGCTGGCAGTTTGCCCGCCGAGGAAGAAGGGGTTATACCACATACTTCCAGACCCCCCTCTCTCCCTTGGGTGACGACTCTGAGGTTTTCCCAGTTCGGGAACAAAGGTCTTTCCCCCTGCAGGACACGAATAGTCCTGGAGGACCCCTGCCAGGTCAGGCTGTTGATAGTTTCCCTAGTGACCCTGGTGTTAGGGGTCACTGGTTCAACACCGATTGAAACTCTCCCCCCCCTTTCCGGAGAAGGACCGAAACTACACCGGACCTCTCCTTGACAGGGCGCAGAGTGCCAAAGTTCATTACTGTTTATACCTGACTTCTGTTTTTTTTTTTGTTTTTTTTTAACCTACTCATCCTTCCCGTCCCCCTCTTTCCCTCACTCCTCCCCCTACCCCTCAGGTGAGGACCCCAGTGGTATATTGCAAAAGTATAATCGTCAATTAATATTATCTTCTTTTCTCAGATATCGCTTTACCTTTCTACATACGGCAAACTATGAATGATCTACGCTTCACATCATTCAATGTCAAGGGCTTCAACTCGCCGCTGAAACGCCACAACATCGCAGTGCTGCTAAAAAGGTACAACTCGAAAATTGTTCTCCTGCAGGAGACGCATTTTAAAGGGGACAAGTGCTTCGCATTGCCAGGCAGACAGTACCACCAATGCGATCATAACTCCCACCCCTCCTCGGCATCTAAAGGAGTCTCCATACTCCATCACAAGTCTGTGAATTTTGTATGTGAGTCCCAATATTCGGACGGAGAGGGGAGGGTGTTATTTCTTAAAGGTCTCTTGGATAATGTTAAAATCACTATAGCAAATTTATACGCTCCAAACACGGACCAGGTCACGTGCTTACTCAAACAGTTAGACACACTCAAACATTTTGCAATAGGTCACGTGATATTGGGGGGCGATTTTAATGTCACCCTTAACCCGGTATTAGACTCATCCGTGGGCCGATCCCAGATCTCGCAGGTCAAATTAAGAAAACTTAACCGAGGTCTCCAGGAATTGGGAATGATTGATGTATGGCATCTCCTTAACCCCTCAGTGAGGGACTACACTTTTTTTTCTTCGGTCCATTCCTCTTTCCAGAGACTGGACTACCTGTTGATATCCAAGGGACTAGTGGAGTTTCTAAATAAAACGATAATAGATCCGCTGACCATCTCTGACCACGCCCCCATACACATCCTGCTCAGACCCATCCACCCACCCTGCAAAGAATGGAGATGGAGACTAAATCCGTCACTGTTGGACTCAGAAGACGAGGCTACAAAGCTCTCTAAAGCTATTGAGGAATACTTTCTTCTGAACGCGAATGGAGAGGTCGGCACCCCCACTGTCTGGGAGGCCCATAAGGCCTATGTGAGAGGCTTATTAATCGCACTAGGCTCCAGGGTCAAGAAAAAATTACAAAAAGATATAGATACAAAACTCGCATCAATAGCTAAGCTGGAACAATCCGTCAAACTTTCACAGACTCTTGATAACTTGGAGAGACTAGAAGACTTAAAGGGGTTGTCCCGCACCAAAACGTTTTTTTTTTTTTTTTAACCCCCCCCCCCCCCGTTCGGCGCGAGACAACCCCGATGCAGGGGTTAAAAAAACAAACCGGAGAGCGCTTACCTAAATCCCGGCGGTCTGGCGTCTTCATACTCACCTGCTGAAGATGGCCGCCGGGGTCTGCTCCCTCCGTGGACCGCAGCTCTTCTGTGCGGTCCATTGCCAATTCCAGCCTCCTGATTGGCTGGAATCGGCACGTGACGGGGCGGAGCTACACGGAGCCGGCATTCTGCACGAGCGGCCCCATTGAAGACAGCAGAAGACCCGGACTGCGCAAGCGCGGCTAATTTGGCCATCGGAGGCCGAAAATTAGTCGGCACCATGGAGACGAGGACGCCAGCAACGGAGCAGGTAAGTATAAAACTTTTGATAACTTCTGTATGGCTCATAATTAATGCACAATGTACATTACAAAGTGCATTAATATGGCCATACAGAAGTGTATAGACCCACTTGCTGCCGCGGGACAACCCCTTTAAGAAAAGATTTGAAACTCTGCCTTGAATCGAGGTTCAACAAAAAGAGCCTCTTTATGAAGCAGGTGGTGTACGCACAAGGAAATAGGGGCAGCAAATTTATGACATCGCTAATTAAAAAAGCCCGGGCAAAGAACACAATTAGAGCCATCAAAACCACATCGGGCACAATGGCTACATCCTCTGAGGAAATTGCCAAAGAATTCCAGATATTCTATAAAAAATTATACAACATACAAACATCCCACACGGGAGGAGGGAATCAGAGTTTGCAAGAACAAATTGACAGGTTCCTCCAGAAAGTAAATATGCCTAAGCTGGATCACCGGGAAGCGGAATCTCTGCTGACCCCGGTTTCCCAAGAGGAGGTAAAAAACCTGATAGATTCCTGCCCGCCTAACAAAAGTCCAGGCCCTGACGGATTGACCAGAGCTTATTATAAAACCCTTCAGGCAGTGCTGGTTCCAAGGCTAACGGATCTCTTTAACGCCCTACTGGGGGGTAAAGAACTACCTAGACAGGCACAGGAGGCTCAGATTACCCTTATCCCAAAAGAAAATAAAGACCCCACACTTTGCGGAAATTATAGGCCGATTTCGCTTATTAATTTGGACGCAAAGTTGTGGGCGAAGCTTTTGGCAAAAAGGCTCGAGGCCCTGGTCCCTTCCTTGATTGACGGGGAACAGGCAGGGTTCGTGAAGGGGAGAGAGGGCAAAGACAACTGTCATAGACTACTACACGCAGCTCGTTATGCCCAAAAACACCAAATTCCCCTAGCCTTTGTAGGCACAGACGCAGAAAAGGCGTTTGATAGGGTGAATTGGACATACATGAAAAGTGTACTGCTTAATTACAATCTACCACCCGACTTTGTATCTGCTATTTTTACACTCTACGCTAAACCCCCCTCGAGACTGCGAGTAAACGATGCTATGTCCCCTCCATTTGAAATAAATAACGGTACACGGCAGGGGTGCCCTCTCTCCCCCACATTATTTGTTCTGGCTCTAGAGCCTCTCCTGGTGGAAGTAAGACAAAACCCGAACATTAAAGGCCTTTCTATTGGGGACAAGGTACTGTCTACAGCGGCATTCGCCGATGATATTGTCTTTTTGATCACCAACCCTATTGAGGGTCTCCCCGGGCTGGTGGGGCTGCTGAACCTCTTCGGAGAAATTTCAAATTTCAAAATCAACTTCCATAAATCCACAGTGCTGAATATCTCTATCCCCCGCACCCTTTCTAACACCCTCTCGACATCCTCCCCCTTTACGTGGTCAGAGGTGTCACTGGACTATTTAGGAGTGATTATAACAAAAAGAGCGGAAGACCTGTTCAAAGCTAACTTCATACCATTGGTAAACAAAATTAAGAGCCTTCTGAGATCATACGATATACCATGTATATCGTGGTTCGGTAGGAAGAACATCCTAAAGTCTTATATACTTCCAATAGTGCTTTATAGAATAAGGATGCTTCCTATTCACCTCCCTACAAGCTTTTTTAAAACCCTGCGCACCATTTTCTCCGGCTTTGTATGGAGACAACGGAGGCCGAGACTGGCTTATAGCCTAATAATAAGGAGGGGGCCTGAGGGAGGCATCGACCTGCCCAACATAAGCGATTATTACAGGGCTTCACAACTAGGTTACTGGATGAATCTAGTGAACCCGATAGGAGACAAGTTACTAGCAGCAATGGCCCTGCAATATAACAGGGAGGCTTCGGAGGGGGATTTATGGCTACCCGAAAAAAACCGCTATAGAGCAAAAAACTTTAATCCCTTGCTGAGAGGCCCGTGTGAAGTATGGGACGGGGTAAGAGAGAGATTGGCTCCGTCACCCTCACCAACCTTTCCCCTGAATACAATACACAAATTACTAGACCTCGGGGCTGATCCAGTCACTGAGTCGCTCTGGAAAAAATTCAGAACCCTCAGGATTGGAGACTTGCTTTCCATAGCGCATCTTTCCCCTTCAGAGATACTCCAAACCCTCCTGCCCTCGCATAAGCTATCTTTTCTACACCAAGCAATGGTGACCAGCGTAATAGGAGAATTCATTAAGAGATATAAAGGGGCTAGAGCTATGCTTCCCTTTGAGACTACCCTGAATAACAAAGACCCAAAAGTAAGGAAAATTGCTCCTCTACGTAAACGCTACATAACACCTCAGAGTATAACCAAACCAGCTTTCATTAGGTCCTGGGAGAAAGAGCTTGGCGTTTCTTTATCCCAAGAAGATATCAATTCAATATTAGCAACTTCATTTGGTATCTCCCCCTGCATTATGGCTCAGGAGGCGCAGTATAAACTGCTTGTAAGGTGGTATAAGACCCCGCAGTGGCTCTATGCTTATAAATTAGCCTCCCACGATAAATGTTGGAGGTGCAGTAGAGAGGAGGGGTCATACCTCCATCTATGGTGCAACTGCCCCCCCCTAAAATCCTACTGGAGGGGAGTTGAGGAGATCCTGAGGAAAATTAAACCAAACTTCACACTCTCACCAGAGATACTGTTCCTCTGGAGGCCTTCCGCAACTTTCCACCCCAGAAAGGACAAACTGATGGCATTCCTGATAGACTCAGCTAAAGCATTAATACCACTGCACTGGCAATGCGAAGCACCCCCCTCACTAAAACAATGGAAAGAAAGAGTAGATAGTCTCTTCAATCTAGAAGAGCTGTCGAGTTGGAAGAATGGCACACATAACAGATTTACCAAAATCTGGAACCCCTGGCGCAGCTTGAGGCTCCTGGACATCTTTTCTCATAGAGGTACCTCTCCTACTACCACCACCACCTGAACTCCCCCCCCCCTTCCCTCCCGTCCCCCCCTCGTTCCCCCCCCCCCCATTTACCCACCCCCCAGTCTCCACTTAATTGTTTATTAAGAATTTTATGTTTGATGTTTTACCTCAACGCCTTGGTCTCAGGATTAGCGCTAAGTAGCGCGAAGCACCGGGATGATTGAGATGCAAAATGCGTACTTAGTATGAATGTAAGCAAACAGCTATACCTCAACCTAAGCTTGTAATTAGATCTAAATGATTGTTTGTTTCTTGCATTGAGTGAAAAGATAACTGTTTTTGATATCCTAGACGATTTGTCTGTTAGAAAACTTGAATAAATATTGATTTAAAAAAAAAAAAAAAAAGTAAAGGGATAATTACAGACTCTTGAACATCAAGTAACAGGTCACATGATAGAGCAGTTACCACCATCATAATAACATCTCCCATTTGTTACATAGTAGCTAAATGCTGTGTATTCATGGCCTGAACTATGCATCCTTAGAGCTCCTTCACACTGGCGGTCGCGATATCACCACAAGAAAATAGGGGCCAAAAAAAAAAAAATCACACTTGTGTTTAGGCGATTTGTCTTTCCATTAATTTTTATTGGGTTTTATAATAAACAGAGAATAAAAGAAAGTTGACATATTTGGTGCGTTAGAATACAATTTCTGTAATGTGACATACATATTTTAAACCTACAATACGTTGTTAGTAATATGTTCCTTCTTACCAAAGAAAAGATAATAGTTGCCAGGTTAATGCAGTGCGTCCCTGGAGTACTAGATATCAACTATGAAGCAGAAACTAGAAACGTGTGTGTACCGCTTGAAGGCTTTTACTTTATGGCAAAAGGGTCTATTAGGGAAAGCAGGGGGGCTTAAGACCTGGAGATATTTGGAAGGCTGGTATGTTCAGGTGATTTTTGAGCATCAGCGATGCTTTTTCCTGAAACTAATCTCGCATTGCTTCTCTGCCGCCCATGATTTGCTCGCGCAAAAGACAATAAGAGTTTCTAATATTAAAAACGCATTGCATGAATATTGCAAATTTGTGCGTTGTGATGCGATAAAACGCAGGCTCCATAGGGAAACATGGGCAATTAAAAAAAAGCACAAAGGCAGCGATTTTTAAATCTCACAACACCGCAAATGGGAATTAAACCATTAAAAACACGGGCCTCATAATTCTGTGTTTTCTCATAAAATTATATCATGCAAAAATCACGCTATTTTTATTGCAAGTGTAAAGGCAGCCTTCGGCCTGTTTCACACGGGTGATAAAATCGCGTGATTTTCTTGCGATGTGAGAATTATGAAACCTATGCTTTTCAATGGTTTCCTTCCCATTTGCGATGTTTTACCCAAAAATCTTGGCATGCTCTAACTGTTTTGCTCTTTATTATCGCTCGTTTCCCTATGGAGCCTTTGTTTTATCACAACGCATGACCTTTAATTGTTGTGCGATGCATTTTTAACCTTAGAAGGTTCTATTTTCTTTCTCAAAAGAAAATCCCGTGAGAAAACCGTGCAAGCAAATCAAAAGGGGCAGCTATGTTTTGGCAAAAAAAAGCAGCGCTGACGCTTAGATATTTCATGAGAAAAATTGTGATATTGCCGCGATCGCCCGTGTGAAACTAGCCTTTGGGGTTAAACCAATAGAATTTGAGTTTTCTCTGTAGGAACGAGTTAAAAAAGCAGAACAATAAGTCTAATATAATGATAAAATGATTGTTTAGGTTTCCTTTGTCTAATCTTGATTTCGATTTCTGAAATCTGACTCTACATCTTCTTTCCGTCAGATGATAATAATTGGTACAGCTGTAGATGCTAAATAATCACTACAATTATTATTCTCTTCTTCTGAGATTTTTCTGTATTCATAAACCCCTTCTTGGCAGACTGTTTTTGCGGGGTGGTTTGCCTTTGCCTTCCTAAGTCATTTTTACCCACCAGCAAGCTGGGTGCTCATTTAACCGAGTATAGCCTTTCATTCTTCCGTGATCTATCTGTTCTAATTTGATAACAGGCAGTAGTCTGCCTGTTATTAAATTAGAACAGATGGACTATTTAGGCCTCATGTCCACGGGGAAAATCAGATCCGCTGCAGATTCTACATGTAGAATCTGCAGCGGGTCCCTCCTGCCCCGCGGACATGAGCGCCGAAAATAAGAATTTAAAAGTATTTACCATCCGGCGCGGGCGGAGAAGATCAGCTGTTCCTCACGGCCGGATCTTCATTTTCGGCCGGCGGATGAATTCCTGACGCCGGCGGCACGTCGCCGGCACGTCACCGACGTGCCGCGCGCACGCGCCGGGCACATCCGCCGAGCCGAAGCAAGGAAGATGCGGCCGTGAGGAACAGCTGATCTTCTCCGCCCGCGCCGGATGGTAAATACTTTAAATTCCTATTTTAGGTCTCCCGCGGATCCGGACGGCTTCCATAGGCTTCAATAGAAGCCCGCGGGAGCCGTCCCCGCGGGAGACCCGCACGAAAATGGAGCATGGTCCGGATTTTTCCATGCTCCATTTTTTTTAAAATCCCTTTTATTGACGATCCGCGGGTATTTATCTACCCGCGGGTGGTCAATGCATCCCTATGGGATGCGGATCCGCATGCGGGAGATCCGCTGCGGATCTTAAATCATATTTTGCCCGTGGACATGAGCCCTTAGTGTGCTGCACAATGCACTGAGCAGCAGCTTCCAGCACGGACACCAGGGGAAGAACGAGAGAGGTAAGTATACCAATTACATCCCCAGACTCAGCGGGTCACCTACTTTTTGTGAATCAGCTTCGTTTATAGGGCTAGAAGTAGGTGACAGATTCCCTTTGATAGCGCTCACAAGCGGCTCACGATGATACCTTTCTGTTTTCACCTCAGTCCTCAATCATACAGCTCTGTGTAGTGACCAGAGTTAGGATATGGAGTAAAGTAATAAAAAATCTACCTGATTTAAAAAAATTACTTAAAAATTTCAAACACCAGGTGCCAAACCAGAAAACTAAAGTTGTAACACACCTGTGCCTAATGGTGTTCAACGCTGTCAAAGCAATGGCTATCCTAATGCTTTTAACACCAACTCAAATGTAGTGGAAAGCAAATCTCTTCTCCATCTTCTGCTGATAGCAAAGGTCCTGCACCCAAAGAAAGCCATGTATCACCTTCACAAGCTTCATCTTCAGAAGATTTTGATGGCCTTCCCGATGAGCTGTAAGACCCCCATAACTGTCTTGAAGATGAAGTGAAATGGCTCAAAGCCAAATTGATAGACCAGGAAGACAGATCATGAAGTAATAATGTTAAAAGAGTTCTGTCATCAGAAAACAAAAATGTTATACTTGCCTATTCCTCCTCCATCAGTCTTCTTACCGCATCTTCTCCCCACCAATCTTCTCTTGCCTCCTGGAGTCCCCGCGGCAGATCACCTTCAGCCGGCCGATTGTTCTTCTGGTGACAAAGCGTCAATGCTCTGTAGTCTCCTTCCTGTAGCACAATGTATGCTATATCACTAGTGGCATAGCATTCATAGCCTAGCACGGAATGCCGAGCTATTGCAGAGAATGCGCATGCGCCCTTCTCACTGCTATAGTATATGAACTCTCGCGGTGAGACAGTGTGCATGCGCAATCTTGGCAATAGATTAGAATTTCTTCCTAGGCAGTGAACGTTACATTAGTAGTAACTAGAGATGACCGAACGTACTCGTCTGAGCTTGATACTCGTTCGAGTATTAGCGTGTTCGAGATGCTCGTTACTCGTAACGAGTACCACACGATGTTCGGGTTACTTTCACTTTCATCTCTGAGACGTTAGCGCACTTTTCTGGCCAATAGAAAGACAGGGAAGGCATTACAACTTCCCCCTGCGATGTTCAAGCCCTATACCACCCCCCTGCAGTGAGTGGCTGGCGAGATCAGGTGTCACTCAAGTATAAAAATCGGCCCCTCCCGCGGCTCGCCACAGATGCGTTCTAACATACTTTAGGGAAAGTGCTGCTGGTGCCGGAGCTGCTATAGGGAGAGCGTTAGGAGTATTTTAGGCTTCAAGAACCCCAACGGTCCTTCTTAGGGCCACATCTAACCGTGTGCAGTACTGTGGAGGTTGCTTTTTGCAGTGTTGCACTTTTTTTTTTTTGGTATATCGGCCGTGCAGAGCATTGCGCCCTGCAGTAATACTCCAGGGCCAGAAGCGCTTAGGCAGGGACAGAAGACATATTGATTGAATATAGGCAGTGGGCGTTTGCAAAAACATTTGGGGAAAAAAATCTATTTGGGCTGCCTGTCACTGTCCTCAGTGTTCTGGGTCTCTGCTGGGTGTAGTAGTTCTCCAAATTCCTACGCAGCCAGCTAAGTGTTACAGTAGGTTTGCGCAAAATTATTTCCTGGCTCTGTCTGGGCTGTGAAATCACCACTGTATTGCAGTTCACAGTGCAACACTCTGCAGTTCTTTGACATACTCCAGGGCCAGAAGCGCTTAGGCAGGGACAGAAGACATATTGATTGAATATAGGCAGTGGGCCTTTGCAAAAACATTTGGGGAAAAAAATCTATTTGGGCTGCCTGTCACTGTCCTCAGTGTTCTGGGTCTCTGCTGGGTGTAGTAGTTCTCTAAATTCATACGCAGCCAGCTAAGTGTTACAGCAGGCTTGCACAAAATTATTTCCTGGCTCTGTCTGGGCTGTGAAATCACCGCTGTATTGCAGTTCACAGTGCAACACTCTGCAGTTCTTTGACATACTCCAGGGCCTTCTGCACTACTGGTAATACACCATGCTGAGGGGTAGGGGTAGGCCTAGAGGACGTGGACGCGGAGGCCTAAGTCAGGGTGTGGGCACAGGCCGAGCCAGTGCGGTGGCCAGGGGTAGAGGCAGGGCCAGACCGAATAATCCACCAACTGTTTCCCAAAGCGCCCCCTCGCGCCATGCCACCCTGCAGAGGTCAAGGTGCTCTACGGTGTGGCAGTTTTTCACAGAGACGCCAGACGACCAACGAACAGTGGTGTGCAACTTTTGTCGTGCCAAGATCAGCTGGGGAGGCACCACCACCAGCATGCGCAGGCATATGATGGCCAAGCACCCCACAAGGTGGGACAAAGGCCGTTCACAACCTCCGGTTTGCACCACTGCCTCTCCCCCTGTGCCCCAACCTGCCACTGAGATCCAACCCCCCTCTGAGGACAGAGGCACTACCGTCTCCGGGCCTGCACGCACACCCTCACATCCGCTGTCCTCGGCCCCATCCAGCAATGTCTCTCAGTGCAGCGTCCAGACGTCGCTAGCGCCACTGTTTGAGCACGAGCGCAAGTACGCCGCCACGCACCCGCACGCTCAAGCGTTAAACGTGCACATTGCCAAATTGATCAGCCTGGAGATGCTGCCGTATAGGCTTGTGGAAACTGAGGCTTTCAAAAGCATGATGGCGGCGGCGGCCCCACGCTACTCGGTTCCCAGTCGCCACTACTTTTCCCGATGTGCCGTCCCAGCCCTGCACGACCACGTCTCCCGCAACATTGTACGCGCCCTCACTAACGCGGTTACTGCCAAGGTCCACTTAACAACAGACACGTGGACAAGCACAGGCGGGCAGGGCCACTATATCTCCCTGACAGCACATTGGGTGAATTTAGTGGAGGCTGGGACAGAGTCAGAGCCTGGGACCGCTCACGTCCTACCCACCCCCCGAATTGCGTGCCCCAGCTCGGTGGTGGTATCTGCGGCGGTGTATGCTTCCTCCACTAAACCACCCTCCTCCTTCTCCTACGCAACCTCTGTCTCGCAATCAAGATGTGTCAGCAGCAGCACGTCGCCAGCAGTCGGTGTCGCGCGGCATGGCAGCACAGCTGTGGGCAAGCGTCAGCAGGCCGTGCTGAAACTACTCAGCTTAGGAGAAAAGAGGCAGATGGCCCACGAACTGCTGCAGGGTCTGACAGAGCAGACCGACCGCTGGCTTGCGCCGCTGATCCTTCATCCGGGCATGGTCGTGTGTGACAACGGCCGTAACCTGGTGGCGGCTCTGCAGCTCGGCAGCCTCACGCACGTGCCATGCCTGGCCCATGTCTTTAATTTGGTGGTTCAGCGCTTTCTGAAAAGCTACCCACACTTGTCATACCTGCTCGGAAAGGTGCGCCGGGTCAGCGCACATTTCCGCAACTCCAAGACAGACGCTGCCACCCTGCAACATCGGTTTCATCTGCCAGTGCACCGATTGCGGTACGACGTGCCCACACAGTGGAACTCTACGCTCCACATGTTGGCCAGGCTCTATGAGCAGCGTAGAGCTATTGCGGAATACCAACTCCAACATGGGCGGCGTAGTGGGAGTCAGCCTCCTCAATTATTTACAGAAGAGTGGGCCTGGTTGGCAGCCATCTGGAAACTTTGAGGAGTCTACCCAGATGCTGAGCGGGGATGCTGCAATCATTAGCGTCACCATTCCTCTGCTATGCCTCTTGAGAAGTTCCCTGCAAAGCATAAAGGCAGACGCTTTGCACTCGGAAACGGAGGCGGGGGAAGACAGTATGTCGCTGGATAGTCAGAGCACCCTCATGTCTATCTCAGCGCGTTAAGGAGAAGGGGGAGGAGCATGAGGAGGAGGGGGAAGAGACAGCTTGGTCCACTGCTGAGGGTACACATGCTGCTTGCCTGTCATCCTTTCAGCGTGTATGGCCAGAGGAGGAGGAGTAGGAGAGGGAGGAGCATGAGTAGGAGGGGGAAGAGACAGCTTGCCCCACTGCTGAGGGTACACATGCTGCTTGCCTGTCATCCTTTCAGCGTGTATGGCCAGAGGAGGAGGAGGAGGAGGAGGATCCTGAAAGTGATCTTCCTAGTGAGGACAGCCATGTGTTGCATACACGTACCCTGGCACACATGGCTGACTTCATGTTAGGATGCCTTTCTCGTGACCCTCGCGTTACACGCATTCTGGCCACTACGGATTACTGGGTGTACATACTACTCGACCCACGGTATAAGGAGAACCTTTCCACTCTCATTCCTGAAGAGGAAAGGGGTTCGAGAATGATGCTATACCACAGGGCGCTGGTTGACAAACTGATGGTAAACTTCCCATCCGACAGCGCTAGTGGCCGAAGGCGCATTTCCGAGGGCCAGGTAGCAGGGGAGGCGCAGAGATCAGGCAGCATGTACAGCGCAGGCAGGGGACCATTCTCCAAGGCCTTTGCCAGCTTTCTGGCTCCCCAGCAAGACTGTGTCACTGGTCCCCAGTCAAGGCAGAGTTGGCGGGAGCACTGTAAAAGGATGGTGAGGGAGTACGTAGCCGATCGCACGACCGTCCTCGGTGACGCCTCTGCCCCCTACAACTACTGGGTGTCGAAGCTGGACACGTGGCCTGAACTCGCGCTGTATGCCCTGGAGGTGCTTGCTTGTCCTGCGGCTAGCGTCTTGTCAGAGAGTGTGTTTAGTGTGGCTGGGGGAATCATCACGGATAAGCGTACCCACCTGTCAATCGACAGTGCCGACAGGCTTACACTCATCAAGACGAACAAAGCCTGGATTTCCCCAGACTTCTCTTCTCAACCAGCGGATAGCAGCGATACATAAACAATACGTAGGCTGCACCCGCGGATGGAAGCATCGTTCTCTATCACCATCCAAAACGGGGACCTTTTTGCTTCATCAATCTGTGTATAATATTCCTCCTCCTCCTCCTGCTCCTCCTCCTGAAACCTCACATAATCACGCCGAACGGGCAATTTTTCTTAGGCCCACAAGGCTCAGTCATATAATTTTTCTAAACAATTTTTATACGTTTCAATGCTCATTAAAGCGTTGAAACTTTCACCTCCAACAATTTTTATTTTAACTAGGCTGCCTCCAGGCCTAGTTACCAATTAAGCCACATTAACCAAAGCGATTAATGGGTTTCACCTGCCCTCTTGGTTGGGCATGGGCAATTTTTCTCAGGTACATTAGTACTGTTGGTACACCAATTTTTGGGGGCACTCGCCTACAGTGTAATCAAATTAATTTTTAGCCCATCTGCATTACAGCTGACGTTACATCAGCTGTGTTGGGCACTGCAATGGGATATATTTATGTACCGCTGTTGGCTTCCTGGCACCCACCCATGCTGTGGGTCCACAGGGAGTTGTAACTGCATGTGTCCACTTCTAAAGAACCCCAGTCTGACTGGGGTATGCAGTGTGGGCCGAAGCCCACCTGCATTAAACATGACATTACCTTAGCTGTGATGGACAATGCAATGGGATATATTTATGTACCGCCGGTGGCTTCCTGGCACCCACCCATGCTGTGGGTCCACAGGGAGTTGTAACTGCATGTGTCCATTTCTAAAGAACCCCAGTCTGACTGGGGCATGCAGTGTGGGCCGAAGCCCACCTGCATTACAAATGACATTACCTCAGCTGTGATGGGCAATGCAATGGGATATATTTATGTACCGCCAGTGGCTTCCTGGCACCCACCCATGCTGTCGGTCCACAGGGACTTCACAATAGGGAGTTGTACCTGCCTGTGTCTATGAATTAAAAACCCCAGTCAGGTTGTGGCATGCAGTGTGGGCCGAAGCCCACCTGCATTTAATCTAATGTTAGCTCTGCTGTCCAGGGCACTGCAATGGGATACATTTATGTACAGCCGGTGGGTTCCAGGGAGCCACCCATGCTGTGGGTGCACACGGAATTCCCATTGCGGAGTTGTACCTGCCTGTGACTATTTATAAATAAACGCGGTCTGACTGGGGCATGCAGACACCTTGACAGAATGAATAGTGTGTGGCACATAGGTTCCCCATTGCTATGCCTACGTGTGCAGCTCCAGATGGAGGTGGCACAGGATTGGATTTCTCATTGCTTCTGTACAGCATTGTGGACTATCGCGCCCCTTTTAAAGAGGGTCGCTGCCTAGCCGTGCCAACCCTCTGCAGTGTGTGCCTGCTTTTCCTCTGGCAGACGCACTTATAAATAGACATGAGGTATTTTGGTTTATTCATCTATTCTTGGTAGATCATGCCAAAATAAATAAATCTTAGTATTATTTCCGGTATGACCTGCCAAGACCGAACTGTGCATCTTGAACAGAACATGGAAATGCAAATCTACAGACACGATAAGCTTCCTGTCAGGAAGACCCAATGAAGCCCAATCCTGCAACTGATGAATCTGCTACGTCAAATCCATTGACACTGCTGATACTACTAAACCTTCTGGGAGAATAGGCAGCAGAGGTCTATCCAGAGGCGTAACTTGAAGTATCTCGTCCCCAATGCAAAACCTATAACAGGGCCCCCAACTATAATGTTTTATTCATAGTACTGGGCTCCCTATATAGAGAAGAGAGGCCTTATGGGTCCCCTAAGGCACTTGGGCCTGGATGCGACTGCATCCCCTTCATCCCCTATAGTTACACCCATCCATCTTGAACAACCTAAGCCAAACTCCTGGACAAAGCATCAGCCCTGACATTTTCACTACTGGGATGGTGACCACAAATTTGAAATGTGAAAGAACAAGGACCAGTGCGCCAGTCTCAGATTAAGCCTTTTTGCCGACTCAAGGTACATCGTTTTTATGGTCAGTGAACACTGACACTTTATGTTATGCCCCTGCAAAGAGATGATGCCATTCCTCAATGCCCACTTGATGGCCAACATTTCTGTCCCACATATCATAATTATGTTTGTACTTATCTGAGGAGCTGCTGGAAGAACCACTGAAACCAGATCCAGAGATGTCCTCTATTCACGTTCATTAGTCCAATGTAGGAAAAGGGTTTTTAAAACTTTCAGTCCACAGACAACATACGGTTCAAATACACAGATGTAAAAATGGGCCTTTAGAGCTTAAATATGTTTTGAGTTCTACAATTTCAGTAAATCCAGCCCCCAATGCAGTAAAATAACAAATACACATATACTCTCCTCCCCGTTTCCCACTGTGTCCCATGGTGCTTCTTCTGGTCCTCCCTCTGTTGTCAAGTTGACCATGTTCTGCAGCCTGTTTACAAGACTTTACAGGCGCTGCAGCCATTAGCAGAGCTCAGCGCTCAATCACTCAGCTCTGTAATTGTCTGCAGCGCTTGTACTACTCCACAAGAACAAATGACACAAGCTAAGGCAACAAATGACAGTGAAGAAACAATCAGTACCTAGATGACTAACAGTATCTGATGCAGTGAACCACCTCCTCACCAAGACCCCACCTGGATGCCTCTGCAACTGCACCTAGTCTAAACGGATGGGACCCATACTCACCCCATGCTTAATGCGAATTCAATACACCCCTGAGAAAAAAAACTCCATACAGTGATAACATAGAGCATCAGCATACACCAGTAATGAGCCCAGTAGTCTTCCCTTCTCATTCAGACACCCATACACGTTCTCTACAGAGCATACATGTGAACCACATACAACATGAAGAACAATCTGCATTGCCCATGCTGATCTGTTTTTGACAGACTCAACCAATTCTATTCTCATAAATCACAACTTCCAACAGTTGTAAACTCCCTAGAGCATTTTACAACTAATTGACCAATTTCCCAATATGAAAGGACTCAAAAGCCATATGAAAAATAACCCCTTTATAGTGTGATAAACAAATCACTTCCAAACACTTAAGTAGCTTCAGGTCTGTACCAGACCCTTCCTCAGGTATATACTGTCAGCAGGGAGGCATTATCACAGCCATTATATAATTTACACAATACTGCACTTGGCGACGTCAAAGGTCATTTAAAATTATTACATTAGGGCCACTTTGAAGTTCAGAAAACATTTTATGAAAAACATAGAAAGAAAATATTTTATAAATATATTAAATACATCTTAACTAGAGATGAGCGAGCACCAAAATGCTCGGGTGCTCGTTACTCGGGACGAAATTATCGCGATGCTCGAGGGTTCGTTTCGAGTAACAAACCCCATTGAAGTCAATGGGCGACCCGAGCATTTTTGTATTTCGCCGATGCTCGCTAAGGTTTTCATGTGTGAAAATCCGGGCAATTCAAGAAAGTGATGGGAACGACACAGCAACGGATAGGGCAGGCGAGGGGCTACATGTTGGGCTGCATCTCAAGTTCACAGGTCCCACTATTAAGCCACAATAGCGGCAAGAGTGGGCCCCCCCCTCCCAAAAACTTTTACTTCTGAAAAGCTCTCATTAGCAATGCATACCTTAGCTAAGCACCACACTACCTCCAACAAAGCACAATCACTGCCTGCATGACACTCCGCTGCCACTTCTCCTGGCTTACATGCTGCCCAACCGCCCCCCCTCCCCCCCACAGCGCAAACCAAAGTGTCCCTGCGCAGCCTTCAGCTGCCCTCATGCCACACCACACTCATGTCTATTTAGAAGTGCGTCTGCCATGAGGAGGAACCGCAGGCACACACTGCAGAGGGTTGGCACGGCTAGGCAGCGACCCTCTTTAAAAGGGGCGGGGCGATAGCACACAATGCTGTACAGAAGCAATGAGAAATAGAATCCTGTGCCACCGCCATCAGGAGCTGCACATGTGGGCATAGCAATGGGGAACCTATGTGCCACACACTATTCATTCTGTCAAGGTGTCTGTATGCCCCAGTCAGACCGCGGTTTTTAATTCATAGACACAGGCAGGTACAACTCCCTATTGTGAAGTCCCTGTGGACCGACAGCATGGGTGGCTCCCTGGAACCCACCGGTGGTACATAAAAATATCCCATTGCAGTGCCCATCACAGCTGAGGTAGTAATGTCATGTTTAATGCAGGTGGGCTTCGGCCCACACTGCATGCCCCAGTCAGACTGGGGTTCTTTACAAGTGGAAACAGATGCATTTATAATTCCCTGTGGACCCACAGCATGGGTGGGTGCCAGGAAGCCACCGGCGGTACATAGAAATATCCCATTGCATTGCCCAACACAGCTGAGGTAGTAATGTTGTGCTTAATACAGGTGGGCTTCGGCTCACACTGCATGCCCCAGTCAGACTGGGGTTCTTTACAAGTGGACAGATGTAGGTTAAACTCCGTGTGCACCTACAGCATGGGTGGCTCCTTGGAACCCACTGGCGATACACAAAAATATCCCATTGCATTGCCCAACACAGCGGATGTAACGTCAGCTGTAATGCAGGTGGGCTAAAAATTCATTTGATTACACTGTAGGCGAGGGCCCACAAAAATTGCTGTATCAACAGTACTAATGTACATCAGAAAAATTGGCCATGGCCAATCAAGAGGGCAGGTGAAACCCATTAATCGCTTTGGTTAATGTGGCTTAAGTGGTAACTAGGCCTGGAGGCAGCCCAGTTTAACGAAAAATTGGTTCAAGTTAAAGTTTCAACGCTTTTAAGAGCATTGAAACATATAAAAATTGTTTAGAAAAATTATATGAGTGAGCCTTGTGGCCCTAAGAAAAATTGCCCGTTCAGCGTGATTACGTGAGGTTTCAGGAGGAGGAGCAGGAGGAGGAGGAGGAATATTAGACACAGATTGATGAAGCAGAAATGTCCCCGTTTTGGATGGTGAGAGAGAACGTAGCTTCCATCCGCGGGTGCAGCCTACGTATTGCTTACGTATCGCTGCTGTCCGCTGGTGGAGAAGAGAAGTCTGGGGAAATCCAGGCTTTGTTCATTTTGATGAGTGTTAGGCCTCCTTCCCACGAGCGTGACGGGCTCCGCCGCGTAATATTACGCAGTGAAGCACGTCACGGCGCCCCCCAGAGCCCCTATACTTACCTGCGGGAGATAGCGTGAAGCCGCTTCCCCGCCCACCGCCGTCGCGTCGTGTGACATGCCCACCGCGTCACGTGACGCGGCCGGCAGTGTCACGTGACGCGCCGGCCGCGTCAAATGACGCTGCGGCGGTAGGTGGGGAAGCGTTTTTTCACGCTGGTTACAGCGGGAGATAGCGTGAACGGACGGCTTCCCATGACTGCAATGGTAGCCGTCAGCGCGTACAGCCAGTCCTCACCTGCAGCAAATAGAGCATGCTGCGGGTGAGGACGGGAGAAATCGCGGTGCGTAATTCCGCGGTGGAATTACGCATCGTGAGCATTGTGCTATTAGGTTCAATAGAACCTAATAGCAGGGGGCCACGCAGCGGATTTTTGCCGCGAATTTACGCGGCGTAAATCCGTTCGTGGGAAGGAGGCCTAAGCCTGTGGGCACTGTCGGTTGACAGGTGGGTACGCTTATCCGTGATGATTCCCCCAGCCACACTAAACACACTCTCTGACAAGACGCTAGCCGCAGGACAAGCAAGCACCTCCAGGGCATACAGCGCGAGTTCAGGCCACGTGTCCAGCTTCGACACCCAGTAGTTGTAGGTGGCAGAGGCGTCACGGAGGACGGTCGTGCGATCGGCTACGTACTCCCTCACCATCCTTTTACAGTGCTCCCGCCGACTCAGCCTTGACTGGGGAGCGGTGACACAGTCTTGCTGGGGAGCCAGAAAGCTGGCAAAGGCCTTGGAGAATGTTCCCCTGCCTGCGCTGTACATGCTGCCTGATCTCTGCGCCTCCCCTGCTACCTGGCCCTCGGAACTGCGCCTTCTGCCACTAGCGCTGTCGTATGGGAAGTTTACCATCAGTTTATCCTCCAGCGCCCTGTGGTATAGCATCATTCTCGACCCCTTTCCTCTTCGGGAATGAGAGTGCAAAGGCTCTCCTTATACCGTGGATCGAGTAGTGTGTACACCCAGTAATCCGTAGTGGCCAGAATGCGTGTAACGCGAGGGTCACGAGAGAGGCATCCTCAGCAGCATGAGTACCCTCACCAGTGGGCCAAGCTGTCTCTTCCCCCTCCTCCTCATCCTCCTCATGCTCCTCCTCCTCCTCAACGCGCTGAGATATAGACAGGCGGGTGCTCTGACTATCCAGCGACATACTGTCTTCCCCCGGCTCTGTTTCCGAGCGCAAAGCGTCTGCCTTTATGCTTTGCAGGGAACTTCTCAAGATGCATAGCAGAGGAATGGTGACGCTAATAATTGCAGCATCGCCGCTCACCACCTGGGTAGACTCCTCAAATTTTCCAAGGACCTGGCAGATGGCTGCCAACCAGGGCCACTCTTCTGTAAATAATTGAGGAGGCTGACTCCCACTGCGCCGCGCAAGTTGGAGTTGGTATTCCACTATAGCTCTACGCTGCTCATAGAGTCTGGCCAACATGTGGAGCGTAGAGTTCCACTGTGTGGGCACGTCGCACAGCAGTCGGTGCACTGGCAGATTAAACCTATGTTGCAGTGTCCGCAGGGTGGCAGCGTGCGTGTGGGATTTGCGGAAATGTGCGCAGAGCTGGCGCACCTTTCCGAGCAGGTATGACAAGTGTGGGTAGCTTTTCAGAAAGCGCTGAACCACCAAATTAAAGACATGGGCCAGGCATGGCACGTGCGTGAGGCTGCCGAGCTGCAGAGCCGCCACCAGCTTACGGCCGTTGTCACACACGACCATGCCCGGTTGGAGGCTCAGCGGCGCAAGCCAGCGGTCGGTCTGCTCTGTCAGACCCTGCAGCAGTTCGTGGGCCGTGTGCCTCTTCTCTCCTAAGCTGAGTAGTTTCAGCATGGCCTGCTGACGCTTGCCCACCGCTGTGCTGCCACGCCACGTGACACCGACTGCTGGCGACGTGCTGCTGACACATCTTGATTGCGAGACAGAGGTTGCGTTGGAGGAGGAGGAGGAGGAAGGTGCTTTAGTGGAGGAAGCATACACCACCGCAGATACCACCACCGAGCTGTGGCCCGCAATTCTGGGGGTGGGTAGGACGTGAGCGGTCCCAGGCTCTGACTCTGTCCCAGCCTCCACTAAATTCACCCAATGTGCCGTCAGGGAGATATAGTGGCCCTGCCCGCCTGTGCTTGTCCACGTGTCTGTTATTAAGTGGACCTTGGCAGTAACCGCGTTGGTGAGGGCGCGTACAATGTTGCGGGAGACGTGGTCGTGCAGGGCTGGGACGGCACATCGGGAAAAGTAGTGGCGACTGGGAACCGAGTAGCGCGGGGCAGCCGCCGCCATCATGCTTTTGAAAGCCTCCGTTTTCACAAGCCTATACGGCAGTGTTAAGGACCGTTACACATGACCGGTCACATTAACCTTTCAAGCCTTGGGTTCCAAATCAGTTCATACCTGGATGCATCAGAGAGGCCAAAAACTATCTGATTCATAGTAATTAGCTCTCACAGATATGTAGAGATGGGCCGCCGCAAGTATATACAGCCCACTCTGCTTAAGGCGCGTACACTGAAAAGTTTATTGACTGACTATAGTTCTAATACAGAAAATGAATACGCCATTAGTCACGGGGGTTAATCTCATTGGGTTAGAAAAAACATTAGAATCATGCACTGTTTAGTGAGAATATATTTATGTTCTCAAGCTTCAGCGTTATCTCGTCCTCCCTGGTCCTCCCTTTGTTATTCAGCTCGCTGTAGTACAGTCAGTTCCCTTGTCCAAGTTTCTCCGCAGGTGTGGGAGGACTTTTCCTGATAAGAACTGTTGTCCAGACTTGGTACTCATGAAAAAGAACAGAGAGAGACACATCATTACACATTGTACCGAATATACTGCTGTAAAGTTATTTCTGCTTGAATAATTGTTTCACTACACACAAGCTTATTTACATCTTATAATGCTCCATTTTGTATCTAGCGGCCATTTAGAGACAGATTCTTCCATTTTATAAGCCTGTACTTTCTCAGCAGCATCTCTAGGCTGATCAATATTGCAATGTGCACGTTTAACGCTTGAGCGTGCGGGCGCGTGGCGTCGTACTTGCCCTTGCGCTCAAACGGTGGCACTAGCGACGTCTGGACGCTGCGCTGAGAGACATTGCTGGAGGGGCCGAGGACAGCGGAGGTGAGGGTGTGAGTGCAGGCCAGGAGACGGTAGTGCCTGTGTCCTCAGAGGGGGGTTGGATCTCAGTGGCAGGTTGGGGCACAGGGGGAGAGGCAGTGGTGCAAACCGGAGGCGGTGAACGGCCTTCGTCCCACCTTGTGGGGTGCTTGGCCATCATATGTCTGCGCATGCTGTTGGTGGTGCCTCCCCAGCTGATCTTGGCGCGACAAAGGTTGCACACCACTGTTCGTCGGTCGTCAGGCGTCTCTGTGAAAAACTGCCACACCGTAGAGCACCTTGACCTGTGCAGGGTGGCATGGCGCGAGGGGGCGCTTTGGGAAACAGTTGGTGGATTATTCGGTCTGGCCCTGCCTCTACCCCTGGCCACCGCACTGGCTCGGCCTGTGCCCACACCCTCACTTGGCCCTCCGCGTCCTCGGCCGCGTCCACATCCTCTAGGCCTACCCCTACCCCTCAGCATGCTGTATTACCAGTGATTTGATTTCCCAGGCAGGAAAGAAATTGGCGCAAGGCTGCACTCAACCGTAGCTGGTTGTGTCTGATTTTTTTACGTTCTCCACGCAGCACACACGTACCCAGAGCCCTTAGGACTGACACAGGCAGGCCAAATAGAATTTTTTCCCTGCTTTTTACAAGGAACACCCAAACTGCGTCTATTCAATGAATAATGTATGTCTTCTGGCCCTGCCTACACAATTCTATCCCTGTAGTATTAATGCCGGGTGCAATGCTCTGCACAGCCGGTTTTGTGGAAAAAAAAAAAAATGCAACACTGCTAACAGCAGCCTGGACAGTACTGCACACGGATAGATGTGGCCCTAGAAAGGACCGTTGGGGTTCTTGAAGCCTACACTAACTCCTAACACTCTCCCTGCCTAACCCCTACTTCTGTCCCTATTGCAGGGCGCAATGCTCTGCAGATCCAATTTTGGAAAAAAAAAATACTGTGCTAACACAGTACTGCACACTAGTAGATGTGGCCCTAAGAAGGGCCGTTGGGGTTCTTGAAGCCTACACTAACTCCTAACGCTCTCCCTACAGCAGCTCCAGCACGATAGTACTTTCCCTCAGCTAAGTCATAAGGCATGTGTGGCGAGCTGCGGGAGGGGCCGACTTTTATACTCGGGTGACATCTGATCTTCCCAGCCACTCACTGCAGGGGGGTGGTATAGGGCTTGAACGTCACAGGGGGAAGTTGTAATGCCTTCCCTGTCTTTCAATTGGCCAGAAAAGCGCGCTAACGTCTCAGAGAGGAAACTGAAAGTAACCGGAACACCGCGTGGTACTCGTTACGAGTAACGAGCATCCCGAACACCCTAATAATCGCACGAATATCAAGCTCGGACGAGTACATTCGCTTATCTCTAATCTTAACCACATTATTTTTATTATTTAACTTCCTGGCAAAATAAAAGTGGTGGAATAATCATTACTTATATCGCTGTGTAGGACATTGCTAAAAGAATTAAACCGTGGAGTTGGTATACCACTATATTACATTGAATTATATTTCCTGAAGTGCTACAAAACCATTTCATATACAATTCCATCTTTTAGCTCAGGCACATGTCCTCTGAAATCTGCTTTTATCAATAATTATTGCTTTAAATATACAATATAATAATGGTCTCACATGAAATATGAAGTCTCCTGGTATATGGAAGCCTGGATTGGATGCTTTCAGTTTTTAAACTGATGTTACTAAAGCAGATGTCACTAAAACACCAGTACATAACATTCTCAGTGATAATAACTGTAGTAATGAAACTTGACCACAAGATGGCAGTAAATTTAAAACTGAATGAGAGTTCGTTCTTTGTGAATAGATTGGAGTGTAATTGAAATGACTGATGGGTCATGGCTGTCATGATTGCATCACTAAAATAAACTTCATAAGAAAGAATACAAAAGTGGTGACGGAAGCAGAAAAAGAAAAGTTGCAAATTTTAGGCCGCATGCTGAATTTTAATGTCAGATTTCAGGCGTAAATGGTTTAATGATTCATGTTTCATGTATGTGAAAAATGACATTTGTATGCAAATGTGATGCAGTTTTATGGCTTTATTGTCTGCACAGAAATTCCTGCTTTCTTCATACCATTTGTATCTGGTCTCCCAGCAACGATTGGTCTTGCGCACGATTCTCCATCCATATCCATATACAATGTGAATTGCGTACGCACCGCGGATCAAACACATTCATAAAGATTAAAGGGGCTCATATGCACGGAATCTGTGGTAAAACAGAGTATGCTGCAATTTTTTTTCTGCTTGCGAATCCACAGTTTCTACCTGCATGTGTGAGTGAACCAGCAAACGTCCGTGCATTTCAATGCCCGCATATCGACTGCGCAGACAGCGATCACAATTCAAATCCATTCATGTGAGACCTTCTCTAAATACTGCCTAACATATTTGCGTCTTACAGTGTTTTTACCACAGGTGTTAGTCCCTAGATCTTGTTTTAACCTTCTAAGGGGGCCTTCACACTGGTGATAAATTGTGCAATCTTCTTGCAATGCGAGAGTGAGTGAAAACGCATGATTTTCAACAGCTTCTTTCTCCTGTGATCCTGTGTAAAAAAAAAATCACAGCATGTCCTATCTTTTTGCGATATCACTAGAGATGAGCGAACGTACTCGTCCGAGCTTGATGCTCGGGCGAATATTAAGGTGTTCGGGATGTTCGTTATTCGTAACGAACACCACACGATGTTCGGATGTTCGGGTTACTTTAACTTTCTTCCCTGAGAAATCTTTTCTATATGCGCTCAATGGGGCCAGCGGCAGCAGCGCCAACCCCATTGAGAACATATAGAAGACAAATCCTACTTCTCTGCCACAGCTGTAACAGCTGTGACAGAGAAGAACGATGTTTGCCCATTGAATTCAATGGAACCGGCAATACAGCCGACTCCACTGAATGCAATGGGCTGCCGGCGATCGCGGGATGAATTGTCGGAAAGGGGTTAAATATATAAGCCCTTCCCTGCAATTCATCCAGAAATGTGTAAAAATAGCCAATCAGAATTCATGAATGGGTGTGAGTGAGGGCTGGCCTCTGATTGGTCAGGCTGTGACCAATCAGAGGCATCTTATTCAGCAGGCGGGGATTTTAAATCCCCGGCTGCTGAATACTACTCACAGCTGTTCAGAGCAGTTCAGGAGAACTGCAGCCTGCCGCGCTGAACTCCGTCTGCCGGCACCAGGTGAGTATATATATATATTTTATTTTTACACATTTCTGGATGAATTGCAGGGAAGGGCTTATATATTTAACCCCTTTACGACAATTTATCCCGCGATCGCCGGCAGCCCATTGCATTCAGTGGAGTCGGCTGTATTGACGGCTCCACTGAATTCAATGGGCTAACATCGTTCTTCTCTGCCACAGCTGTTACAGCTGTGGCAGAGGAGAACGATCGTTATGCTGACAGTGCGGGGGAGGGGGGTCTCACTCTTGCCGCTATTGTGGCTTAATAGTGGGACCTGTGAACTTGAGATGCAGCCCAACATGTAGCCCCTCGCCTGCCCTATCCGTTTCTGTGTCGTTCCCATCATTTTCTTGAATTGCCAAGATTTTCACACATGAAAACCTTAGCGAGCATCGGCGAAATACAAAAATGTTCCGGTCGCCCATTGACTTCAATGGGGTTCGTTATTCGAAATGAACACCCGAACATCGCGGGAAGTTCGTTTCGAATAACGCGAACCCGAACATTTTGGTGTTCGCTCATCTTTAGATATCACCCATTGTTTTCAATGGGTCAGTGGCAGCTGTGCCAGCCCCTTTGAAAACAGTCGGAGAAAATTGTGATCCCCTGCCCCAGCTGAGACAGCCACGTCAGGGGATTCCTTCAGCCCCGCAGTCATGTGACGCTGTTTCCATGTAAAACTCCTTGCATCGAGGGATTTTCAGAAGGATTGCGAGGGCAAAATCAGATCACGAATCACAGCCCAATATCGCCCTCGCCAATGTGAAGCTGGCCTAAGTGCTAAAATATTCTTAAAAGTCTGGGCTCTCCTGCAGGCTATACTTGGTTTTTAGGGGTCACACAAATTTTTTTGTAAATGGGAGTCATTCTCTAAAATATACCAATTCCTTTCTGACATTTTTGCCGCATTAAATGCTGTTATAAAACGAAAGTGATGCTTTTTTTTGATCGCTCTTTTTGTTATATAACTTTAGTTTAACTTAATTGGTACATCTTAGCAATGGAATGCCTATTAGAAAAAATGTCTTCCCCCCAAAAAAATGTGACCTTCCAATAGAGTAAGGCTGCCTTCAGACTTGCAAGAAAATTGTGCACTTTTTGAGTGATGCAAGAGTGGGAGAAAATACAGAATTATGAAACCCATGCTTTTCAATGGCTTTCTTCCCATTTGCGATGTTTTCTGTCCTGGGTCAGGAGGTGTATCGCTTCTCCCCACGGAGAGCACCTAGAAGGTGTGTGGAGACACTTAGAAGGTGACTGAGGAGACCTATAAGGTCATGCATGTTCCTCTGGGAAATATATGCAAATAAGGAACATGGAACAATACTTCTGCAGCGCCACCTATTGGTTGGCAGAATTCCTTCAAATCAATGTCAGACCATTTAACCCCCTACTGCTTCAGGACAAACATTTGCGTCCTGGAGCATCGGGCTATGTATGCAGAGAGGTCGTGGGTGGTCTCTCTGCATACAGCGCGGGCGTCAGCTGTTTACTACAGCTGACACCTGCGGGCAATAGCCGCGATCAGCCATCCACATCTATTAACCCTTTAAATGCCACTGTCAATTCTGACAATTTAAAGCCCCCGAACAATGTTCCAGGGTCCCGTATGCCCCCCCCCCCCGCGGTGAGATCGGGGGAGCCGTGCAGGTGTCATGGCAGCCGCGGGTCTTCGGAAAGGCTCCAGGGCTGCCTTGGGAGACTGCCTATTAAGCCATCCCCGTAGGGTAGCTTGATAGGCTGCCTGTCAGAATGCAGTATGACGTAATGCATTACGTCAGACTGCAGGGGTAATCAAAGCATCGCATATTGTAGTCCCCCAGGGAGACTTAAAAGTAAAGTTAAAAAAAGATCAATAAAGTTTTTTAGTAGTGAAAAAAAAAGTAATACAAGTTTAAATCACCCCCCTTTTGCCATATCTGTAATTAAAAAATCAAAATCATAAAATAAAAATACATATTTAGTATTGCCGCATCCGTTAACCCATTCCCGCTGCAGGGCGTAAGTTTACGTCCTGGGGATAGCGCGAGATCACATATGATCCCACGCTGTCCCGCAGAGGGAGCCGGCGTCTTGCTGCAACAGCGGGGGAGGGGGGGGGGGCATCGGAGATGCGCCCCCCCCCCCCGCTGTTAACCCCTTCCCTGCTGCGATCTAAGTAGATCGTGGTAGGGAAAGAGTTCACAGAGGGAGCGCTCTCCCTCTGTGTCTTCGGCCAGCTCTCGTGATATTATCGCGAGAGCCCGACCTCTCGCCATGGTAACAGGATGCCAGACACTGGCGTCCTATGTTACCAGTGCCTGAGATCGCTGTATAAGCGATAAGGCATGGCAGAGCAGTAGCTAATTTAATGCTAATTTTTAGCATTTTACCTCCCTAAAAATGCAATAAAAGTGATCAAAAAAGGTGTATGTACCCCAAAATGGTACCAATAAAAACTACAGCTCGTCTCGCAAATAATAAGCCGTCACAGAGCTCCATACATCAAAAAATAAAAAAGTTACAGGACTTTGAATGCAGCAATTTAGAAAAAAAAAAAAAAAAAGATTTCCAAAAAAAAAGGGTTTTTATTTGCAGAAAAGTGGAAAAACCTAAAAAAATGTAAGAATTTTGGTATTTTTTAAAGAGGGGAGGAAAAAATGAAAATGGAAAAAGAAAGGGCCGCATCATGAAGGGGTTAAACAAGTCTTTAAAACAATGATTGGGAATAGAAAACCAAGCCAGAATCCATGCACAGACAGCTGTTTCAGGGTTTTTGCCCCTCAACAGTGTGCAGTAGGTTTCTGGCTTGGCGGGATTTAAAAGTCACAGCATGTCCAATTTTTCTGCGTGTGGCAATTTTTTTCTGCCATGTTTCCCTATGGAGCCTCCAATTTATCGTGTTGCAACACATAAACTTGCGATGTTCGTGCAGTTTGACATATTTTTAACATTAGCTACTCCTATTGTCCTTTATCGCGCAAGAAAAATCGCATGAACAAAAATGCGATATTGCCACAATTTTCTCTCGCCAGCGTGAAGGAGCCCTTATGCTGTTGATCCATGGTAAACAACACAAATGGGAAAACATTTTTGTAGTAAATACCATCTAATGTGCACATCAAAATATGTCATATTAACATACAAATGTGGTTTTCAGTATGTGCAGCGCAAAATTCAAAAGCGGAGCAGCAGATTGAATCAACATCAATCTAATATGAAAAATTGATTTTTAGAACACAGTGGGGCAGATTTACTATTCAAAATAGAACAACTCTGTGGTGCAAATTGCACCCAAAAAACTGTTGTATATGTGTTGCCGCACGTTTACTATGTGTTTTTAGACAGTTTTGGATAATTTTTCCCACTAATTCGAAAAAGCGATGCAGCCTTAGGGTGGCTTCACACGAGCGTGTTTTTGTGCATGCATACGCGCGCACAAAACAAGCTTCTGTTAGAACTAATGCATTCCCTATGGTGTGGTCACATGTTCGTGCTTTACAGACGTGTGCCTGCAAAGATAGGACATGCGTGCACCATAGGGAATGCACACATTGTCTTCAATGGAGCCGTGACTGCTGCTGGCGGCTCTATTGAAGACAGTAATCTACCAGCACCCCTGAATTGTTTTTGAGGGAAGAACATTAAATATAAGCTCTTCCCTGAAAAACAAGAAATTTAGTGTTAAAAAAAAAAAGTTAAATAATTACCTGTATGCCGCTGCCGTGTCCCTGCAGGGAGGAAGAACACATCTGCCACATGTGGCAGGTGCTTCCTTCATCCCTGCGAGGAAAAATAATTCCCTGCTGCACCTGCCACATCCGTGACAGATGCAGCAAAGGAATTCTAAATCCCCGCGGGGATGAAGAACACATCTGCTGCATGCGGCAGATGTTTTCTTAATCCATGCAAGGGAAAGGAATTCCCTGCTGCACTTGCCCCATCTGTGACAGATGCAGCAAAGGAATTCTTCATCCCTGCGGGGAATAAAGAATTCCCTACCACAGCTGTCACAGATGACAGCTGCGGTAGGGGATCCAGCTGCCGGCATCCTGCAATTGTTTTTCAGGGAAGAGGCTTTGAATATAAGCCCTTCCCTGAAAAACAAGGAAAGTGGTGTAAAAAATAATAAACACAACATATTCACCTTCCTTCAGCTGCCGGGGCTCAGCCGCATCCTCTCAGATCTGTCCCCAGCTCTCCAATACAGTTCTTTCCTCAGGCGCTGTCCCCTGCTTTTAGAACTAATGAGTAATGTTGATGAATTATGCAGCCCACCGAATATGTCCTATAGACAGTGTCCCAGCCTGCGTGATAAATTGGTGCATTCACTGTTTGAGAAGGAGATCTGTCCCAGACAGGGGACGCTGGCTTAGCATTTACCCATGTTTGGGATGATCATGCTGTGGGAACATCATGAAGGGCGATACATTTTTTCCTTGCTCAAACAGATGCTGTTTTCAAATTTAAAGATCGGTACACCTGCTCCTCACCTTACGTGATATGTCTGATAACATGTCCTTGCGGACTACAATACGTTAGCGAGACCACTATGGAGATGAGGAGCAGGGTTGTAAAACATAAAAGCATAATTCGAACAGGGAAATTAGATCTCCCGATTCCACGACACTTTCAGGATGAAGGCCATTCGGTGTCATTGATAGAGTTCCTCCATCTATAAGAGGAGGAGATCGGGTCAAGGCCCTTGAAAAGAAAGAACTGCGATGGATATTTCTCCTGGATACGAAGGGCCTGAATCAGGAGTATAGCACTTCCATATACCAGTGAATATCAGTTGTTCTGCATCATTTTTGCATATTTATGCAATTTTATTTACCCTTATGTTGTTAGTTTTTATTTACAGATCACGCTGATTAACATCATGGCGAGAATTTTTCACTTTGTCTTGATTCGACAGCTGTGGTTGGATCACATCTCAGCGTCACAAATGCCTTGCGCATATATAACTACTAGCTGATATATACGGCTTCGCCCGAGTTAATTTGGTACTGGTGTTTATCTGGTGTTCACATGGAAAATCTTATAAAGTCGTGGTTACTTTAGAGATACTGAGGAAAAATATATGTTCACCATTTTGCATAGTTCTCTGCGTTACCCAGAAAACACCACGTGGAGGTAACCATGCGACGCTTCCTTTATATAAAATGACATCAGGAAGTGAGAGATTTAGATTATGTACGTAAAATTTGGACGCTAATTCTTTTGCGCATAGAATTGAATAATGAGGTTGGGACTCATTAGCTTTTCCTATTTATGACATAATCAATGCTCGTGCCAAATCTCCCGTTTCTATGACACCGGAAAGTGAGAAAATTACATTCTGCTCGTAAAATTTGGACGCTAATTCTTTTGCGCATAGAATTGAATAATGGAGTTGGGACCCATTAGCTTTTCCTATTTATGACATAATCAATGCTCGTGCCAAATTTTCCGTTTCTATGACACTGGAAAGTGAGAAAATTATATTCCGCACGTAAAATTTCGATGCCAATTCTTTTGCGCTGGAATTGAATAATCGAGTTGGGACTTATAAACTTTTCCTATTTATGACATAATCAATGCTCGTGCCAAATTTCACGTTTCTATGACACCGGAAAGTGAAAAAATTACATTCCGTACGTAAAATTTGGACGCTAATTCTTTTGCACATAGAATTGAATAATCGCGTTGGGACCCATTAGCTTTTCCTGTTTATGACATAATCAATGCTCGTGCCAAATTTCCCGTTTCTATGACACCGGAAAGTGAAAAAATTACATTCCGTACGTAAAATTCTTTTGCGCATAGAATTGAATAATGGAGTTAGGACCCATTAGCTTTTCCTATTTATGACATAATCAATGTTCGTGCCAAATTTCACGTTTCTATGACACCGGAAAGTGAGAAAATTACATTACGCACGTAAAATTTGGACGCTAATTCTTTTGCGCTAGAATTGAATAATCGAGTTGGGACTTATAAACTTTTCCTATTTATGACATAATCATTGCTCGTGCCAAATTTCACGTTTCAATGACACTGGAAAGTAAAAAAAAATTACATTCCGTACGTAAAATTCGGACGCTAATTCTTTTGCGCATAGGATTGAATAATCGAGTTGGGACCCATTAGCTTTTCCTATTTATGACATAATCAATGCTCGTGCCAAATTTCCCGTTTCTATGACACTGGAAAGTGAGAAAATTACATTCCGCATGTAAAATTTGGACGCTAATTCTTTTGCGCATAGAATTGAATAATCGAGTTGGGACCCATTAGCTTTTCCTATTTATGGCATAATCAATGCTTGTGTCAAATTTCACGTTTCTATGACACCGGAAAGTGAAAAAATTACATTCTGCACCTAAAATTTCGATGCCAATTCTTTTACGCTAGAATTGAATAATCGAGTTGGGACTTATAAACTTTTCCTATTTATGACATAATCAATGCTCGTGCCAAATTTCACGTTTCTATTACACTGGAAAGTGAGAAAATTACATTCCGCATGTAAAATTTGGACGCTAATTCTTTTGCGCATAGAATTGAATAATGGAGTTGGGACCCATTAGCTTTTTCTATTTAAGGCATAATAAATGCTCGTGCCAAATTTCACGTTTCTATGACACCGGAAAGTGAGAAAATTAGATTTCGTACGTAAAATTTGGACACTAATTCTTTTGCGCATAGAATTGAATAATCATGTTGGGACCTATTAAAGTTTCCTATTTATGACCGTGCCAAATTTGAAGTTTTTATGACATTGGGAACTGAGAGATTTAGATTATGTACGTTAAATTTTGACGCCAATTCTTTTGCGCTAGAATTGAATAATCGAGTTGGGACCCAATTACTTTTCCTATTTTGGAGATAATCTATGCTTGCGCCAAAATTCATGTTTCTATGTAGAGATGAGCGAACGTACTCGTCCGAGCTTGATGCTCGGGCGAATATTAGGACCACACGATGTTCGGATTACTTTCACTTTCCTCTCTGAGACGTTAGCGCGCTTTTCTGGCCAATTGAAAGACAGGGAAGGCATTATAACTTCCCCCTGTGATGTTCCAGCCCTATACCACCCCCCTGCTGTGAGTGGCTGGGGAGATGAGATGTCACCCGAGTATAAAAGTCGGACCCTCCCGCGGCTCGCCTCAGATGCGTTGTGAGATAGCTGAGGGAAAGTGCTATAGTGTTGGAGCTGCTGTAGGGAGAGTGTTAGGAGTTAGTGTAGGCTTCAAGAACCCCAACGGTCCTTCTTAGGGCCACATCTAACAGTGTGCAGTAGTGTGGAGGCTGCTGTTAGCAGTGTTGCACTTTTTTTTTTTTTTCCAAATCGGCCGTGCAGAGCATTGCGCCCTGCAGTAATAAATACTCCAGGGACAGAATTGTGTAGGCAGGGCCAGAAGACATATTTTATTGATTGAATATACGCAGTGGGCCTTTCCTTTAAAAAAAAAAAAGGGCAAAAATTCTATTTTGCCTGCAGGCTTGCGCCAATTTATTTCCTGGCTGGGAAATCACCGCTCTGCTGCAGTTAATAACACTGCAGTTCTGTGACACACAGCAGGGCCACACAACACATTTATTAATTGATTGAATATAGTCAGTGGGCCTTTCCTTTTAAAAAAAAAGGGCAAAAATTCTATTTGGCCTGCCTCTGACAGTCCTCAGCGTTCTGGGTACGTGTGTGCTGGGTGGAGAACGTAAAAAAAATCATACGCAGCCAGCTAAGTTTAACAGCAGGCTTGCGCCAATTTATTTCCTGGCTGGGAAATCACTGCTCTGCTGCAGTTAATAACACTGCAACACTGCAGTTCTGTGACACACAGCAGGGCCACACAACACATTTATTAATTGATTGAATATAGTCAGTGGGCCTTTCCTTTTAAAAAAAAAGGGCAAAAATTCTATTTGGCCTGCCTCAGACAGTCCTCAGCGTTCTGGGTACGTGTGTGCTGGGTGGAGAACGTAAAAAAAATCATACGCAGCCAGCTAAGTTTAACAGCAGGCTTGCGCCAATTTATTTCCTGGCTGGGAAATCACCGCTCTGCTGCAGTTAATAACACTGCAGTTCTGTGACACACAGCAGGGCCACAACACATTACTGATTGAATATAGTCAGTGGGCCTTTCCTTTTAAAAAAAAGGGCAAAAATTCTATTTGGCCTGCAGGCTTGCGCCAATTTATTTCCTGGCTAGGAAATCACCGCTCTGCTGCAGTTAATAGCACTGCAGTTCTGTGATACACAGCAGGGCCACAACACATTATTGATTGAATATAGTCAGTGGGCCTTTCCTTTTAAAAAAAAGGGCAAAAATTCTATTTGGCCTGCAGGCTTGCGCCAATTTATTTCCTGGCTGGGAAATCATCGCTCTGCTGCAGTTAATAACACTGCAGTTCTGTGACACACAGCAGGGCCACAACACATTATTGATTGAATATAGTCAGTGGGCCTTTCCTTTTAAAAAAAAGGGCAAAAATTCTATTTGGCCTGCAGGCTTGCGCCAATTTCTTTCCTGGCTGGGAAATCAAATCACTGGTAATACAGCATGCTGAGGGGTAGGGGTAGGCCTAGAGGACGTGGACGCGGCCGAGGACGCGTAGGCCCAAGTGAGGGTGTGGGCACAGGCCGAGCTCCTGATCCAGGTGTATCGCAGCCGACTGCTGCGCGATTAGGAGAGAGGCACGTTTCTGGCGTCCCCACATTCATCGCACAATTAATGGGTCCACGCGGGAGACCTTTATTAGAAAATGAGCAGTGTGAGCAGGGCCTGTCATGGATGGCAGAAAGTGCTTCGAGCAACCTATCATCCACCCACAGTTCTGTGCCGTCCAGTGCTGCAAATCCAAATCCTCTGTCTGCTGCTCCTCCTTCCTCCCAGCCTCCTCACTCCACTACAATGACACATGTTCAGGAGCGGGAAGACTCCCAGGAACTGTTCTCGGGCCCCTGCTCAGATTGGGCAGCAGTGGTTCCTCTCCCACCAGAGGAGTTTATCGTCACAGATGCCCAACCATTGGACAGTTCCCGGGGTCCGGGGGATGAGGCTGGGGACTTTCGGCAACTGTCTCAAGACCTTTCAGTGGGTGAGGAGGACGATGACGATGAGACACAGTTGTCTATCGGTGAGGTAGTAGTAAGGGCAGTAAGTCCGAGGGAGGAGCGCACAGAGGATTCGGAGGAAGAGCAGCAGGACGATGAGGTGACTGACCCCACCTGGTTTGCAACGCCTACTCAGGACAGGTCTTCAGAGGGGGAGGCAAGGGCAGCAGCAGGGCAGGTTGCAAGAGGCAGTGCGATGTCCAGGGGTAGAGGCAGGGCCAGACCGAATAATCCACCAGCTGTTTCCCAAAGCGCCCCCTCGCGTCATGCCACCCTGCAGAGGCCGAGGTGCTCTAAGGTCTGGCAGTTTTTCACAGAGACGCCTGACGACCGACGAACAGTGGTGTGCAACCTTTGTCGCGCCAAGATCAGCCGGGGAGCCACCACCAACAGCCTCACCACCACCAGCATGCGCAGACATATGATGGCCAAGCACCCCACAAGGTGGGACGAAGGCCGTTCACCGCCTCCGGTTTGCACCGCTGCCTCTCCCCCTGTGCCCCAACCTGCCACTGAGATCCAACCCCCCTCTGAGGACACAGGCACTACCGTCTCCTGGCCTGCACCCACACCCTCACCTCCGCTGTCCTCGGCCCCATCCAGCAATGTCTCGCACCGCACCGTCCAGCCGTCGCTAGCGCAAGTCTTTGAGCGCAAGCGCAAGTACGCCGCCACGCACCCGCACGCTCAAGCGTTAACCGTCCACATAGCCAAATTTATCAGCCTTGAGATGCTGCCGTATAGGGTTGTGGAAACGGAGTCCTTCAAAAGTATGATGGCGGCGGCGGCCCCGCGCTACTCGGTTCCCAGTCGCCACTACTTTTCCCGATGTGCCATCCCAGCCCTGCATGACCACATCTCTCGCAACATTGTACGCGCCCTCACCAACGCGGTTACTGCCAAGGTCCACTTAACAACGGACACGTAGACAAGCACAGGCGGGCAGGGCCACTACATCTCCCTGACGGCACATTGGGTGAATTTAGTGGAGGCTGGGACTGAGTCAGAGCCTGGGACCGCTCACGTCCTACCCACCCCCAGAATTGCGGGCCCCAGCTCGGTTGTGGTATCTTCGGCGGTGTATGCTTCCTCCACTAAACCACACTCCTCCTCCTCCTCCTTCGCAACCTCTGTCTCGCAATCTAGATGTGTCAGCAGCAGCAGGACGTCGCCAGCAGTCGGTGTCGCGCGGCGTGGCAGCACAGCGGTGGGCAAGCGTCAGCAGGCCGTGCTGAAACTACTCAGCTTAGGAGATAGGAGGCACACTGCCCACGAACTGCTGCGGGGTCTAACAGAGCAGACCGACCGTTGGCTTGCGCCGCTGAGCCTCCAACCGGGCATGGTCGTGTGTGACAACGGGCGTAACCTGGTGGCGGCTCTGCAGCTCGGCAGCCTCACGCACGTGCCATGCCTGGCCCACGTCTTTAATTTGGTGGTTCAGCGCTTTCTGAAAAGCTACCCACGCTTGTCAGACCTGCTCGGAAAGGTGCGCCGGCTCTGCGCACATTTCCGCAAGTCCCACACGGACGCTGCCACCCTACGCACCCTGCAACATCGGTTTCATCTGCCAGTGCACCGACTGCTGTGCGACCTGCCCACACGGTGGAACTCTACGCTCCACATGTTGGCCAGGCTCTATGAGCAGCGTAGAGCTATAGTAGAATACCAACTCCAACATGGGCGGCGCAGTGGTAGTCAGCCTCCTCAATTATTTTCAGAAGAGTGGGCCTGGTTGGCAGACATGTGCCAGGTACTTGGAAAGTTTGAGGAGTCTACCCAGGTGGTGAGCGGGGATGCTGCAATCATTAGCGTCACCATTCCTCTGCTATGCCTCTTGAGAAGTTCCCTGCAAAGCATAAAGGCAGATGCTTTGCGCTCGGAAACGGAGGCGGGGGAAGACAGTATGTCGCTGGATAGTCAGAGCACCCACCTGTCTATATCTCAGCGCGTTGAGGAGGAGGAGGAGGAGGGGGAGGAGGATGAGGAGGAGGGGGAAGAGACAGCTTGGCCCACTGCTGACGGTACCCATGCTGCTTGCCTGTCATCCTTTCAGCGTGTATGGCCTGAGGAGCAGGAGGAGGATCCTGAAAGTGATCTTCCTAGTGAGGACAGCCATGTGTTGCGTACAGGTACCCTGGCACACATGGCTGACTTCATGTTAGGATGCCTTCTCGTGACCCTCGCGTTGCACGTATTCTGGCCACTACGGATTACTGGGTGTACACACTGCTCGACCCACGGTATAAGGAGAACCTTTCCACTCTCATTCCCGAAGAGGAAAGGGGTTCGAGAGTGTTGCTATACCACAGGACCCTGGCGGACAAGCTGATGGTAAAATTCCCATCCGACAGCGCTAGTGGCAGAAGGTGCAGTTCCAAGGGCCAGGTAGCAGGGGATGTGCGGAGATCGAGCAGCATGTACAGCACAGGCAGTGCAACACTCTTTAAGGCCCTGGACAGCTTTATGGCTCCCCAGCAAGACTGTGTCACCGCTCCCCAGTCAAGGCTGAGTCGGCGGGAGCACTGTAATAGGATGGTGAGGGAGTACGTAGCCGATCGCACGACCGTCCTCCGTGACGCCTCTGCCCCCTACAACTACTGGGTGTCGAAGCTGGACACGTGGCCTGAACTCGCGCTGTATGCCCTGGAGGTGCTTGCTTGTCCTGCGGCTAGCGTCTTGTCAGAGAGGGTGTTTAGTGCGGCTGGGGGAATCATCACAGATAAGCGTACCCGCCTGTCAACCGACAGTGCCGACAGGCTAACACTCATCAAGATGAACAAAGCCTGGATTTCGCCAGACTTCTCTTCTCCACCAGCGGACAGCAGCGATACGTAAGCAATACGTAGGCTGCACCCGCGGATGGAAGCTACGTTCTCTCTCACCATCCAAAACGGGGACATTTCTGCTTCATCAATCTGTGTATTATATTCCTCCACCTCCTCCTGCTCCTCCTCCTGAAACCTCACGTAATCACGCCGAACGGGCAATTTTTCTTAGGGCCACAAGGCTCACTCATATAATTTTTCTAAACCATTTTTATACGTTTCAATGCTCATTAAAGCGTTGAAACTTTAACTTGAACCAATTTTTCGTTAAACTGGGCTGCCTCCAGGCCTAGTTTTACCACTTAAGCCACATTAACCAAAGCGATTAATGGGTTTCACCTGCCATCTTGGTTGGGCATGGCCAATTTTTTCTGAGGTACATTAGTACTGTTGGTACACCAATTTTTTTGGGCCCTCACCTACAGTGTAATCATAGTAATTTCTATGTTCTTCGCCTGCACTCATGGTACAGAAAGGTGTGTGGGGTTGGCCTACACTTTAGCTACATAAATGTAACTGGGGCCTTGTCTATACTGCAGCTACTGAAATGTGAAAGAGACTGTTATCTCCCTAAACTGCTGCAATGGGAATGTTACTGGGGCCTGTCTTGAGTGCTACTATTACTGAAATGGAACTGAGACTGCGCTCCCCCTATACTGCTGCTAGTGATATGTTAGTGGAGCCTGTCCCTAATGCTACAGCTGAAATGTTAATAATTCTGGGCTCTGCCTATACCGCTGCTAATGGTATGTCACTGGGGTGTGGAAACAGAGGCTTCACAAAGACATGATGGCGGCGAGGCCATTTCCCACCAACGCTGTTACTGTTAAGGTGCATATAACCACGGACACGTGTAGAGGACACATAGTGCCTCCAAAACATCCCCCTCCTCCTCCAACAATGAAAACATTCTTGGCAAATACCTTTGCATTGGTCTGTCTGGTGGCAGTCCAAGAATTTCACCTTTAACGACACAACAAGAGAGCACCACCACCATCCCCCCGCCACGGCCCACTTAATCCTGGCCACATTCCGAAAACCAACTACATAAAACCGCGCTACTAGGTCCGCAGTCACCACCACATTACCACCAACGAGGTTACTGTTAAGGCACATATTACCAGTCTGACTAGGGTATGCAGTGTGGGCCGAAGCCCACCTGTATTGTATCTGACGTTAGCTCTGCTGAGTAGGGCACTGCAATGGGATATATTTATGTACCGCCGGTGGGTTCCAGGAAGCCACCCATGCTGTAGGTGCACACGGAGTTTAACCTACATCTGTCCACTTCTAAAGAACCCCAGTCAGACTGGGGCATGCAGTGTGGGCTGAAGCCCACCTGTATTAAGCACGACATTACCTCAGCTGTGATGGGCAATGCAATGGGATTTTTTTATGTACCACCGGTGGGTTCCAGGGAGCCACCCATGCTGTCGGTGCACACGGAGTTTAACCTACATCTGTCCACTTCTAAAGAACCCCAGTCAGACTGGGGCATGCAGTGTGGGCCGAAGCCCACCTGCATTAACCACGACATTACCTCAGCTGTGATGGGCAATGCAATGGGATTTTTTTATGTACCGCCGGTGGCTTCCTGGCACCCACCCATGCTGTGGGTCCACAGGGAGTTGTTACTACATCTGTCCACTTGTAAAGAACCCCAGTCTGACTGGGGCATGCAGTGTGGGCCGAAGCCCACCTGCATTAACCACGACATTACCTCAGCTATGTTGGGCAATGCAATGGGATTTTTTTATGTACCGCCGGTGGCTTCCTGGCACCCACCCATGCTGTGGGTCCACAGGGAGTTGTTACTACATTTGTCCACTTGTAAAGAACCCCAGTCTGACTGGGGCATGCAGTGTGGGCCGAAGCCCACCTGCATTAACCACGACATTACCTCAGCTGTGATGGGCAATGCAATGGGATTTTTTTATGTACCGCCGGTGGCTTCCTGGCACCCACCCATGCTGTGGGTCCACAGGGAGTTGTTACTACATCTGTCCACTTGTAAAGAACCTCAGTCTGACTGGGGCATGCAGTGTGGGCCGAAGCCCACCTGCATTAACCACGACATTACCTCAGCTGTGATGGGCAATGCAATGGGATTTTTTTATGTACCACCGGTGGGTTCCAGGGAGCCACCCATGCTGTAGGTGCACACGAAGTTTAACCTACATCTGTCCACTTGTAAAGAACCCCAGTCAGACTGGGGCATGCAGTGTGGGCCGAAGCCCACCTGTATTAAGCACGACATTACCTCAGCTGTGATGGGCAATGCAATGGGATATTCTTATGTACCGCCGGTGGCTTCCTGGCACCCACCCTTGCTGTGGGTGCACACGGAATTCCCATTGCGGAGTTGTACCTGCCTGTGACTATTTATAAAAAAACGCGGTCTGACTGGGCCATGCAGACACCTTGACAGAATGAATAGTGTGTGGCACATACCTTCCCCATTGCTATGCCCACGTGTGCAGCTCCAGATGGAGGTGGCACAGGATTGGATTTCTCATTGCTTCTGTACAGCATTGTGGACTATCGGCCCGCCCCTTTTATGGGGGGTCGCTGCCTAGCCATGCCAACCCTCTACAGTGTGTGCCTGCTTTTCCTGTGGCAGACACACTTATAAATAGACATGAGGGTGGCGTGGCATGAGGGCAGCTGAAGGCTGGGCAGGGACAATTTGGTGTACGCTGTGGACACTGTCGTGCGGGGGGGGGGGGGGGGTTGGGCAGCATGTAACCCAGGAGAAGTGGCAGCGGAGTGTCATGCAGGCAGTGATTGTGCTTTGCTGGAGGTAGTGTGGTGCTTAGCTAAGGTATGCCATGCTAATGAGGGCTTTTCAGAAGTAAAAGTTGTTGGGGGGGGGGGGCACTCTTGCCGGTATTGTGGCTTAATAGTGGGACCTGTGAACTTGAGATGCAGCCCAACATGTAGCCCCTCGCCTGCCCTATCCGTTGCTGTGTCGTTCCCATCACTTTCTTGAATTGCCCAGATTTTCACACATGAAAACCTTAGCGAGCATCGGCGAAATACAAAAATGCTCGGGTCGCCCAATGGAGTTCGTTACTCGAAACGAACCCTCGAGCATCGCGAAAAATTTGTCTCGAGTAACGAGCACCCGAGCATTTTGGTGCTCGCTCATCTCTGTTTCTATGACATTGGGAAGTTGTTGAACTTTTGGCGAGTCAGTCAGTCAGTGAGTGAGTGAGTGAGTCAGTGAGGGCTTTCGTCTTTATATATATAGATGGCGTTTTATTATCATTAATGGAGTAGTTCAAAAGTGAATTCTCATATGTGAACAATAAATTAATAAAATGATATGTAATTGATAATTAATTGTATTCATTTCATTATAAATTAACTTATCTATATATATAAAGACGAAAGCCCTCACTGACTCACTGACTCGCCAAAAGTTCTCTAACTTCCCGATGTTGTAGAAACATGAATTTTGGCACAAGCATAGATTATCTCCAAAATAGGAAAAGTAATTAGGTCTCAACTCGATTATTCAATTCTAGCGCAAAAGAATTGGCGTCAAAATTTAACGTACATAATCTAAATCTTTCAGTTCCCAATGTCATAGAAACTTCAAATTTGGCACGGGCATTGAATATGTCATAAATAGGAAAAGTTAATGGGTCCCAACTCGATTATTCAATTCTATGCGCAAAAGAATTAGCGTCCAAATTTAACGTACAGGATCTAATTTTCTCACTTTCCGGTGTCATAGAAACGTGAAATTTGTCACGAGCATTGATTATGTCAGAAAGAGGAAAAGTTCATAGGTCCCAACTCGATTATTCAATTCTAGCGCAAAAGAATTGGCGTTGAAATTTTACGTGCGGAATGTAATTTTTTCACTTTCTGGTGTCATAGAAATGTGAAATTTGGCACGAGCATTGATTATGTCATAAATAGGAAAAGCTAATGGGTCCCCACTCGATTATTCAATTCTATGCGCAAAAGAATTAGCGTCCAAATTTTACGTGCGGAATGTAATTTCTTCACTTTCCGGTGTCATAGAAACGGGAAATTTGGCACGTGCATTGATTATGTCATAAATAGGAAAAGTTCATAGGTCCCAACTCGATTGTTCAATTCTAGCGCAAAAGAATTGGCATCGAAATTTTACGTGCGGCAAGTAATTTTTTCACTTTCCGGTGTCATAGAAACGGGAAATTTGGCACGAACATTGATTGTGTCATAAATAGGAAAAGCTAATGGGTCCCAACTCCATTATTCAATTCTATGCGCAAAAGAATTAGCGTCCAAATTTTACGTGCGGAATGTAATTTTCTCACTTTCCGGTGTCATAGAAACGGGAGATTTGGCACGAGCATTGATTATGTCATAAATAGGAAAAGCTAATGGGTCCCAACTCCATTATTCAATTCTATGCGCAAAAGAATTAGCGTCCAAATTTTACGTTCATAATCTAAATCTCTCACTTCCCAATGTCATAGAAACATGGAATTTGGCACAAGTATTGATTGTGTCATAAATATGACAAGTTAATGGGTCCCAACTCGATTATTCAATTCTAAGCACAAAAGAATTAGTGTCCAAATTTTATGTATGTAATCTAATTCTCTCACTTCCTGATGTCATTTTATATAAAGGAAGCGTCGCATGGTTACCTTCCCGTGGTGTTTTCTGGGTAACGCAGAGAACTGTGCAAAATGGTGAACATATCTTTTTCCTCAGTATCTCTAAAGTAACCACGACTTTATAAGATTTTCCATGTGAACACCACATAAACACCAGTACCAAATTAACTCGGGCGAAGCCGGGTATATCAACTAGTGTATAATAATTGTAAATAGAGATGAGGCTGATGATTCAGTGTTGGAATGGGAATAGTGCCTTCAGCTAAATAGCATGGCGTTGATTTGAATCCTTTTATTGGATACAGGTATGAGGTCATATGGGGTATTTATCACATTAGTCTGTATGTTTGATTAATCATACATACCACCCCCCCCCCCCATCTTTTCATTTTTTTAATATTCTTGCATTTATTGTTGGGTAATGTTGAAGTTAATCATAATAGTTAATTATCGTTTGTATTTTAATACATAATGAGAACCGTAATTTACAATTAATTTGTTGCATGTATGCTGGCTACCATGGTAATGGAGGCTTTAGCTATGATTATGAAGTTTTTGTATATGCGCGGTGGGATCTGGTAGGGTGTATATAGACCATGATTCCACGTCTCTATAATATCATTTGATGCATGCGCGATTAATCTCCTATTAGAGGCATTGCGATAGTTTAGAGTTAACGGGGGGCAGATAGCTTCTGGATGATAATGGGACATTATCCCGCACATGCACTGTTGATCTTTGATCATAGTTATCGCGATGTCACACATGGATGAATCCCGCACATGCACATTTGATTTCCCGTCAGAGTTAGTGCAAGCAGTCGCATTGAGAGATCCCGCGCATGCACTGCTGTATCTTGCGTTACTATGACAATAATGGGGCGCAGACAGATGAGGGGAACGTCTCGCCATAATGACCTCAGCCACACGTAAATTGGAAATTAATGGGGGGATCTGCCTCATTGATGTCTGGCATTGTGATTTGTGCTTTCATTTTGTAAGAGTTGTATATAAGTGTTGTATGTTGTTTGTGATTTTATACCTGAAAATGATTCCATCCAGCTGTGGTTGCCAATGGTTAAAGCGATCTTGCCAATAACTTCGTCAAGGACATATGGTTACTGGCAGCCACAGCTGGGTGGAGTCTCAGTGGCAAGGCAGTACCCGTTAGTTGTGAATGCGTCCTAAGATGGAAACACAAATATTGTGGATAACAACAGGGTGGGAGCAAAAGGCACAGATATTGTGCATAATTGTGGAAATCCCTGGCACATCTTACTAAAGCGATCGATCACCCAGATGACTGTACTCCCTTTGGAAAGTGGCAAATCCGTAATAAAATCCATTGTCAAATGAGTCCAGGGTTTTTCAAAGTCAGGCAGGGGAACAACCTTCCCACAGGAAGAGTTTGAGGTGTTTTGCTTCTTGCACATACCTCACATGCAGAAATGAAACTAAAAGCATCTCTATTCTTGGCAGATGATACGGGAATAAATAATTCTAAGTATTATTTATTCCGGCATGACCTGCCAAGACCGAGTTGTGTATCTTGAACAGAACTTGCAAATGCAAATGTACCGACACAATACGCTTCCTCTCATACAGACCCAATGGACGCCAATCCTGAGACTGATGAATCTGCTTCATCAAATCCAGTGACACTGCTGATACTACTAACCCTTCTGAGAGAATAGGCAGCGGGGGTCCATCCAGAAGCGTAACTTGAAGTGTCTTTGCCTCAATGCAAAATCTGTAACAGGACCCCCAACTATAATGTTTTATTCATAGCACTGGGGTCCCTGTATGGTGAAGGGAGACCTTATGAGTCCCCTAAGGCCTCCCTCACACAGGGCGTTTTATACAGCGTTTAGCACTGCCTTTTCAGCCCAGCGCTAAACGCTGTACAACACTCCCATTCATTTCAATGGGGCTGCTCACACAGGGCTGAAAACGCAGCACCTTGCAACGCTGCGCTTTGACAGCGGTGCAAGTTCTATTTTGGGGCGTTTTCAGCCCTGCGTCGCCCATTAAAATGAATGGGCAGCAGTTTTAGCACTGCTGAAAACACGGCAACACTTGGTGCCGCGTTTTTGGCAGCGTTAACTGCTCGCTGATTTTCGGGGTGAGGGCTTGCAATAGAAGCCCTACCCCGAAATCTGCCCCAGCTAGGTAGAGAGAAAAAAAGAAAGTTAATACTCACCTAGCCGCTGCAGTCCGGGTCGCTGCCGCTGGTCTCTGCCGCTGATCCGGGCTTCCCCTGCATTCACAAATCTATTGCCCTAGGCCAGGTTTGAGAACCCCGCCTCTGGCAATAGAGTGCTGTGATTGGTTATCGGCACGGTCGATGCCCAATCATAGCCCTTTATTGACTGTCTCAGCCAATCAGCGCCGGGAAGCTCTGATTGGCTGAGACAGTCAATGAAGGGCTGTGATTGGTCATCGAGCAAGCACTGACAACCAATCACAGCACTCTATTGCCGGAGGCGGAGTTCTCAAACCTGGCCTCCGGCAATAGACTTGGGAATGCCGAGGAAGCCCGGATCAGCGGCAGAGACCAGCGGCCGCGACCGGGACTGCAGCGGCTAGGTGAGTATTACTCTTTTTTTCTTTTCAGCATTCTTGGCTGCGTTTTCAGCCGAGCTGAAAACGCAGCCAAAATGCTGGCATAAAGTATGCCAGCGCTGCTGAAACGGGGCGGAATCTGCAGTAACGCAGCGTTGAAAAACGCTGCGTTTCTTCAAATGCCCTGTGTGAGGGAGGCCTAAGGCTCCTGGACCCGGGTGCAACTGCATCTTCTGCATCCCCTATTGTTACACCCCGTCAATCTTGAACAACCAAAGCCAAACTACTGGACAAAGCATCAGCCCTGACATTTTCACTACCGGGACGATACGTAACCACAAATTAAAATGTTAAAAGAACAAGGACCAGCGCGCCTATCTCAGATTAAGCCTTTTTGCCAACTCAAGGTATATCAAGTTTCTATGGTCACTTTATGTTATGCCCCTGCAAAGTGATGACACCTCTCCTCAAAGGCCCACTTGATGGCCAACATTTCTGTCCTCTATATCATAATTTTGATTGTACTTATCTGAGGAGACCCAGAGATGTCCTCTATTCACATACATCAGTCCAATATAGGAAAAGGGTTTTTAAAAATTTTAGTCCTTGGACAACACATGGCCCTAATACACAGATGTGAAAATGGGCCTTAATTAAGACCTTGAATATATTTAGAGTTCTACAAGTTCAATAAATACAGCCCCCCCCCCCCGCAGTAAAATAACAAATCAGCATATACTCACCTCCCACTTTCCCGCTGTGTCCCGTGGGGTTCTTCTGGTCTTTCCTCGGATGTCAAGTGTACAGGCTTCTGCAGACTGTTAACAAGACACCACAGGCTCTGCAGCCAATAGCAGCGCTCAACACTCAATCACTCAGCTCTGTAATTGCCTGCAGCATCTATACTGCTCCACAAGAACAAATGACAAAGGCTAGAGCAAAAAATGTTAGTGAACAATTAGTACAAAGATGACTAACAGTGTCTGATACAATGAACCACCTCCTCACCAAGACCCCACCTGGATGCTTCTGCAACTGCACCTAAGCTAAAAGGATGGGACCCATACATACCTCATGCGTAATGAAAATGCAATAAACCCCAGTGAAAAAAAACTCCATAAAGTGAAAACACAGACAACCGGCATACATCAGTAATGAGCCCAGTAGTCTTCCCTTCTCATCCAGATACCTATAGACGTTCTCCACAGGGCATACAGGTGAACCACATACCACATGAAGAACAATCTGCCGTGCCCATGCTGATCTGTTTTTGACTGACTCAACCAATTCTATTCTCATAAATCACAACTTCTGACAGATGTGAACTCCTTTGAACATTTTACAACTGATTGATCAATTCCCCAATATGAAAGGACCCCAAAGCCAAATGAAAAAGAACAACTTTATGATGTGATAAGCAAAACACTATCAAACACTTGGCTAACTTACAAAAAAAGGATACTGCAGTAGGATAGAAGAGGACATAATCGGCTCGGACCTCGGGAGGCTGAATCCCAATGTCATGAAGATTTTGTTACACTATACAGCTTACAATACATTTCCGGTCTGTACCAGACCCTTCCTCAGGTATATACTGTAAGCAGAGAGGCATTATCACAGTCATTATATAGTTTACACAATGCTGCACTTGGCGACGTCAAAGGTCATTTAAAATGACTAGATTAGGGCCACTTTAAAATTCAGAAAACATATTATGAAAAATATACAAAGAAAATGTTTAATATATTCATTAAATATTTTTTAACAATACATTTTATTATTCAACTTCTTGGCAAAATAAAAGGGGTGGAATAATCATTACTTATATCGCTGTGCAGGAAATTGCTAAACGAATTAAACCGCGGAGTTGGTATACCACTATATTACATTGAATTATATTTCCTGAAGTGCTACAAAACCATGCCATATACAATTCCATCTTTTAGCTCAGGCTCATGTCCTCTGAAATCTACTATTATCAATTATTATTACTATAACTATACAATATAAAAATGGGCTCACATGCAATATTATGTCCCCCGGGATATGGAAGCCTGGATTGGAGGCTGTCAGTATTTAAACTGATGTTACTAAAGCAGATGTCACTAAAACATCAGTACATGACATTATAAGTGATAATAACTGTAGTAATTAAACATGACCACAAGATGGCAATTAAAACTGAATGAGAGTTGGTTCTTTGTGAATCGGTTGCAGTGTAATTGAAATGAACGATGGGTCACGGCTTTAATGATTGCATCGCTAAAATAAAAATAGTAATCTTTATTTATATAACGCCAACATATTCCGCAGCACTTACCAGACAGGGGCCATGAAAACAAAAGAACGGTTGCGTGTAGTAATCAATTGATGTGAGGGGCCTGCTCCAATGAGCTTACATGCTACAAAATAATGGGGTAATATACAGGGTGGAGCGCGGTAATTTGCTAATTTGGGAGTGAAATAAAAAAATAATGAACTTGTAAAAACTTTATTTTATATTTTATTTACATTGAACAGTAGTGGAATTTACAAATTATTTGGTTTTAAATATTGTATCTGGCAAATGTTGACCTTCGCTACGAACATCGAACGAGTTAGAGCAGCAGTATTGCAATCTCCGAAACGCTCTGCTCGGAAGCAAGCTCTTGGCATTTCAAGACGTTCTCTCCACCGGATTCTTCATAGTGAACTGAATTTTCACCCGTATAAAATGTGCGTGGTCCAACAATTGTCAGCACGGGATTATGTTACACGACGAACATCTGTATTGCAACCGTCCCAACACCCTGGAAGACCTAAGGAACAATATTGACGCTGAGATTGCCAGAATACCAGTCGACATGCTTGAAAGAGTGCATGAGAACTTCAGAAAACGTATGCAGCAGTGTGTGGATAGCGAAGGTCAACATTTGCCAGATACAATATTTAAAACCAAATAATTTGTAAATTCCACTACTGTTCATTGTAAATAAAATATAAAATAAAGTTTTTACAAGTTCATTATTTTTTTATTTCACTCCCAAATTAGCAAATTACCGCGCTCCACCCTGTAGAAGACAAAGGGGTGGAGATGTGCATGGTATGGCGAGGTGGAGAGTGAGGGATGCTATAGACACAGACAATGGTCAAATTGGGCTATATAGTGGATGAATCAGTATGACTGCAGGGGGAGGTTGATGGCGACTAGCAGGGATTGCAGTCTGTAGGACAGGGAGCGTGTTATCAGGCGGAGTACAGAGGCTTGGTTCAGTGGATGTGCTATGCCTCCCTGGAGAGGTGCATTTTTAGGGCACACCTGAAATTTTGTGTGTCAGTGATTGCCTGGATAGTTTTGGTTAGTGATTCCAGAGGACTGGAGAAGTCTTTTAGGCGGAAATAAGAGGTTTGAATTAAAGGGGCACTTAGTCTGATTTCGTTAGCAGAGTGGAGGGCTTTAGTGGTAAATTGAGATGAGGGAAGCAATGCAGTGCAGTGACTGGCACAGGGCAGAGGTATCCGAGTAGCGGATGGACAGAAAGATGAGCCTGGCTGCCGCATTCAGGATGGATTAGAGAGCAGAAAGTTTGGTGCGGGATAGGCCGATCAGCAGAGAGTTGCAGTAATCGAGCCAAGAGTGGATGAGGGCAACATTGAGCATTTTTAGTGTGCCCAGAATGAGAAAAAAAGCGGATTTTAGTGATGTTCTTAAGGTGCAGCTGAGATGTTCAGGCCAAAGATTAGATGTAGGGAGTGAAGGAGAGATTGGAATTGAATATAACCCTACGGCAGCGGGCATGCTGTATGGGAGTTATGGTGGTGCCAAATACTGAGATGGAGATGTCAGGATGAGGGCGGAAACAGGAGAAGGTCAGTTTTTGAGAGGTTCAGTTTTAGGTAGAGAGAGGACATAGTGTTTGAGACAGCGGAAAAACAGTCAGTGGTCATTTGACACCTTTATAAGGGCGGTTTCTGTTGAGTGTAGGGGGTGGAAGCCAGACTGTAGGTGATCAAGAAGAGAGCTTTCTGAGAAACAGCTTATAAGGCAGGAGTAAACTAGGCATTGTAATAATTTGGAGATGAAGGAGAAATTTGAGATGGGTCGGTAGTTGGCAGCAGCAGTCAAGAGTCTATTTCTTTAGCAGCAGGGATATAACAGAATGTTTGAATGAGGAGGGCAAGATGCCAGAGGTCAGGGAGAGGTTTAATATAGTGGTGAGATGGGAGATGACCATCAGGCAGAGAAACCAGATAAGGTATGGGCAGAGAGACTGGAGAAGGTATGAGGGGAAAGGGTCGCTAGCGCAGGTGATTGGGCGAGTAGAAGAGTGCAATCTGGAGACTTCTTCCTCTGTCATTGGTCTGAGTACAGAGAGTGAGCAGGAGCTGGACGCAGTATTGACAAGACTAGGGTCAGGGCTAGTCTGGGATTGGGAGATTATTTTCTGCCAGATGTAGTCGATTTTTTTTTTTAAATGAACTTGCTAAGAAACAATACAAAAGTGGTGACGAAAGCAGAATGGCCACAGATGATATAAGGCAGACATGAAAAAAGAAAAGTCCTGGGATATAGAAGAAGTAATAAGTAAAGTCCCACCTTACGCTGGTCTGCTTCTCCTCATTCCATTCACAGGTATGCTCACAGGTGAGTAAACAGCCTTCCGGTCATTGTAGCTTCTTATAAGAGATACTTAAAGATCAGGAATACATCCTTGTGTGCAAAATTCCTGTTTTATTAATAAAAATTGTTCTTGATCACAGAAACATGTAGAGAACACATTTCAGTTCACACTGGAACCTTGTTCACCTCAACACTGAAATCTGTAGACCACTCTTAAAAAGGTGCTTTCATTAAAAAACATCTAATATCCCTAATATCTCAGCTGTTCCAAACACCAACCATTGGTTTCTTCCCATCAAACCATACGGAAAGCGCTGGACGCTGAATATGAAGGTATATACATTTCTTTTTAAGTACATACAAGTAGAGACGTGTCCAATAATAAGCTTATAACTACAATAATATTTCAAGATACAGAGCAAAAGATAAGCAGTGTGACTGCATAAATTCGATTGCACTTAGCAGGGGGAAATACATATTTAAAACCCATTCTTATAACCCAATCAACTTTTGGTCATTACAGATACATATCATACCCTCACATCAATTGAATGCCACTAAAACACCAGTACATAACATTCTTGATGATTCTACATGTAGTAATGAAACTTGACCACAAGATGGTGGTAAATTCATAACTGAATGAAAGTTGGTTCTTTGTAAATAGATTGGAGTGTAAGGCCATATGCACACGGCCGTGACGAGCTCCGCAAGCGGAGTACCGCAGTGCTTGACAATAGAACCTAAAAGCTGCAGTGAAACGCCGTGGATTTCTGGCTGTGGGAATTAGGCCTAAATGAAAAGACTGATGGGTCACTGCTATCATGATTGCATCGCTTAAATGGACTTGATAAGAAAGAATACAAAAGTGATTGTTATCCACAAAAAATCATTGTGGATTATAATCATGCAGGAGCACAAGGCACAGATATTGTGGATATTAGCCAGGCAGGAGCATAAGGCACAGATGTTGTGGATATTAGCCA